>NC_141910.1:21109000-21409250 GCF_057802395.1 Ceratotherium simum simum
AACAGCATTTAAATGAGATCTCCTTCCTCTGGCTCTAGACACCTATTTGACAATACTGTGGTTCGTATGTCCCCAAGGTCAGGGAGCCCGGGCCTTCTTGTGCCACACTTTGCAGGCTTTGCCTGCCCAGAGCTCAGGGATGTGAAGGAGCTTACCTCAAACTGCTGGAAGTCCTTCTCTCTTGCTTTTCCTCCAGGGCCCCTGATTTGATGGCATATGCAGCAGAAGTGTGGAAAAGATAAAAATGGTATCGAGGTTGATCTCTGAGGTTGGCAGGGCTGAACTCAAACATATCACTCAACATGTACTGATGTATCTTAGTAGCTATCTGGGGTGTCATTTACTTGTGATATATGCTCCCAAGAATTGCTGACCAAAACTTTGTAAATTGGATCATTTTAAATATTGTAGGGGGGTTCATTGTTTAGAAGGGCTATGTGGCAAATCCTTTTTTATAGTGAGTAATTCTGTTGTAATGTAAATCGTTTCCTGATCTAGACATTGGGATTTTCAATATAGGAAGTGTTCCTTTATGAACACAGATGTGCTACAATGTGCAGCATGAGGTTGAAGTCAGAATATATCACTCATTAACATCTATGAACTGGTAAACCAGCCAGGGATCAAAAACCTTTTATGAATCAGTTTATCCAACAAACATTTGCTGAGAACCCACCTGTGCCAACCCCAAGGGCACAGTGATGAAGGGGACATGCTTGCTGCCTCCAAGGACCTCACAGTCTAGTGGCAAAAACGGGCAAGTGCACAGCTTCCTATAGTACAGCATCCTGGGTGCCACACATGTGTAAACTGTGATGGATTCTAATCTCTTCTGTTGAACATCTAGTCGAGATGCTGAGGTCTCTGGATTCCCCTCCTGGAAACTGGCCCTCAATGGGATCCATGTCTACCATTATGAAAATTGCACAATATCATTATGAATGACATTGTCAGTTTGATACAAAAATCTATTCAGAAAAAAAATTCAGAAAATTCAACGTATATCACTATATTGGCAAAAGCTCTAATTAGTTATGTCATTTTCCTCTACAGTTGTGTTCTAGTCTTCAAAATGACTGTATCACAATGTGCTGGATTCCTTAATTCCTCTGACCCCCACCAGGTCTGGGGTGGTGGTGGTGTTCAATGGTGGGGCAGCTGAAGCATTCAAAAGTCAAGGTAGAGCCTATGATTGGGTTTCCCAGGAAACCATGAGTCTAAGCTGCTGGGCAACATCTTTCAGCAGAGCAAGCTTTTTGGGAACCAGAATTTAGTTTGAAGGAGTGGAGTTAAGGAAGTTAAGAAATGACAGTGGTAGGCCTAAGGATAAAAGGATCTTTGGACGAAAGTTATAGGAAAGTGGTTTGGGATCAAAACAAGGAAGAGTTTATCATAGTTGGAGCTATCCCAGATTGAGGGGGGTAGTGGGTTTCCTGTTGTTGACAGAGGCCAAGCATAGGTGTAACGACAGTCAAGGGTTCCTAAACTGGGTGGGAGGTTGGATCAGATGAACTCTACAGCTCTTTGTGCTGAACCTAAGTCCTCGCTCTACTTTCAGCTGATGGAACAAAAGCTGGGTCAGCAACACCACCTCTCCTGGGCTCCATTTTATCATTGCTAAGTTGGAAAGAAGGAGCAATTCTCAGAGCCCTCACTGGACACTGTGGGAGAACCCTAGACCCACAGCCCTAAACCTCAAAGGCGAGTGAGCACAGGCTTGGGAGTTGGGCCTCTAGATCCATCAACTCTATCTGATGACTCGGAAGTTCCTTCAATCCCCAACATTGGAGGCCAGCAAGGCTGGTTTTTCTTGTTCTAGTTATTATCTAGATGACTATTTGGCTCATTCCTGAGCAAGGCTTGAATCAAGTCAGACCTTTTAATTGAATCAAGGTTATATAATCATATTTGGGAATTTAAATGACAACCAATTATGTTGGAGCCCAAGCATCTTACACACAAGGAGGGAGTTCTAGTAAGTGTCAGAAATGTATGCTAATACACAAAGTCTATCTTCTAAAGTGGAGGGTGGAGCAATCCAGGGCACTCCTGTTTCCATGAGGTTGTTGTAATATTGCTCTGGGAACATGCTGGAAACATCTCAAACAAGTGTCACATCGATGTTACCCTAGCCTGTCAAACCCATTACGTTTGGAACATGTCTCTCTGTAGCACTTGGCTTGCTTATAAATGCATTATCAGAATCTGTAGGAGGCATTGCAAGGAGGCCTCCCTTGGCCTTTCTGGTTATCAGCATTCCCTCCACCTCTCCCTTGACAAACATATGCCATAGGGCCCAAGTAGGCATTTACTTTTTACACTTGGGCCTCTTTCTAGTTTCCAGTCTCAGCACCAATGCCTCCAAATCTTGCACTCCTCGAATATTGGACCCCGCTACAAAGAGAGAAGAAAGCAGGGAGGAGGCAGTGGAAAGGTCATTGATGAGTTGATATGGCAACTAGCAACATAAAACAACGCATCAGGAAGAAGGTACCAGATTCAAGTTTGAAGTGTTTGTCCCTAAATTCCCTGAGACTCATCCAGGCTAATAGCTTCAGTGGGCCTCTAGCCTGCAGTCCGTATATTCTGCCCTCCTCACTTGGAGGGTGAGGGACCAGATGCTTGGTCTCTGTTCAGTCTTAAGAACAGGTCTGGCAGGCTGTGTCGAGATCACCCAGCCCCAAACACAACCAGATGCCATCACTGGAGATGGCGCATTCCCATGGGTAGCAATTTCTGCTCTCATTCTTTGTTTATGCCTCTTAGGAGGAACATTCTAGGGAGAGTTTCATCTTCACCACCATCCTGGCTAGGGAACTCTTGCAGACTCGGAGTTGCAAAAGTCAGGGAGGGGCCACTCACCAGAGGTGGGGTCCTTGAGGCAGGTTTCATTGTAAACATGCGGCTGAAATGTGTCACAGGTGGGCAGGCATGCTAGTGTGCCCTGTATACGCCTCTGGCCAGAGGGCACTGACTTCAGCAAGGCCAAAGGAAATAGCAAGCTGATGTTTTCAAGCAGACTTCCTTAGACCCACAGAGGACTAACCCTAAGGCTAATTTTGGACTATCCTTTTTTGCCAGGAATTATATTAAATGATTCTATCTGGAACTGAAGGTCTTGATAGACCTTGGTGTGGCTTCTCAGTCTTTTGAGAGTCAGGTATCAAGGGCTCACATTTATTCCAGATCAGCCCTTCGCCCCCTTTCTCCCAGGGCATCTGTGACACAGATAAACCCATGACGTCTGGCAGGGCTGGCAAGACTATTAAGTTGAGGCAGGACTGTGGGTGTTAGCACGTCAGAGTAGATGTGAGAAAACATTCCAAACCAACCCTTCCACACTGGGAACTCTACCCCTAAGAAACAATCGAGATAAGGGCAACATCTCCCTCTCAGAGGGAAGTGCAGGGTCAAGGCCACACTTGCTACGTGCCAGAGCTCAGGGAAGAGGGAGGCTCAGCTGGGCCCTGCTCATTCATTTGATGGACTTCCACAAAGGCTGCTCTAGAGACCAAGGCGTGTGAAGAGGGGAAGAAAACACCATTCCTTCCCTGAGATCTGGGATGGTGGCTGTAAGCCCCCAAG
This sequence comes from Ceratotherium simum simum, assembly GCF_057802395.1. NCBI lineage: Eukaryota > Metazoa > Chordata > Mammalia > Perissodactyla > Rhinocerotidae > Ceratotherium > Ceratotherium simum. Next base: position 21,112,586 of record NC_141910.1, read on the forward strand.
ATGCATGAAGATCTGAATTGTGGCCTACATGTTGGTTGGCTGAAGGATAGTGGTCTCAGGCCTAAACTTATTTGCATTATTCACTCTGACCAGGAGCTATTTTCAGATGACATAGATCCCCAGGAGGCACTTGCCTCCTGCCTGTGACACTTCTAAGAGTGACTCTTGCCACGTGACTATAGCAACAAGCAGGGCTTTTTTCCAATGATGTCATTGAGATTTCTAAACTTTTCCCAGAAGGAAGAAGCTATGACTGAGGATACAGACTTCTCGGTGTACCTCACTTCTTATACTCCCAGGTCTGTGGGCAGAAAAAGAAATCTTAGAATGTCGGGTATCCTAAAAATAAAAAGAAAAATGCTTTCCAAATTATGGGGGCCGGCCCCGTGGCTTAACAGTTAAGTGCACGCGCTCCGCTACTGGCCCACTGGGTTTGGATCCTAGGTGCGCACTGGCGCACCGCTTGTCCGGCCGTGTTGAGATGGCGTCCCACATACAGCAACTAGCAGGATGTGCAACTACGGCATACAGCTATCTACTGGAGCTTTGGGGAGAAAAAGGGAAAAAGAGGAGGATTGGCAATAGATGTTAGCTCAGGGCCGGTCTTCCCCAGCAAAAAGAGAAGGATTGGCATGGATGTTAGCTCAGGGCTGATCTTCCTCACACACACACACACACAAAAATTATGGAATCTGGCCCTTATCACTGCTAGTTTAAAGTATATGGTGCTGCTTCAGTGTCTAAAAACAGGAGGTCACCAGATCCAGAGTTTAAAATGTCCAAGTGGTTGTTTGGGAGCAGATGTTTCAAGGGAGCTTAGAGGAGAATATTGGGGCCATGAGTCTGTAGTCACTTTCCCAGCAGTGCTCTGAGGTCTTGGGTTTCATAAAAAATAATCATAATCCCTCCTTTTAAGGAAAGTTGAGTTTAATCGTAGTTTTTCCCGCCTGAGGTGCTGTCCTCTATCTCCTTATTTCTAAATCCTATCCATCCTTCACCTCCTTTCGTAAGTCTTAGTGATTGACCCTAGTTGGAATTCATCTCTCTCTCCTCTAAATCCCATGGAACTTCTCTGATGGCCACTTTCCACTTTCTGTAAGGTAAGTTATGCACTTGTTTTATATCAATAAATTTCAAAAGATTGAAATCTTACAGAGTATGTTCTTTGACCACAATGGAATTAAATTAAAAATCAATAAACTACCTAGATAATCCTAAATATTTGGAAATTAAATAATATACTTCTTTTTTTTTTAAATGATTAGGGAAACACATACTGTTTAATTTTATTTATTTACTTATTTTTCCCCCAAAGCCCCAGTAGATAGTTGTATGTCATAGCTTCACATCCTTCTAGTTGCTGTATGTGGGACACGGCCTCAGCATGGCTGGACAAGCGGTGCGTCTCTGCGCGCTGGGGATCAGAACCCGGGCCACCAGCAGCGGAGCGCACGCACTTAACCACTAAGCCACGGGGCCGGCCCTAAATAATATACTTCTAAACAACCATGGATCAAAGAAGAAATTTTAAGAGTAATTAGAAAATATTCAAATTGAATGATTATGGAAAATTCAATATTACATTTCAAAATTTGTAGGATGCATGTAAAGTGTGTTTAGAGAAAAATTAATAGCATTAACCTGATCATATTAGAAAAAGAAGAAACCTTTAAAATTAACTATCCAGGGGCTGGCCCGGTGGCTTAGTGGTTAAAGTCCGTGCGCTCCACTTCAGCGGCCAGGTTCGCAGGTTCGGATCCTGGGCGTGGATCTATGCACTGCTCATCAAGTCATGCTGTGGCAGCATCCCACATACAAAATAGGGGAAGATGGGCATGGCTGTTAGCTCGGGGCTAATCTTCCTCAGCAAAAAGAGGAAGATTGGCAATGGATGTTAGCTCAGAGCCAATCTCCCTCACACAAAAAAATAATAATAATTATCCAATTTTCCACTTTAAAAAGAAAAAAAATAATGAAATTAAACCCAAAGAAAGCAGAAGGAAATAATAAGTATAAAGGCAGCCATCAATATATTGGAAGACAAACTGTGGGGATTTTAAACAAAGTTGGAAATTGATTCTTTGAAAAGTTTCATAAAATTGATAAACTCCTACCGAGATTGATCAATTAAAAAAGAGAAAATACAAATTACCAATACATGGCATAGAAGAAGGGATATCATTACCACTCCTACAAGCATTATAATGATAAGAGGGGAATGCTATGAACAACTTTATGCCAATAAAGTTGATAACTTAGGTGAAATGAAAAAATTCTTTGAAAAATACAACTTATCAAAATTGACACAGGAAAAAATAGAAAATCTAAATAATCTGTATTTTATTAAAAAAATTGAATTCATTATCAAAAACTTCCCACAAAAAACCTGTATGCTTAGATGATTTCACTTATGAATTTGATTCATTTAAGGAAAAAATAATATAAATCTTGCATAAACTCTATCAAAAAGAGAGAAGGGAAAATTTTTTGATTTATTTTATGAGATCAAAATAACCCTGATATCAAGACCTGACAAAGACATTTAGAGAAATGAAAATGACAGACCAATAGACCTGTGAACCTAGACACAAAAATCCTTAACAAAATATTAGCAAATGGAATTCAACAATATATAAAAATAATAATGCATCATGATCAATGGAGTTTATCCCAGGAATATAAAGTTGGGTAAATATTTGAAAATCAATCAATTTAATTCACAATATTAACAGAATAAAGGAGAAAAACTATATAATTATCTCAGTGGAAGCAGAAAAAGCATATGACAAAATTTGACATGCACTCATGATAAAAAAAAAAAACCACTCTGAAATCTACGAATAGAAAGGAACTTCCTCATTCTGATAAAGTGCATCTATGAAAAACCTACAGCTAACATCTTATACAATGGTGAAATATTGAATATTTCCCTCCTAAGACTAGGAAAAAGAAAGAGTTGTCCATTTCTAGAACTTTTATTCAACCATGTAAATGGAGGTTTTAGCTAGTGCAATAAGACAAGAAAATAAATAAAAGAATTAAAGATTGGAAATAAAAAAGTAAACTGTCTTTACTTGCAGATGACAGGATTGTTTATGTAGATAATCCTAAGGATAAAAGGCCAAGATACAAAAATAAATTATATTTCTATATAATAGCAACAAACAATTGGAAAATGAAATTCAAAAATATAAGATACTTAGGAATTAATGTAATAAAAGATGTATAATAACTTTGCATTAAAAACTACAAAAGAGTATTGAAAAAAATTAGAGCCTTAAAAAATGGAAAGATACATATAATGGATTGGAAGATTTAATATAGTTATGATGTCAAGTTTACTTAAAATGATCTAAAGATTTAATATAATTTCAATTACAATTTTAATAGGATTTTGTAGAAATTTACAGGTTGACTCTATAATTTGTAAATGGAAATACAAAGATCCTAGAATAGCCAAAACAATCTTGGGGAGAAAAAAAATATCAATACTTGTCATGAAGCTACTGTAATCATGATAAGGTTTTATTTAGGTAAGAATACACAAATAGATCAACTGAACAGAATGGAGAGCACAGAAATACACCCATACACACACAGTTTATTGATTTTTGACAAAGGTATCATGAATTTTCAATGCAGAAAGAAAAATCTTTTCATCAAATGGTTCTGGAATAACTGGATAAGCTAAACTGGATAAAATGAACCTCAGTCACTACTTCATACCACACAAAAGTTTAATTCAAGATGGAACATAGAATGTTTCTATATGTAAAAGCTAAAATTCTAGAGCTTCAAAAGAAAACATAGAAGAATATCTTCCTGAGATTAGGCAAAATTTTCTTAGATAAGTCACAGAAAACAATAACCATAAAAGAAAAGAGAAAGATAAGTTAGACTTTATCAAAATTAAAATCTGCTTATTAAAAGAAACTATTAAGAAAATAAATAGGCAAACTACAAAGTACAAAAAATATTCACAATGCATGTATCTGACAACAGACATGTCCAGAATATATGAAGAACTCTCACAAATCAATAACCAAAAGGTAAACAACTGGATTTTTAAAAGATGGGAAAAAGATTTGACCAGACAACTCGTGAAAGAAGACTATGAATGGCAAATAAGTACATGGAAAGGTGCTTAATATCATTAGTCATCAGAGAAAGACATATTAAAATCACAATGTGATACCATTTCAAACCCATTCAAATGGCTAAAATTGAAAGCCCCAAATGTTGGTGAGGATGTGGATCTCTCTTACAGCTCTGGTTGTAAAAATAGTACATTGGAAAACCATTTGATGATTTCTTGTATAGTTAAACATAGACCTGCTGCTATAGACTAAATGTTTGTGTTCCCCCCAAATTCGTAGGTTGAAACTTAATCCCAGTGTTGGTATTTGGAGGTGTGGCCTTTGAGAGGTGATTAGGTCTTGAGGGTGGAGCCCTCATGAATGAGATTAGCACCTTTATAAAAGAAACCCCAGAGAGCTCCCTCACTGCTTCTGCCGTGTGAGGACACAGTGAGAAGACAGCTATCTGTGAACCAGGAGTTAGGCTCTCACCAGACACTGAATCTGCTGGTGCCTTGATCTTGGATTTCCCAGCCTCCAGAACTGTGAGAAAGAAATTTCTGTTGTTTGTAAGCCACTCAGTCTACGGTATTCTGTTATAGCAGCCTGAATGGACTAAGACTCCTACCCTATGACCCAATAACTCTACTTGTGGGTCTTTAACCCAAAAGAAATTTAAACACATACCCACAAAAAGAATTTTGTAAAGATGTTCACAGAAACTTTATTCGTAATGGCCCCCAAACTGGAAATAACCCAAGTGCCTATCAACAGGATGGATAAACAATTGTGGACTATTCATACAATGAAACACTACTTAGCGATCTCTCTCTCCATACACATTTACATTTATTTTTATTCCTAAATCTGTATATATGGAAAACTGTGAGTTCACATTGATGCCTACAATTCCTGATCCAGCCACTGCAAGTTTCACTTTTTGCTCTTGCCATATTTGTAACTCCCTTCTGTGACAGTGACACCCACTGTCTTTAACATATTTACAAGTTGTTCAATTCCCTTGTATGTAATCAGGCTTTCAACTCTCCCACAGTCCTCTTCCCCACCAGGATGCCAACTTCACCACACACAGGCTCTTACACCACACGTTGGGCTGTCCCTCCATGGGGATGCCTTTCTTACCCCACTGGGGCTTGAACACACTGTTCTGGGCCATTGAGGACCCCCACCGTGGATACCTCTCTTGTCTTGCCCCCGTCGTGGGTGTAGGGCCAAATGGTTCAGGAAGGAAAGGGAAGTGACAGGTAAAAGAAGAGGAAAAGGAACAGATGCATTTAACTCTTGGTTGTTATCAGTATTTTATAATTTAAGCTCATTTTTTTCCTTCTAAACCATCCTCTGGGGAACCCCAACTTTTACAACAAGTGGGGGAAAAAACTAAGGAATTTTCTTAGACAAAAGGACAGTTCTCTCTCTAACAGAAATTCTCTCGTTCTACTAAGGACATTTATTTAAACCGCTGCTAGTTTAAAAAATAACAATAGTTTTGTTCCCTTCTTTTCACTGTCAATAATATCAACAAAGTCTTTCTTTGTGCCAAATGACAGGCGCGTATTTTATCTGCTTTAGCAACTCTGAGCTACGTTGTTCTCATTTTACAAAAGAGAAGTTTTGAGTCCCAGAGGGATTAACGGAGTAGCTAGGACTTGAAATACATTTTTTTTTCTCCTCTAAAACTTGTGTTTCCCACCATAATGAATGGCTTTCCTATAATCTACCAAGAGACAACACATACAATTAACTATAATACGGTTGAGAAGCATTATTCTGATAGTCTGGGGAACCCCCGTGAGGGGATTTTGTAGAAAGAAGTTCTAGAGCAGGCTTTCCAGAGGTAAGAACATCTGATCAGCTCGGGACAGTCCTGCCAGGCCCAGGGGGCAGGAGCAGGGAATTCACACAGACCCGGAGGTATGCAGAGCTCTTTTTGTAAAATAACAGATTTCTAAACACATTTTTTTCCATGATTCCACTAGATTAGCATTAGACTTAATTATTTACTTTCAATTTATTAGAGATTTAATATTTAATTTTTAAAATCCTTTGAATTATTAGGCTCACATCAGCCCTGAGGGAAGTGGGAGATAGTGGGCACTGAGGAAAAACTTGAATATCAAGTTGGTTATATGAGATGCATAAAATGCATAAAATCCCTCTTTATTAAATTTTCTTTGAACTTTTAAATGTTATGGATATATTTTAATATATTGGTTTCTAGCATCTGTTAAGAACAAATCTCAGGGGTACACAGAACCTCCTTTACTATTTTTACAATTTCCTGTGTCTATAATTATTTCAAAATAAAGAGTAAAAAACAAGCAAACAAAACAACAACCAAGTTCAAGAACACTGTAACAAATGTTTATTGTAGAATTGTACTTGAATTAAGTACTACATTTCTTGGTGAAATGAACTCTTCCTATTACAAATTTAGAAACAATTTAAATACGGGTTTGAAGTATCTGTATATTGAGCAATACTTATACATCTATGAAATAACATTGTTTTCCCCAAATATGTTCTCTTTCTTTATTTCCCAAATTTAATCCTAGTTTTAAATGCTTCTTTTGCCCAAAATTGTTCTATCTTTGTAAGATAAAATCTGAAAATTTATTATTTTTATTTCTTGTTGAAAAATTAAATATGAGCCATTACTCAAGGGGGAAGCTCAGAATGCAGGGGGGAGCTCAGGTCCAGCTTTCTGACTTCTGTAAAAGGGGCTCCAGCACAGCGTCCCCCATATTCCCCTCTGAACTGGCCCCCACAGTGGCGAGTGTGGTTTGTTGAGGAATCGCTGTGATCTGATGTAGGTAGACCCGAGGTTCCTGCGGCGCTGGGGGAAGTTGAAAATGGGCCCTGTATTTGTGGCTAAGGAGTTGGACTTTATACTCCAGGCAAAAGAGAGTCACTAAGGTTTTTAATAGGGAGAAACACCAGTAATCTGCATTTAGGAAGGTGTCAAATTTCATCTATGCTAAGGTACCTGATTTTAAGACCCACCATTATTATATGGACCTCTAAGAAAGAAAACACACCCAAGATGGGGAAGGGGGCAGAGGAGGACACCAAAGGGCTACATTCTCAGTGGAAGTGTAAACAAGAAATGAACCCACATGCAGAAAGGGCCAGCAAGGACAACTGAATGCCTCAACATCAGCACTAGGTGGAAGGAACAAAAAACAATCTCCCCTGGGAATATGAACCACAGAACGACACTCACACAGGTTTGAGGTCTGAAGTCACACCATCAACACGGTCTAAGAAATGTGAAGCAGAAAATGTCAGTAGATCTCAGATTGTGACGGTGGAAGCAAACACAACAGTGGTTGTGAGAGGTCCTTCTAGCTGGGGACACCAAGTCTGTATCTCGAGACTGGCTGCTGGACCTCTCCATGCCTCCAACACTTCACAGCAAAGGAGGTCCCTCTCCCTGGATCTGCCCCTCCTCCTGTGGGCTGTTTAGTCACCCAAGGCAGAAATTGGGAGATGTTCTAGATACTTCCGTCTCCCTCACTCCTGGTTGTGGATTGAGAAGCTTGGGGCAGGGTCCCTAGATTACCAGTTCCTCACTCAGACACCTTTTGCAGGCCCAGGAATCTGACCTTGTTCATACCCCTAAATGATCAGACCTCAGACTCTGACTTACTTGAGACCAAACAGTATGAATGAGAAGAGAACTAAACTGATATGCAGTGCAACATACACCTGCCAAGGGCACTGGGAGGCACATGTTCTCTGGCTAAGGTGTGTGCTCCCTGAAGGCCACCTCTAAGGGGGCCAAATATTCTGTAACGGTTGTCTGGTAGCTCTAAAGTCAGCACCAAGGGGAGGGAAGTGGTCCATGATGGATGGAGGGGGGACACACTGCACATACAGATGCCTGGCTTTATCTTCATCCTCTCACTTAATCTTTAAACAGCCCTATGAGGCAGACTATTATCAGTGCCATGTATAGCAGAGGAAAGTGAAGCTCAGAGAGATTAAGTCATTTGCCCAAGGTTATACAGGTAGAAGGTGGGATTCGAACTTAGATAGTCATCTCCTGAGCCAGCACTTTTTGCCACACTCCACTGCTCATGTTCACAAAAGGAGAAGGAGGCTTCAAACACTGTAGCAAAGTCAAATAAAATTAGGTCATCCATGCCTGTCACAAGAACAATTTGTAAAGGGAGGGTGGTGGTGGGCGGAAACCAGATTGCAGTGGCTTGAGAAGGGACTGGGTGTGAGGAAATAGAAAACTCTACTGTAGACCTCTCTCATAAAGTGTGGCGATTAAAAGGAGTTCGTGGTTGGATTTTTTTTTTTTTTTCAGGTTGGGAAGGACTTGAGCAGAGTTATTGGTTGAGAAGTGGCCAAGGCAGAGGGAAAATAACCAGACCGGGGAAATCTGCAGAGGTAGCAAGGAACGGGGTCAGGAGTGAAGGGGAAGCTGCCCTAGAGAGACAAGGACTCATCCTCTTAGTCTGAACGCAGGAACCCAGGACCGTTTGGAGATATCAGTAAATTGATGGGAGCGGGAGGTTGAAGGGCTCGTACTCTGTTTTCTTGGTGGAACAGGTGGTGAGGCCGTTAGCTGAGAGTGAGGGAATCGGGGCCTTGAGGACAAGGGCTCTTTGGTATGGCCACTGTGGGGAATGAGAAACAAAGGGACAAGGAAAGGGATTAGCAAGCAGTAGCTAGACCCCACATTCCCCAAGAATGTCCTCTAAGACTTTAGCTGTGTTATGCATTTCCAACCAGTTCCATGAAGCAGCCTCTGTCCCCAACATGCCTGCCTACTCCTGGCCTGTCTCATCTTGAGAAAAACGGTCCACATCTCACCTGTGGGATTAGCTTAGGGACATGCTTGGCTGGTGCCATGGCATTAGTGGAAAGCAGGTTTTGTTCCTTTCTTCAGGAGGGGCAATTGGAAAAGAGTGTAGGCTCTGGATTCCTAGACTGAATCCTGGCTCCAGTGTGTACTAGCTGTGTGACTTTGAGTAAGTGACTTAACCTCTTTATGCTTCAGCTTCCTCATCTGTACGACAGGGATAATAAGAATACCGATCTACAGGATTGTCGTGAGGATGAAGTGAGTTTATGTATCTGAAACATTTTAGAACTGTGCCAGGCTCATAAAAGTGCTCAAAAATGTTGGCTATTATTACGAGATCTTATTCTGATCTCTTACCCCAGTTGGCCTTGAAAGAGGCGGAGAAAGCAATAGTGGACCAATAACTCATGGGAAGCCTCTAGAAGTTACTTATTTTTTCAACCAGCCAATGTAGATTTTCCTCTAGCAAGGATTCTATCAATTATCTGCCAGAAATAAAGAAGGAAAGGTTTAAACTCAGTGCTAAGGACTGATCCTGTTGCCTTGGTAACTCTTAAGATGCTCACAGCCACTCATCAAGGCTCCAGAAAGTTAGTTCTGAGAAGCCATAAGAGCAGTTGACGCTTCTCTTGGTTCCTTCAACCAGGGCTTGCCTGGGAATCTTACTGTTTTGCAAGTTCACATCATGTATTTGTCAGGACTCTTCCAGTTATAAATGATAGAAAAACAAAACAAAACAAAATTGCTTCAGCAGAACAGGGCACTCATTTTAACACATGTAACTGAAAAGTCAGGAGTGGATCTGGTTGTGGTTCAGGCATAGTCAGATACAGTAGCTCATGTGATGTCATCAGCCCTCAGTTTCTCCATGGCCTTCGGCTCTTTTCTTGTTTTCTGTTGCTTTCCTTTGGGCAGGTTCCCTTTACACAGTAGCCCCCAAATGCTCCAGGCTTACAGTCTGCTGGTATCAAGTCTGCAGAAAGAGAGGACCCTTTTCTGGTTATTCCAGCAAACATCCTAGTATTAACTCTGAATTTTACTAATGTGGGCCATAAGTCCATCCCTGAACCAAATGCTACAGCTAGGGGAATGAAATATACTTACTGGCCAGGCCAGGGTTAGGTTTCCACCCGGCGTGGAAAGAAACCAACAGGTGTGCCCATACACCAACACTCTGTACAGGGTCATTGCACCTGGCAGCATTGCCCAGCGCTGCAGGTGGGCTGCCCTGGTGGAAACAACAGATTTTCAGGTAAAGCTCTTCCTTTGCTCATTCCCCAAGAGCCAATATGACCTGAGCCTCACCCTCATGAATCCTGAGAGGGAACACAAGTTCCTTGTGCCCTTGGCGTCATATATAAAGATATAGGGCTGCCCACAGTTGTCTCTCCCCCTGAAATGCAAGCATGTGTGAAGCAGCCACTGTCAGCGCCCACACAATGTTTCCCCAGCCTTACTACTGTGTGAGCACCAGCCAGACTTCCAGCTGCACCAGGGCTTTCTCTGGCATCTGGAGCCTGCTCTGTCTGCCTAACGACAGGCCAGAAGTTCCAGAGAATTAACACCCCCTCAAACCCCAGAGCATCCCTCCACCAGCGATTGAAGGAAGTTGGTATAGAAACAGCTACTCGGATGGGATATCGGGGAGGTGACTGTCCTGCATAGATTCCAGAGTTGTCTAGTGGGATTAAGCTCATTACCCTTGAAAGCTGGCTTGAAAATGTCCCCTTCATGGACACATTCCTTTCCCCACTTCTGGACTTGTGTTGCCTAGGATCGCCTCCCACAGAAACTGTTTGCAGTTTGAGTCAGGGTCTCTTTCTGGGGGAACCGAAGCTAAGACAGAGTCTACCTTCACGTGGGGTGTGTGCACACACGCATGCTGCCCCGTCACAAAGATCATTTCTTGTTGGCTTGTCCAACACCTCTCTTTCCTGCTGCAAAAAATGCCCCCCTTCTTTTGGGGTTGATCTCCCTCTTCCCCAAGAAGCGTATGGTCCAAATGGAAGCTGCCCCTTGCATGATTCTACCATCTTGGTCTAAGTGATTGGTCTAGGAGATGAGCAGATAACCCAAGAAGGGCCAATCAGAGTCTCTGCTGAGAATTTCTGAATTGTAGCTGAGAAAAGGGACAGAGCCTCTTAGGACTCATTTGCCAAGAAGTAACTATCGTCTATAAGAGTGATGTTTGTGATCCTGGAGTCCTTTTTGAGTCTAGTAGGTCTCCTATAATGATGGTACACAGGAAAGCTGAGGATTCTCTCATGTCTGTATCAGCCAACTCCACCATGAGTGACCCTTCATCTGTGGCTCACATTGCTGCAAAGCGGAGATCACCATTCTGCTTACACACCATTGCAACGCCACGCTAGCACACGGCACAGTGCCAGGCCCCCGTAGACACTTAGTGTTTGTGGAATGCATGAATGTGGATGATGATGGCATGTTTGAGATGAACAATCCCCTCACATTCCTGAGAAGTATCATCACTTTCAGGGAACTTTTCCCTGCAGGCCCATGGCCTAAGCATAGCAGACTCTCATGTCCTCAGGAGCCGTCTTTTCTCCTGGTCTACAGACCAGAGAGAACTAATTGTTGGGTGTGTATGAAAATGCCTTGGGTGTTGTGACTGGCTACAGCTATCTTAAGAAAGTAAAGTGGCCATCTGAATAAAAAATCACAAAGATGTACTTTCACTTCTGAAAGTTTATCCAAAAGAAAAAATACACACACATAAAGGAGTTAATCACAATGATATGAATGAGAAAAGAATTTAGGGGGGAAGAAATTCCTCAATATGACACATAGGAGCAGACTCTGAGCTCTCCTAGGACTCTAAGTGTTGGAATAATCGTTCTGCCTGAGAAAGGAGAAAAATGTGTTTGGACACCACATAGGAGATGGCAGGGAGTGGTGTGGGGCCGGAATGATCACAGCAAGCCAGGAATCCTGAGTTGGAATCTTCTCCTGTGATTCTTCAAATCCTCACTTTGTAAAGTAACTTTTTAATTGAAGCAGAGTATACAATACACTGCACAAATCAGGGGTGAAGTGTGTGATATATTTTCACAAAGTAAACACATCTGTGTAACCACCTCGCAGATCAAGGTATAGGACATTACCAGAACCCCAGAAGCAGCCTGTGTCCTCCCTCTCAGTCATTTCCCCCAAAGGTATCTGGTATTCTGTCATCCCGTAGGTTAGTTTTGTCTGATTTGAAACTTTATATAAGGGGGTATTGTAGTACATTATAGTATGTATTATTTTGTGTCTAAGATCTTCCACCCAACATTACAACCATGAGCTGCATCCATGCTATTGTGTGAAGCAATGGTTTGTTCTTTTTTATTGCTGTCTAGTATTCCATCAAATAACTATACCATAATTGATTTATGTACCCACAAGCTTCAAGTTGGTGTGAATACACGAGAAGTACGTTATGAGCGTGAAGGCAGAGAGAGAAGCTTGAGGAATTCACTGTTAGGAATTCACAGAATTGTAGGGGGTGTTTTGAATTCTCAGGGCCCTTGAATTGAAGTTTTGGGGAAACTTTAACTCTGGGGAGAAGGGATGCCTCTGGGTTACACCGACTCTGTGGCAGGCACTCTGCTAAGCGTATGACCCTCTTTACTTCAATTAATCCTTACAGCAACTCCTTTAGGTATTACCAGCCCCATTTTAAAGATGAGGAAACTGAGGCTCTGTTGAGTTAAGTGACTTTCCCAACAACTGCAATGGGTAGGTAGAAATATGGAGAAGTATAATTAGAAGTGAAAAAATTGAATAGATTTGTAGATAAGCTTGATAATTATGAGTACAAAGACTAGAAGAGAGCGATATATAAAAGATTAAAAAACAGTTCTGTTAAAGATTAGTGAAATCATAAAGGCTTAGAAAAATTCTTTCACTATTACATTGATTTTTAAATGAAAAAGAGATTTGAAAAAACACTTGAATCTTTCTTTGCACCTCCCAAACCACCATGCTCAGACCTCTTGACTGAGTCTGGCCTCCTTCACCTCTCTCCTTTTCTCTTTCCCAGCCCTTGGGTCAGATCAGATGGCTTATCTAGTTTCTCCTGTGATCTTACATTGTCCAAATATACACATACCCTGTTTTGTGAGATGAGGCCTCTTTTTGGTGTGTCAGCGCTTTGCATAGGAAGTCTTGCTCTGGTTTGATAATTTTCTGCTTTCCGCTCATAGAAACTACTGGGGCATGTATGATTCTACATAAATAAAAACATCACTACCTTGTTGTCATGGAGATGGGCCCCTCCCTACTCCAGTCTGTGAGTCTGGTTTTTGCAGCCTGGTGCAGTAGGCTTCAGAAGGCTCCAACCTCACACAGAGACAGAACTGGCCTCTTGGCGTGTCACAGCTGCAGACAGCAGCTTCTGAGATGGGGACAGATGGCTGTGCTGCTGGCAAACCTCTGCTTTCCAGATTGACTTTGCCCACTGTATCATTACAGATATTGAGTCAGCTGTTGTCTTTAAGACCTGAAATAATAGAGGCTTAAACCAAGCTGAAGTTGATTTCTTTCTCCTCTAAGTAGTCCAGGACTGACAGAGGGGCTCCATACCGCGGGAGACTCAGATTCCTTCTATTTTATTGCTTTGCTAAATTTTAGTTATTGCCTTCATCTGCTTTCTCCAAGAAGGCTCACCACCCCATCTTCATCCCAGCCAGAGTGATGGGGGAAAGGGGTAAGGAGGGCATGCCCCTCCCTTTAACATCCTGACCAGGCACGGTACCCATCAACCCCGGCATAAGAGGTAGGGCTGCATTGCAAGAACATGACAACAGAGAGTAGTGGTTAAGCATGTTGACTCCAGGGCCAGACTACTTGGGTTTGAATCCTGGCTCTACCACTTACTAGCTACTTAACCTTGGACAAATTATTCATCCACTCTATGCCTCAGTTTCCTTATCTGTAAAATGGGGATGACGATAATAACAATAGTACTCTCCCTTCAGCGTTGTTGAAGCTTAAAGGGGCTATTATGTGAAAATGGGAGGCTTTAAATTTATATATAAATTAAATTTATATAAATTTATATATTAAATGTGAAGCTTAAATGAGCTATTATGTGGAAAGTGCTAAGAATAGTGTCTTCCATACAATAGGTACTATATACATATAAACTAGTATAATTATCATGGAAGCTTTTGGTACAACATGAAGTGGTGGTGGTGGTGGTGATGGTGGTGGTGGTGGTGGTGGTGGTTGTGGTACTGGTGGTGGTGGTGGTAATGGTGGTAATGGTGGTGGTGGTGGTGGTAATGGTGGTGGTGGTGGTGGTGGTGGTGGTGGTAATGGTGGTGGGGGTGGTGGTAATGGTGGTGGTGGTGGTGGTGGTGGTAGTAATGGTGGTGGTGGTGGTGGTGGTGGTGGTGGTGGTAATGGTGGTGGTGGTGGTGGTGGTGGTGGTGGTGGTAATGGTGGTGGTGGTGGTGGTGGTGGTGGTGGTGGTAATGGTGGTGCGGGTGGTGGCAATGGTGGTGGTGGAGGTGGTGGTGGTGGTGGTAATGGTGGTGGTGGTGGTGGTGGGGTGGTGGTAATGGTGGTGGTGGTGGTGGTGGTGGTGGTAGTAATGGTGGTGGTGGTGGTGGTGGTGGTAATGGTGGGGGTGGTGGCAATGGTGGGGGTGGTGGTGGTGGTGGTGGTGGTGGTGGTGGCAATGTTGGTGGTGGTGGTGGTGGTGGTGGTGGCAATGGTGGTAATGGTGGTGGTGGTGGTGGTGGTGGTGGTAATGGTGAAGGACTACTATAAGAGCTCATGAAGACTAGATCACAGCACACTGAAAAACTCTATCTCCCTGATACACAGCCTTGCACGCAGGGTTGAGCTCATTTGGAGCACTCAGAGCACCCTGCAGATGCCTACCAGTGATAAGCCCCAACTTGACTGCAGTAGGTCCTGGCACAGAGCCAAGCCACGGCTGATGGTGTCAATTCCCAGGCAATATGACCTCAATCCACGCTACATGAAACCAATTCTGGGTCGAGGAAGATGTCACCCACCCACTTTTGGGTGAGAGGCCTGAGGCCCCCAGTCCAGGAACAGTAGTCATCTGTCTCCACCCAAGTCACAAACACAGATGAACAGGACCTGGGATTCTGCCAAATTCCAGGAGAGCTTCCATCCTGGGAGAAAAGTTCTCTGTGTCTGGAGTGGGAAGGAGGCAGGGTTGGAATGAGGCATTTTAATCCTGATTCATAGTAACAAGTGAATCAGCTCTGAAAAGCCTCCTGCCTCCAGAAATTGAGGCAGACAAAGTGTTAAGATATAGCTGCTCTTGCATGATTGTCTCATTTTGCACTTCATTCCTGTGGCCCACGTATCCCTGGGCCCTCCTGGACACACATCCTCAAACACTACTTGGGTTTGCAGCAGGGCTCCAGGAGACACCAGCAGACATCTTTCACATCCTGTCTCCCATCCCTTGGCCCATTCTTTGCTCTGGCCGCTGTTGCAACCACCTGTGTGCAGGTGTAGTGTGGCAGCCCCTCACTTCAGCTGCTCCTGCATCTGTTGCTTTCTACCCTGGGACTTCCTGCCTCTGCCAAGTGGGAAGCCAGCGAGAGCCCGCTTAGCCTTGCTGGGGCATGCACACACCCAGGAGTCTGAGAGGGTTGACACTCCCAGGGCAACCAGCAGACCAGTGGGGTACGGGACAGTGTGGATAAATACTCCCCTCTCCTAAGTCTCAGGAGGAAAATCCTCAGGTGCATTCTATGTGATTCCTCAGGAGGTCCCAGTAGGGTCATGCTGCCACAGTGGTGACCAGCTCCATCAAGTGCCCTTGGATTGGCTTCCCCTCCTTCCTCATTTCATCATCCAACTTCCTCCAGTCTGGCTCTTTGGATTCACTTCCCAAAATAAACCACTTGCATAAAAGCCCTTGTCTCAGGCTTTGCTTTTTGGAGGAAACCCTTGCAGGGCCCACAGAAGGGTCCTGGGGAGGAGACAGGATGCAACATGACATAAGATCCTCCTGCTCTTACCCTCTGCTTTCTGCAGCATGGTGGGCTGACAGGGTCTCTGGGTGGGGTTCCAGAAAAAGGGAAAAGAGTGATTGTACCCTGTTTCATGGCTGTAGACACCATCTCACCCCTGAGGATTCCCAAATTTATAAATCCACCCTTACCTCCCCTGAGCTCCAGACTCATATACCTAAGTGAAGTTGGCCAAGACTGCCTCACATCTCCACCTGGCTGTCTGATAGGAAGCTCAAACATAGCACAGCCAAAACAAATTCTCGCCTCCCCCGGCCCTGTCCCACTGGCCTAGTGCTGTCGGTCCCTATCTTCCTGTTCCCAGTCAATAGCTCTATCATTCAATCATTTGCTCAGGCCGAAAACCTAGGAACCATCCTTGGTTCCTCTTTCCTCCTCACCCCTCTACATCTGATCTGTTAGCAAAGCTTTTGGGTTCTACTTTCTGAATACCATACTTCATCGATTCTAAGACACATATGATAACAACTATGAATTCAGAGTGTGTCTTACATTCGATGGCATACCATAGTTTAATCAACAGCATCTTCCTTCCTTAGAGAAATTTGACCACCCTCACCATCTCCTCCAGCAACACCTGGTCCAACCCACCCCGCGCCACTGCCGCAGCCTCCTGACTAATCCGCCTGCTTCCACACTTGCTCCACTTCAGTCTGTTCAGCCCACAGCAGCCAGAGAGATCTGTGAAAATTATAAATCAGTTCACCCCATTCCCTTGCTCAAAAGGTTTCAACAGCTTCCCATTATACTCGAATAAATTTCAAACTCTTCAACCCAGCGTGAGGCCTTACATGACCTGGCTCCTCATCTCCTACCACTGCCCCCCCTTACTTTCTATGCTCCAGCCACTACCTGGAACTTTCTTACAGTTCCCAGAATGGATCAAGCTCATTCCCATCGCAGGGCCTTTGCACAGCTCTTTCCTCTGCCTGGAAAACCCTTCCCCCAGAACATCCTCTGGCTCACCTCCTTCGCTTTATTCATGTCTTTGTTCAAATATCCCCTCCTCCCAGAGGCCTTCCATGACCATCCTAGCTAAAACAATAAATCACCCTACACTCATTTATTTTTCGTTATGGCACTTACCTGAAATCATGTGATTTATTTCCTTGCTCACTTGCTTCTCTCTGTCTCTCCCTCTACAATGTACACTCCACAAGAGCAGGGACCTTGCTTATTTCCCCAGTGCCTGACATATATTAGGTGCTCAATAGATTCTTGCTGAATGAATGAATGAGTGAAAATTCCAAGTCCTGGTAAGAAGGTTGGGTAGCATCACCTCCAGAGGTGGCTAACCTCCTGTTTGCCCACTCTTTCTGCAGGAAGAAGGAGCCACTGTAGCAGCTGCCTCTGCTGGGTGGGGGTACAGAAGAGACACGAGTTGTTTCAATTTAGCTCCGAGGTCAGGCTTTATGACATTTGTTTATTCATACCCCACCTCATTCCACAAAGAATTAGATGTGGCTTACAGGAAATAAGCAATGCATAAGTGAAACATAAATACAGAATAAAATTAGGATGAAGGAGAGGACCAATCAGAATAGATTGCCCAGACGAGAGGGTCTTATACACCTGACATATTTGGGTGGCAAATATATCTCTGAGTTTGTTGGTGACCAAAAACAGAAGGCACCAAACATCCTATGAAACTAGATGGGGACACAAAAAAGGAAAATGGGACTGTTGCTGATGGGAGAATGTGGGTGGCTCACTGTGGATCTCTTGAGAGGGGCTGGGTCAGTGGTCCCAGTCTTACATTTCCTCTTGCTCTAATGGAAAGGAAGAGAGGGTTGGGAGTGAGGATTCGTTTTGAAAGTCCAACTCTGTGGATGGCCATCCCTCCTGTTTTGTCCAACTCTCCAAGCTGGGCCTCAGCAGACCGAGATGATGGGCCCATCTTGAGACCCCCAGGCTGGTCATCGCCCTCTCCCCTTCCTCCTGTGAGAGATACATCACCCATATCCCACTTTCTGGACGAACGATAAGTTGGAGACACTCTAGACAATTATGTTTTGTTTTATCCCCTGTACATGTCTGACCCAAACTTCGGCTGAAGCTGAGGTTCCCATCTTAGCCTTTGGTTGGTTCATTGTTTTGGAATGTGGCAGACAGTCGGAGTCTAGTTCATTTTGTGAACTTCTTTAATTACAGAAGGGCCATTGTTCCAAGAGGCGAGTTGCTCACCAGGCTGAGCTGAGGCAGCATATCTGGACAGGCCTACCTGGCAGTCAGTCGCCAGGCATTCGTGACTGGACCTGGTTTACTGGTTTCTGACTTACCTTGGTTGCCTCTCCCTTAACACGGATGCTGCACCAAGGACACACAAGCCAAGGAAATCCTAGCCCCTGGAAAGCTGAACAAGTCTTTCCCAGCAAGGTACAGCACAGTGGTTCTGAACTCTACGTTAGCAGCTAATCCTAAGTGGACCCCAACAGTAACTGTGAGAAACCTCAGAACATAGGTTAATATCACAGGTAATGGAAACAACCCAAAGTCCACCACCTGGAGAATAAATTGTGTTCATCTATACAATGGAATAAAAAAACAATAACAGGAATGAACTCAGCAATAAAAAAGAACGAACTACTAATATACACTGTAACATGGATGAATCTCAGAAACATATTCAGTGAGAAAAGCCAGCCCTAAAAGACTAAATAATGTATGATTCCATTTATATGAAGTTCTAGAACCTACAAAACCAATCCATGGTGACAGAATTCAGAACAGTGTGTGCCCCTGGGGATGGTTTTATCTGGAGGGTGAATGAGAGAACTTTCTGGGGTAATGAAAAAAGTCTATGTCTTGATGCGGGTGGTGGTGACACAGTTGTATATATCAGCTAAAACTTATTAGACTGTACGTTGGTGATCCATGCATGTCACCAAATGTAAAATTTACCTCCAAAATTTTTAAAAATAATAAAATGAACAAGTAATTATTGATCTTGAAAGTTAATCATGCTGTGCTGTTTAATAAAAAGCAGGTTTGAAACATCTCGCTGTGTAAATACTTGTATAAGTATCTATGAATATCTATAGCATGTAAGACTGCTTTTAAAATCACCTAACTGAACCTGTAGGCCCCCTCACCTCTGATCATAAAATAACATCAAATTTGCAATTCCCCAAATGAGGGGGATTGCTAGATCTCAGCTCCTATCACCCAGTCACCTCTGCCCACTCCAAAGTGTCTTCCAAGACTTTCTGGAAGTCCTTAAGAAGATACCACCCATGTGTCCCAAACCATTCTGTCTGTGGCCATCACCATGCAGGATCCAGATTTCCCTCTCCCTTCCAGCTAGCCCTGCTGTGGACTCTTCCCTCCCAGTCTCGGAGCCCCTGAATCCCAGTGTGCAGAGCGCCTCCTGCAGACCCTCTCATCGCTGCCTCTTCCCAGAGGCGCTCAATTGCAGGCAGAAGCAGGGATAGAGTGTTTTCCTACCACCCTTAGGCCCAGGCAAGTGGGGTCCCTGCCCCTCTCACAATCCCTCCGCTCTTGTTTTGGAACAACTTTCTTAAAATTTGGAGTGGTTCCTGGGACCTGTAGAGAGCCTTGCTTCCAGGAGGGAGGCCTGGTGAGTGGATCACTCCTGCTAGCTGATGCTGTATTGTGTTCAGGGATCATGGGAGATTGTGTCACTGGAATGGTGTGGACACGCTGGTTTGGGGAGATTCTCATTCGTGTTGAACTAAGGACAAGGTTCAGAGGTTTGGGGTACCCATGGTCCGCCGCTGACTTGGGCTTGAGCTGCGTGTATCAGCCATGCGCTGACTGTCACCCACGTGTGTTCCCACTGTGGTGCCACTCCCAGTGTACAGCACCTGAGGGCAGCGGGGGTGGCGGGTGGGCGTCCTGTACCCTATGGCGCACCCTCCTCCCCTCATCACTGTCACGCCACCTCTACCACAGGCTCCAGGACACGTGTCAGACAGTCCCCTGGGGTGGCCTTGCCTGTCTTTTCGAGGGATTTTTAAAGGTCGTTGCTCTGCAGTGCTACGGGACTTTCTGATCGATGACGTCATGCTCTCCCAGAGGAGTCTAAAGCCCTTCGGGACAAGGGAGTGACTTTTTGAGCTGGTGGGCCGATCTTCTGGCTTGCCCCAGGTCCCTCACTTATCCTCCCTGCTGGTGGCAGTGTTTGGAAGGCAGGGATGGCTTCTCTTGAAAGAGATCACGTTCTAGGAATGCGGTGATTACGGCCTAACGAGTTGAAGAGAAGATGAGATCAGAAGATGTTTTTCTATGCTTTCTCTGTAAAATTCCTATGAGTAAATTTAATGTGACTAGAAAACAAATTACTGTTCACATTTTTCTGCATACTCTAAGTCTACCACGTGTGGTCATCATCAAGGAAGCACAGGACAACTTTTGAGAGAGACATTGACAGCGAGCAGCGTGATGGATGCTGCCTCCTCATGAGTAATGCTATAACCAGTATTAAATCACGGAATCAGGGAACCGCAGCGGTAAGAAGATCTATACTGTTTAATTACAAAGAGTTCCAAAGCGCCATGGAACTGTGAGGAACAACCGCATTGCTACCTTTTTGGGTGGACTTTCCAAAGAATTTTAAGGTGCACTGAATGAACAATAAATACATACAGAAGTACCTCTTTTCTACCCATTATTCTAAATCTTCCTGGATAAATGGCTATATCTAACATGAACCTATGAAGTTAGTAATACATTTTTAAATCACATGGTTTACATAGACAGAGACTGGGACCCTACACACCCTAAGGGAGGTACTGGCATCTCCTCTTTCTGTGCCACGCTTGTTCCCTCAGGTCTAGAAGCAGCCGCTCGCAGCCAGGTCCCCAAGTCTTTCATGAAACCATCCTCCTCAACTCCTGTAAGCCGTTCTCAGCACCAAAAAGCCCAGTCTGTTGGTAGTGATCCTCAAAGCAAGGAGAACTCTTCCCCAAAGGTGAGTAGAAGTGTCCACATCTAGAGGCTAAAAAAACTCCTGGCACCTTTAAAATAATGGCCATCTTCCAGCTTCTTAGCCCCACTGCATCCCCAGCCTGCTTTCCTGTCATTCCAGTTTTTAAATACCTAAGGTCCAGGGTCAGGCTAGCTACCCTGTGTGTGACGAGTGTGTATCAACAAGCCTCGAAGTAAAAAACACTTGTTTCAGAAACTGACCACCATCTCACAAGTTATGTAACCTCAGGCAATCTACTTAACTGAAGCTTCAATTTCCTTTTGTGTAATAGAAGGACACTTCTCTTTATTTTGTACAAATTGGTCCGAGAGTTAAATGTGTTAGCACTGAAGTACCGAATACAGTGCCTGGGTCAGAACGCTAAGTGTACCGTTAACATCGGTCCCTTGTCTCTCTTCTCTTTAGCAACAGCAACTTAAGTTGCTTCTCAGCAGGTGAAGTTTGCCCATTTGGATCATGAAAAGCACACTTTGCCTGAGGTGTTTTACATTTCCTGGGCCCCTCTGGGTCACGTTCTGGAGCAAACGCTGGCTTGCAGGATCAGGAGTGTAGCTACAGGGCTGATGGAGGACAAATCCAGACTAATGGTTTTGCTGAAGCCTCCTGAGACAGAAGCAGAGGAATCACTACTAATGCAGACGTTTCCAAGCAAAGCTCATTCGAATGACTGCTAATGAAGGCCCAGTGAGGAGAAAACAATTATGTTTTTAGGAGTTAGTTAGACTTTGCTATTGCTATAGAGGTTCTCCAGCTTCAATATTCTCTCTGTGACAGGACAGGATGGAAGGCAGAAGGATTAGATCTATCATAATAATGACTCTCATTAGTTTAGCACTTGCGGCTTTCCAAATCGTTTCAGCCACACTTGGTTCTACAACTGTGTGATCAAACAGATCGTGTGTTATCTTCATCCTCAAGGAAAAATTGAGCCTTGGTGTCAAAATGTCACTCTATCTGCTCTACCCTCTGCCCAGCATAAGTTCTTGTTGCATTCACTTGTTAGGAAGAACTGCTCTCTCTTCAGCTGTACGCCACGCTCAAGAGGATCCGTAGATTAAAACATTCCTGAAGCTGTAAGCAGGAGAGAAGAGGCCCAGTACTGTGCGATTAAAGAGACAAATAAATGTTTGACTTCTTCAGAAGCAAGATGCTCTCTTTCACCGAGATGCTACTAAAAACAAAGTTACCCTGTGGTGACAAAGCACAGTGAGAAATCAGCCTGCTTCTTCATGGGGCGGGCTCCTAATTGAGTCACAGGAGAGTCGGCGAATCTTTGCAGTGAAAGAAGCCCAGAGGTTCTTCACTCTAATCCCCGGTGTGATGGAGGATGTCTCCAACAGTGATGGTCTAGCCACTGCTGGCCACTCCCAGAGAAGGGGCCCTCACTCCCTCACAGAACAGCACATTCCTCGTAGGGCAGGGCCTGTCTAAGGTGTGGGGCACCTCTTTATACCTCCCACCTGCAGTGCTGCTCAGGTCTTCCACAGTGGTGCAGAGTAAGTAAATTCCCCTTCCATGTGACAATTCTATAAGGTGACTGCTACATCCTCCTAATTTGTTTCTGTTTCAATCCAAACATCTTCAGGTCCTTGCACCATCCCTAATGTGACATGATATCCACACCCCTTAGCAACCTAACTGTGTTTCTCTGGATGTATTTTGGTTTGTCAGTGTCCACCTATGGCAGATACTGTTCGTAGGCTAACCCAGCAATCATATGCACTCATTTCCCCTTGGCCACCTCCAATGTAAGAATGGAAAAGTTAAACACTCTCTTTCCCAATCTTCCCTGTAACTAGGGGTGTCCATGTGACCCAGTTCTAGCCGATGACACATAAGTAGAGACCTAATGGAGGGCTTATGGGAAAGTTTTTGCTTTTCTAATTGAAGTGATAAATGCTAGTGGCACAATCTTTTTATTCTTTCTTGCTCCTTTGAAAGTGGATGTGATGCCTGGAGCTGGAGTAGCCATCTTATGACCGTGAGAGAGAGGTAAAAAATATCTTAGACACTCCAGCAACAAATTTGTTGAAGTGCAGAATTGGTGCCACCAGCTTCCTTCTTCTAGACTTTTAGCTTCATGAAAAAATTAAACCCTCATTTGTTTAAGAAACTGTAAATCAAGTTTTATGTTAATTACAGTTGAAAGCAATTGTATCTAATACACTTTAAAATGTTGCATTCAGAACTGAGCGTGGTGTTCCAGATTGGGCATGATCATAATGGTATGTGTTTGAGCTACTCTCTACCTTGTACCACACAAAGACCAACATTTTAGCAGCCTCATATGGTCGACTTGCATTCTTGCTAGTAATAGTAACTGTTAAAATGAACTTTTATTGAGGGGTTATTATTTGCCACGTATTATTCATTTATTTAACAAATATTTATTAACGCCAGACACTGTACTGAGAATACAGTAGCAAATAAAACAGATAAGTTCCCGCCTTCACGGTCTAGTGGAACTATTCTTAATCCTAACAACATTTCAAGCTATATATTATCATTGCAGTTTTCATAGGTATTGAGTTTGTATCCAAATAAAATCCCTAAATGCTTTACACCCAAACTTCTGAGAAAATAGGTCTCCCCATCCTGAATTTTATTGTAGGTGTAGAGCTTCATTTAATTAATTAAAAAATGTTTTTAACTTCTGAAACAATCTCAAATTTACAGAATAGTTGCAAGAACAGTATTGACTTACCTGAAACAATTGAGCGTATGTTTACGACATGGTGCGCTGTCCCCCTTGAATACTTTATTGTGTATTTCCCAAAAACAATGAGATTCTTTTACATAAGCACAAATAACCATTGAAATCAGCAAGTGAAGACTGATATATTACTACCATCTAATTCTTACACATTATTTGAGTTCTGCTGATTGTCCCAGATATGCTCTTTACAGTGAAAGGATTCGGGCCAGGATTACGCATTGTACTTAGTGGTCAAGTCTCTTTAGTCTCCTTCATTCTGAGACAGTTCTTTCAACTTTCCTCCGTCTTCATAACCTTGACACTTTTGAAGATCACAGGCAGGTCATTCCTTTTGTAGAATTTGGATTGGTCTCATGTTTCCACATAAATAGATCCACGTTATGCCTCATGAGTAGTCATAGCATAGCAATGATGTTATGCTCTTGGTATTACGTTTTACCAGGTGGCATACAATTTCAATTTATCCCATTACTGATCATGTTGACTTTTATCACTTGATTAAGGTGGTGTCTGCCAGTTTCTACACTGTAAATTATTATTTTTCGCTTTGTAACTAGTAAATATTTTATAGGGAAGTACTTTCAGATTGTTCAATACCCTGTTTTTCATCAATCATTCTATTTATTCATTCATTTATTTATATCAGTATGGGCTCAAAGATTCCTATCTTATTAAATGGGTTATAATTCATTACCGTCATTATATTTTGATGGTTAAATTGTTCCAGATATGTCCAGTGGGAGCTCCTGAAGCTGACTTCTGTGTCTTTTCGATGTGTTCCCATCATTCTTTGAGTACATCCTTGCTCTCTGGCACAAGATATGCCAGGCTCATGTACTTTCTCTGCTCCAGCCCCAGAACTGGCTAATTTTCCAAGGAGCACTGATTCCTCTTACAGGACAATGGTGTTTACAAACCAAGACCTGGGTCTATCTGAGCCTTGCCTCCCTTCCCTCTAAGCTGTGCTTAGACCCCCAACATGACACGGAGACAGGCTGAGGCCTGGCCGTGTGCTTGGCAGAGCCCCAACTCAGGGCACACATGCTCTTGGTCACACTGTGAACGAGCAGGCCCCGGGCCCTCCTGTGCCACTGGTGAAGCCTGAAGTTGCATGGTGGGCCTGACCTCTAGGACCAGACCAGCTCCAAATCCTCTATCCAACTCCTCCTCCCACCCTTTAGAGGAGTCCAAGGGGCGGTCTGCCCAAATGGGGCTTCAGAGTTAAACTTGAGGGGCTCCAGCAATATAGGAACAAACTCTTAATTTCTGCTTCCTGCAAACAGCTGAGGAGGGAAGTTGCACAGGAACATCCGTCAGACAGACCGAAGCTGGCGAGGGCTATTTACCCCAATCTTTGGTTAAGCTTCTCTCTGGGCTGGGCTCTGCCCCCAGCTGGGTGGTTAGTTCTAGCTCGCAGCCTAGCAGAAGAAGACCCAACAAAGGGAAATAAAGATTACATAGAAGAGCGAGGGGGAATTGGAGCGAGGCCTGGTCACGAGCTCCACCCTCCACGTCTTAAGGCTACACCAGGGCAGGGGGATCTTTTCAGGCTCATCCTTGTTCACCTCCTCGGGAGAAAGCCTCATAAGAAATGACCTTGCTGGACACTGTGGGAGGAAGAGAAGGAAGATCAAGATGAGTAGATGGGCAAACCAGCATTCACAGTTTCAGACTGGCTGGGGCTGCTGTTCATTGAGGATGGAGAATTCGAGAAGGCACACGGGCATTACGTTCTCAATGGCCGTGAGACACTGTGGGTCTCAAATTCTATTAGACCATCCTCAGGCAGAAAGGGAAGAGGTGAAAAGGGAACGATGTTGCCTTTTGAGACTGCAAAGGTGAAAACATTTCTAGGCAGAAGAGGGTGAGGGAAACAAGGTTGCCAGGTCAGAGGCTAGATTATAGGGAGCCTTTGTATGAACTAGGAAAAGGTGCCCCTTCTGGGTACACAGCCCAGTGAGCATGGGGTGCTTTTGTGGAAAGAATAAAAGGATGCAGTCCCACGCCAGAGTACAAGGCTTGGCAAATAAAGCTCTGGCTGAATTTCAGCCTCCATTCATCCCCTCAGCAGGGCATATTTGTGCAGTATACAACCTACACAACTGTCTACAGTAGTCTTAAGCAATGACTGAGTTATTAGTGACAGAATCTGAATTTGCTGCTTTTCCTTGGTGGAGGGAAATATGCCCGTAGGAATTCTGTCTTTCCTGCTAAAGATTTTCTCAGCCTGTTTGAGGCCTGGGTTTGGCTGTGGGGAGAAGTATCAGTGGAAGTTCTGACAGGGGGAGCAGGAATTGGGCACGACCTCGGGACCTTCCCATGCTGAAAGGAGGGTGCACATTCCTAGTTCATGGTGGATAAACACCCACAGGTGGAGGACGAACTCCAGTGAAGACCACACCTAGCATCACCCAGGGAGTGAGAATCGCCACAACTTCGGGAATGAGGAAGAAGGCAGGAGACAGCATCCTTTTGAGGCCAAAGGAGAGACTCCTTCTGCCCAGAAGTGGAACAGCTGTCCTTCTCCTGTGACAAGGCTGTGGAGGGAGGCACCTGCATTCCCCAGGCAGCAGGTCACACTCTGAGCAGGTGTGGAAGGAGAGAGTCCAGATGACTCTTGAGCGAGGGAGTGGCGCATCACCGTCCGGCAGGTCTCAAGGCCTGGGATGCTTCACTTTCTTTCTCCCAGCCCCACCACTTTTCCTGTGGCCTCAGCTAATACATGGATGGGAGAATTCAGGAGGTGTGTGTGTGTGTGTGTGTGTGTGTGTGTGTGCAGGGGGTGATGTGGAATCTCCATGGATGGAGTCCTATGAACTGGGTGTCTTCTCATTAGAGCTTCCTTACCTGAAACTCAGGGAACACGGCTCCTCAGGTGAGGTAAGCCCCGTGGGAGTCGCCACCTACTCTCACCTTAGTGTGCTGAGGTTTGTAGGAGTAGGCGTTATTGAAGGAAGAAAGGGCTCATATTCAGTGGCTGTCCCAGCCGTGGGCAAGGGCTCTGCAGGTGACCTTCAGTGAGGGTGCTGCAAGGCTGGGTCCCCAGGCCTGGCTCTGTTGAAGGAAGGAATTCTCAAGAGGACCTCTTCCTCATTGTTCATCTTGTTCCTCCCCCAAGAATGTTCTCCCTCACCCTTTACCTATCCCTTCAGGAGCCACCTCATTTCCCTTCCTCCGTTCCCGATAAATCTAGCCCCTCGCATGCTTGTGATGTGGAAATGAGCAGGGCAGAAGGCCAGAGTCTCTGACAGTGAGGCCCACTGCCTCCCCAGAAGTCACTGTGTGTAGTAGGCAGTCCTGTGGGAGGGGTGAATATTGGCCCACATCCCTGCCCTGCCCTCTGCATTCACTCCCTCTTCTTTTAGGGATTCTTTGACCCACAAATGTCCCCAGAGCCTCAGGCTTGGTGTGGTGTCTGATCAGCTCAAGTCGACTCGGTCTCCCCGGAGATGCTGGTGGAACTTCACAGCCCCCGAGTCTTAAGTCTGGTTCCCGGGAGCGGATGCTGAGATGACATTTGTGCACACGTGGTTATGAAGGAAGTGCTCCCAGAAATCACAGGGAGTGGGGAAGTAGGCAGGCAGGGCAGGAGCCAGCGTGGACGGGACCTCAGGTGAAGTCCAGCGCCAGCCAGGCCCCGAGGAGCTCCGGCGTAGAAACGGCACCTGAGCGTTTGCACCACTTGGAGGCAAGTTTGCTAGGCTTTCATCCTGCCTCAGTCCTTGGCTGCAGGTGACCTTGGGGGTGTGTACATTCCCAGGCACTTGCTGCTCCTGAAGGGGAAAGTGGTTCCATTAGCCTACAGGCAGCCCTCTGAGGAAGCCACAGGTGCAGGTTGTTCAAAGCAAAACACACACAGCAGGGAGGAGGGATCTGAGAGGATCTGGGTGGAGCATCATCAGAATACACGGAGGGGAAGGGGTGGCTGGTGTCCCATGGGAATCAGCCGAAATGGGTGGGGCTCGGAGCTGAAGACAAAGGGCTCCCACGCTGGTGGACGGGTGGCCCGTCAGAGTGGAGAGATGGGTACAGTTTCTGAGATCACTACTGGCATCTCCTATAAGTCCTCTTAGTATTAAACTTTTAGTGAAACCAATGGATTTTCATGGCAAAGTTCCAGGCTTTCTTTTCCAGAATTATATTTCTCCTTCTCACTCCACTCTTTCCCTTTCCTCTTATCATCTGGTTTTTTCATTCTTCTGAATTACTATATCATCTGAAGTTTCTACCACTCCCAGGGCTGCTCAGATCACCTTGGCATCCTTGTAGGCATAGCTCATGGTGGTGGTTACCAGCACAGTCCATCTCCAAAGGAGGATGGACTTGGATTTGATGCTCAGCTTAATGGCTTACATACTGTGTGACCTAAAGCAAGTTACTTAACTTCTCTGAGGTTTACTGTCCTCTGTAAAATATCATAATGGTAACTCCTTCAGGTGTACTGTGAGGATAAAATGGGTAATCCATGTGAAGTGCTTAGCAATGTATCTGCCGTGGTCCATGCCCAATAAATGCCAGCTATTGTTTTGAAATAGTTGTCATTATTCTTGTGTGCAGATATGGTTTCCACACTATACTGCAGGTTCCTTGAAGGCAGGCACCAGCTACGGTACATTATGTACTTTGTAGGTACTCATATATGTGTGAGGTTGACACAGAAAATTCTGGGCAAGGAGAGAAGACGATGAGTTTGGGTCCCCACAGTCAGTTTAATAGCAAAGCCCAGGATATCCATGTTCCTCCCACTGCAGCAACTGCCCCATTTCAGAGCCGAGAGTCTGCTAGGAAAAGTGTTCCCTGGCACCAGCCCACATTTTTACTGCCCCAGCACCAAGAACCTGTTGAGGGAGACCCCTGCCAGCTCTCTGGGAAGAAATGCAAGGCGATGTGAGAAAGGGCAGTGGAAAAGAAGGCAGGAAATCACCCCACCAGGGAGGGCAGTGAGGGAGGCCCCCACGCATTGAGCTCTCCCAGGACAGCTGTGGGCCGGAGTCCCCGGCTGTCAGAGAGCAGAGCGTGAGCAGGTTTGACTCCGCGTTTCCAGGCCAGCCCACGCTGACTGGGCCATTACTCAGTCCTGGGTGTGGTCACTCCAGCTTCTCTCTGAGTCGGTCTTATTAGAGCCTTAGTCCCCGGACCAGCTTCCCAGCTTGTCACTTTTTCCACTGCCAAGGAGGATGGGGCTGAGCAGGCACTGGGGCCGCTCGCTGGCTCCACCAGCTGCTCTCTCCTGAGTGGGAAAACAACACTTCCCTTCATCCACAGCCACTGCCCAGGGAGGGAGTGGTGGGGCATGCATCATGTTGAAAATAAACCAAACCCACCCTGGAGAAAGGGATGATATAGGGGCTTGTATGAGGAGTTCACCATGGGCAGGGGGTGGGAGGCCTGGTGGCAGGAGCTTGGTCTCCCTAAGGAGATTCCAGCCATTTTGAGAAAGCATCACAGAGCCCAGGAAAACTAGGACCTGCCAACAGGGATAGGTGCCAGAAAAATGAGACACAGCTGCCTGTCAGATGTTACACACATGCTCAGTGTGAGGAGGACAGCAGGTGACACACACACACGCGCGCGCACACACACGTACACACACAGGGAGTCATTGTCCAAGATGGAGGATGAAGGATGGCCACTAATACACTCCTCTACCTTCCAAGTTCTCAGAAAACCAAGTAACTCATAGTCTCTCTCTGAGTCCACAGAAGCTGGAGTAACCTAGACAACCTCATTCCAGTTCTTAGTGCCAGAATGATATTAAAATCCATCCTCTCAAGGCTGTCTAGGAACAGCGGGAAGTTAAAAGAGGGAAAGACAGTGGGAGGTTGATGGGCCAAAATTTTTGCAGTTTCACTTTAAGAATCTGATAAAAATTAAGGGGCTCTCTCTTTAGAGAAATGTGCTGATGCAATACTGTACATGCAATTTCAGGAAGTCATGGATCCCCCTCCCCAAGACCCATCTGTCAGGCCTGGGTTAGGACACCCCATTCTGAAGGTCAGTCCCCAGGAACAGAGCTGCACAAAGGCAGAGCACAAACAATGCTGGCACCACTAGCCACCACACCCGGAGTCCCGAGCTAAATGATGTCATCTTGAGACTCAAAGAATGACAGGTGACAATGTCAAACCAGTAATACATCCCAAAGGGAAACCATCCCTCATGGAACACTTGCTTCCAAGGCCTCCAGGAGCTTTCTCAGAACCACCCATTAGGTTCCAGACCTTCCAGTGTTCAGGGTACCACGTTCTTGGGTCAGTGGGAGAGCAGGCTTGGAGTGGCTGGTTGAAACATTCTGGGGTGACAGTTCCCAGTAGTAGCAAATAGGGAACCAACCTATTGTGGTGAGTTTCCCCACCCTGATGGAGGAGGCAGCAGAACAATGGAAGCGTAGAGAACAATCCTACTCGGAGTGCCCTGCATGGGAATCTGGGAGACTTGAACTTGTACTGTATTGTGATACAAAGTTCAATTGTGATACATCAGCTGCACCCACTGTGCAGCTGATGGTGCAGTCTCTGAAGGTGAATGTCAGGGCATAGAGATTGGTGGCAACCATCTTGGGACATTCATCCATTCATTGAGCTGACATTTATTGAATCCATCGTGTACTGGACATAGAGAAACAGATGCAATGACACCCAGTCCTCAAAGAACTCACAGTCTATTGGGGAAAGAGAAACCTACTCTGGACATGACGGGAAGGTGCCATAGGATAAATGAAAGCCTAGGGCTCTCTGGAGCTGAAATCCTACTGCTGGAAATCGACTGTGGTGAAGAAAAGTCTTGTGAAGCTAGTGCCAGCACGACCTGGAGTAGAGCGCTCAACATTGGCTATGCATTAGAATCACCTGGGAAGCTTTGAAAACTGTCAACAACCGGGCCACATGCAGATCAAGAAATCAGAATCTCTGGGGAAGGTCCTGGGCATCAGCATTTTTTAAAGCTCCCCCAGTAATTCTAATGCGTAGCAGGATGGAGAACCACTGGCCAGAGCTTCACAGCCTCTCTCATGTGGTCATGCTCCAGAGAATCCCCCTTGATGGGAGGCTGAGGAGATAGGACCTTAGGGGACAGCCAGGATGGGAGTCGAACTAGTGAGTCAGTTGACTTAATCAAAAAAGCTTTCAAATGTTGTTTTATGTTTATTTAACTCAGGGACCTGCCCACTACCACCATCTTCAATGTCTCCAGGCCTTGAACACAGGGAGGGATTATGGTTTCCCTCACATCTAAGGCCTAGAACCAACTCTTCTGGGATTGAATGGCACTGAGAACATCTCTTTCCTTCGAAGGAAACTCTCTCTGAACGCTCACCTGAAAGGGTATTGTCTGGCCGCACGGTCCCAGCAAGGCAATCATCATAGTTTATAGAACATTTCCCAACATTCCAGGAAATGTGTGAGATGTGGACTTTGGTTGGTATTGGGCTGTGGGGTCATGATTCAAAATATCATAGAACCAGTAGGAAAAGGCAGACAGTCCAATAGAAATAAGCCCAGGGAAAGTGACACACAGCTACCTATCAGGATACTGCGTGCACGGTGAGTGGGAGTAGAACTCTAGGTGCCACACGCATTCACACACACACCCCCAAACCACACTTTGTACACACACAGATTTTATCAGCAGGCGTCATCACCCAGGATAAAGACAAGAACCAATTCCTTTAATTCTCAAATGCTCAGAAATGCATATTATCCCTTGTTTTGGATTGGTTAGACTGGGGATATCCATAGACACTGAACAGGGAGAAGCCACGTAGCCAGGTAGTTCTGTGAGCCAGTCTTGGGTGGAGAGGTCTGGGTTGGTAAGAGAAATTTGGGAGTCAACAGCATAAAAAGGGCATTTCAACCCCTGGGCACTGATGAGATGACCCAGGGAGAGGGTGTAGATAGAGGAGAGTGGAGGCTGAGACCAAACCCTCGAGCTGCGCCAACATTTGCATGTGAAGGACAGGGAAGCTGCGGGTTGGGTTCTGAAGGCAGGTTACAAGATGAAGAATATCCCAAGTGCTTTGCCTACTTTCCTCAAACCCATGGAAGCCTCTCCCTTCCTTCATTTGTGCAATGCATAGTTGCACCTACTTCACTATGGGCCCTCAAGAATCAACTAAAAGGATGTATTTCTCTGCAGATTTTTCTGTCTCCTTGGAAATCTCCTTCTCAGTTTTTGAGAAGAAATATAAGGTTTTAAAAATCTAAGTAACTTTTTCTCTGGAAGACTGATTTCACCACTAGTAGTCCATTTCCAGAGATAAAATACAGTAACTCTCATGTGCCGTGTCTAAGCAACAAATTTTCACAAATAATTATCACATGGATTCTTGAGGGTTACTGGCTGTCCTTCTGTTAGTGAGTGGGGTAAAGACTAGATCATTATTTCATCAAGTTAGATGAAAACAGGGTATTGGTGTGTTGCTTTGGCTTTCTTGACTATTTGCAACACTTGCTGTACTTTTTCTAAAACTCTGTATGATTTTGAGGCCACCCTGATGGAATGTTGCTTTGTACTCTTGCTGCTGTCTGGAAATATTTGTTTTCATCTTATGGATTAAAGAGAGCTCAGATTTCTGTATTTGAATAAGTGACCTAGATTGTGGTGAACAGCCCACGCTTCCCCATACGTTTCTGATCTAATGCGGTACTTCTAAATGTGTCTTTTGAAATTCTAATTAGCTCAGGGCAGGGGATTTTGAATTGCTTGTATGCTACTGCCAGGAATCTTGCTATTAAAGGAGATTTCTCCCAGGCTCACCCCATGAACACAAACCATTTAGGAGGAAAGAACTGAGAAATATTTTCTCTTACAGCTAAGTTGAATAAACTTTGACTTCCTTCCTTCACATATGAACTGTTAGACATCTCTAACATTGTCTGGCCAATTGCCGGTTCCTCCCTCCTGTGGGACGATCCCCCCATCTTCCCAAGGACCACTCCTTGGGGTATCCCCTCTTTCTCCTTTCTGCTGCCCCGATAACTCTCTCTTTCTCCTGAATCATTCTCACCTGCATCAAAAATAAACATGAAAAATTCCCCTTCCTTTATATCACCCAGCTACAGCCCCACCTCTCTGTTCCCTGACATACCCAAATTTCTAGAATGACTTCTCTGCCCACTGCCAGGGTCTCTGCCTTCACAGTGCCACTGAAATGGCCCTTGTCAAGGCCCCCAACGACTGCCCTGAGGCCAAGTCCAGTGGTATATTTTTGTCCTAATCCCTTTCTACCTAACTACTCCGTCCTCCTGGACCCTTGCTTGGCTTCTGGGTCAGGCTCTCTCCTGGTTTTCTTCCTCCCTTCCTCCTTCAGTATTTAAGCATTTGATCCTTGTCATAATTTCATAGGCTATTTTTCCAGAGCTCTCTAGACATTTCCTGTTCTCTGAATACTGGCTACCACCCTTCGCTCATCCTCCCCAACAGAGGATTCTTACTCTTAAATTTGCCCCCACAGCAATCATCACTTTCCTGAACACATTAACTAACACTTGTTGAACTGAAGAAAAAAATCTGTCTGCTCTAGGCTAGGTAAGCAATGACATGCTGCCCTGGGGTGGAACCACAAGCTCCGTTTGGTTTTCTTTACCCTACAGTCTCCATGTCCCCCTAACTTCAAATAGACAGAGGGCCCAGAGAGAGCCATAGGGTCCAGTCTGCTCCTTGTCCACTTTGCTCAGGATACGCTGTGGCACCTAGGAGTTCACACACCACTTGAGTTTTCAACAAAGTTTCCAGGGCCCTGTGAAGGGTGGAAATGAGTGGAGAAGTCTGGGAGGGGCCCCTCAGCTGAGCGCCAGAGGAGTTGAGAGTTTGCCAGCAAGCCCAGAGGGTGACTCAATGGGAAACAACTTTACAGAGAAGAGTGATGAGTAGGGATGTGGCCAAGAGAGACGTGAGGAGAAGACACCTCTGACACATGATAAAGTTAGTGTGGCATGGTGGTTCAGTCAGCATTTCTCCCCAGTTCGTACTGAGATCTCTCCCAGCCCAGCTTCTGCTTACACTCCAGCTCTGAGCCCTGTGGGACCCTTGATCATAAGGGGCTCCTCCCTCTCACGCTCCCAGGGATCTCCTCAACCACAACCAAGAGAACAAAGGAAATCCGTCACCTTTGGAGCAACTGATACCTTGAGGGTACATGGTGACCACAAAAACAAAGAGTTATGTTTCTGGTTTGGAATGTCATTCCAATGGTGAGGATGCATGTAATCCTGAGTATGCAGAAGTTTGCTCGTGGTTGAATGTGGGACAGAATACAAACTCCATCATGTGTTTCTAGGAAACACTGATACCCTTTCCTTTGGGGATTATTATTAGATCAAAGATGTCACAGGAGGAAAACCCCAACCATGCTGATGGTTCAGACCTATTCCCCATTGGCTTGGCTCTGGGGTATCCAGTAGCACCAACACTAGACACTGTGCCAGTCTGCAAGAGAGGCCCCGATGCCCCAGCCTGTGGGCTCTGGTGGCACCTGAGCACGACACTGCCTCAAAGTTGCCGGTGTCAACTACATGCAAAATATGATGACTCTGCTCAGCACTCTGCACCAGCTAGATAGTCTCATCCAGAAAGAGTTGGGTGAGTCCTAGCCTAAACCATAAAGCCTATTTTAATACTATTTTTAAAGAAGCCCCAATTCCCAAGAAACTACTAAAAGTTATTGCCTCTTTGTATGTGGGGAGGGGGAGAGTAGGGAATACGGGTAGGAGACAGGCTTCTCGATGTTAACCTTTTCATACCTTTTTGAATTTTGAACCATGTGAGCATATTATATACCTTTTTTTTTTTTTTTTTTGTGAGGAGGACTAGCCCTGAGCTGACATCTGATGCCAATCCTCCCCTTTTTTCTTGAGGAAGATTGGTCCTCAGTTAACATCCATGCCCATCTTCCTCCACTCTATATGGGATGCCACCACAGCATGGCTTAACAAGTGGTGTGTCAGTGCGCACCCAGGATCCGAACCTGCGAACCCCGGGCCGCCAGAGTGGAGCATGGGCACCTAACCGCTTGCGCCACTGGGCCGGCCCCTAAATACATTTAAAAAAAAATTAAAATTAAAAAAAAATATATTATCTCAGAAAGTTTCTCCTAGCCAAGAATTTCCAAACAGTGTTTCTTAAAGTTGTCTGGTGCACAGAATTTGCAGACATAGGTTCTGTATCAGGGATGTGCTATGTGCCCTTGGCCTTTGACTCAAGGTGACCGCTCCCCAAAGCCCAGGGACTCCCGCATGTCAAGCAAGGAGGATGGGATAGTGTTGCCCCGAGTTTCCAGTAGTCTCACAGCCTCTGAGAAACTTGTGAAACGGGATGAGATGACTCCCTGCATCCCCAATCCTAAAGGGCAACCCCAGAGAGGCAGAAGGATCTTTTGTAGACTGAGGGGAGGAATAATTAGCAAGACCCCACCACGATGTTTGACACAGACACATCCCGTTTCCAATTGGAGACCCTCTGATATGGTTTATTTACCACTGGAGCCATGCGGGGCCATGTTGGAGCCTGAGGCAGAAGGAAAACTGGGCATTTTTTTAATAATTATTTTTTTCCAGAACATTAAAGTCATTGAAAAAATATTGAAAGATTGAAAAGTAGGTATATTAAAACTCACAACGTTAAGTTCAAATATTTGATTTATACCCCAACAGAATTTACTATCATTTTAGTTCTGCTTAAATTAATTAAAAATTATTTGATTGTCACTTAGTCAAGAGAAATGGTCAAACATGGCAATTCTCAATTAAAAATGAGATAAGCAAAGAAGTAGATTTGGAAAATATGGTTGATGAATTTGCTTCCACTAAAGCCAAGGATCCACATTTTTCCTTTAGCCTCAGGCTCCAACATGGCTTGGCCCAGCACTGCTCTTTATTTAAAATTTTGATATTTTGTTCATTATGGATTTTTTTTGCATTAATTTGGACTTTTTAAAAATACAGCATTAAAATATTATTTTTCTTGATTGCTGAGTTTTTTGGTGTTCTCTTAAATTTTGCACTGGAGGTAAATACCTGACTATAGTCCTGGCCCTGTTAACCACAGTGGCCCAAAGCTGACCTTTGCCCTATGGATTGCTTCCGGGATCATTGTTGTCAGACTTGTATTTTCATTCAAATCCTACCCAACCTTCAATAGTCCTCTCAATGCCCATGACTGAGGAGCCACTTTCCCTCAGAGAAGTTGCTTCTGCAGTACATCCTCATTATTCAAAGCCCTAAGCCCTGGAACCAGCTCCAGTAATTCTCTATTTTTCACGTGTAAAGCTATTCAGAGAAGTTGTCCTTCAGCCTTCGGTGAGATGGAGTATACAAATATAATTCTCTTAATCTCTCACAAGGCTCTTAATCATTCATAACGCACTCAGCCTGATCCCGTGTGCTAGTGGAGCCATCCTGATGAAGTAGGTAACGGGAAGAAAGAGCGACACCGACAACACAAGAACAGCTAACACCCAACTCCTTCCAAGCCCCTCTGACAGTTCCCATTCCTCCTCCAGATGCTGCTGGGGGAGAAGGGGCATCATAGTGACTCCTTTCCGTTTCCCCAGCTGACGCTCTCCCCGCCACCAGGTGGTTTACAGCTCGAAAAGAGGAGTGGGCAGTCGTTTCCTTTGCAGAGAGCTGCAGTAGGAATATAATTTTCCATGCTAACTCATGAGACTTTCAGTGCCCTGGACTCCAGCGCACGGTTCCAACTCCTTTGCTGACTTAGGGGGTGGGGGTGAAGAAGTGACTTTGATCTAGTAAGTTAAGTTCTCCTTGCCTTGGTTTTCCCATAAGGAGAACACTTACTCCCTTCTGCAGCAAGGGACAGACTCAGTGACCTCTCACAGTTTCCTCCAACCACAGGATTCCATCGGGCTATTATTAGAATCCTCTGGACAGAGCTGCAGTGTGACACGAGGCTTCTGGGTGTGCCGAATCAAATGAAAATGTTTATGAGCGTTCCAGCACACCAAACCATCTCTGTCTTTCTGGTGTCACTTAACTTTACTAGGGCTATTTCACTGAACATTTCTTTCCGGTAAATGTTTCGGCTTATTTTCCTCAGTCTGTTCATTTCTTTAGCTTTTATCTTGTGTTTTCCATCTTAACTAGGTTCCACTTACATGAAGGCAGGGAAGCCTCATTCCTGCTGGTACTCACCCCCACGCCCGGCATGTGGAGTGCAGCGGGTGAGAGCGTGGACTTCGCAATCGGGCAGACCTGGTTGGATCTCAGTCCTGTTATTTGCTAGCTGAATGGGCAATTGGGCAAATTACCTAACCGGTGTCTGGGACCCAGATTCCGCTTCTGCAAGATGGGATGATAATATATGACTCACAGAATATTGTGAGGATTATAACAGATCAAGTGTGAAGGACAGTGTTTAGCATCTAGCAAAGAGTAAAAATATTAGCTGTTGAGTGCATAAACGAGCCTTTGCATGATAAAAAATAGCTACCCAAGAAATACATGAGTGTGTTCTTGTCACACAAATTCAAATAATACAGAAGTATACAGAGTAAAAAATGAAAGAGCCCTTTCATTGACTGCCCCTCCCCATCTCCCTCCCTTCCTCGGCCTTAATAGTAGTTCTTTCTTTCTTTGTCTCTCTTCTTTTTGGGGGAAGGAGTTAATTATCTGATATGTGAGTATATTCTTACTGTAAAGATCCAAATGTTCAGAAGCATACCACCTCCCAAAACTGGAAGTTCTGCTTCATCACCTCTTTCACTCTTACTCCTGCCTCTGGAGGTGACCACTCGATGGAAATTCTTCTCATCTCTATTCTATTAATTTATATATATAATAATAATATATACACACATGTATACACATTCACATTTATACATATTTTTAAAAATATTTTTATATTGCAGAATTAAGCTATATTTGCTATTCTGAAACTGTTTTTTCTTACTTACTCATATGTTTTAGACATCTTTCCATGCCAGTGCACATAGATCCATCAAATTATTTTTAATGGCAATACAATAGTCCATAATAATGGACTTACTTCCTATTGGTAGACATTCCCCCAACTTACTTCCTATTGGTAGACATTCAGGTTCTTTTAAATTTGTCACTGTCAGATAAATAAATACCTTTAACCTCTGCAGGCCGAAGACCAAGAAACATCTTTGCTGCCATCCGTGTCGGCAGCCGTCCCCAGTGCAGCCTGGAGGCCATCACCCTCCTCTACCGTCAGGGAAGCACTTTTCTGGGTGTGAGCAAGGAGCCCTGTAAGACCCGAAGTCACTCAGATCCTTGCACCACCACACTGAAAGGCATGCTGGTGGCTGTCATCAAGGTCCAGTTCCTTGGAGGCCACACGAAAGGGCTGGAGCCCTGACCGTCTAAGTGCTCCACAATCAGAAAATACGACAAGGCGAGATGCCTCAAGGAGGTCCGCCGCCAACTGGGTTTGCTTCCTTGAAAGACAGGCCCAGGAATTGTAAGTCATAGACAATTTGTACTTCTCAGGTATTTGAAGATTTTCAATGTGAGCAAATGTAGATTTTAAGTGTGAGTCATTGCCCAGGTCCATACACTACAAATCCCAGAAAGGAACATCACTTGAGTGAAACGCTGACGTGACAGCAGACGGTAGAGCTGTGCCATCAGCATGTGTCCGCACATGGTAGGTCCTCCATAAAGATCTGTCGAATGAATGGAGCTAGAAACAGAGGGAGGATGAGACAGTGAGAAGGCATGAGTAGAACAAAGATTTGGTCTGACAGAGGTCATTAAGGGTTCAGACGGGCTCTAACGTCTCAGTGTTTCCCCTCACATCAGCTCCCTCCGCTGGGGACCCCTGGGGCCAGGGTCTGACGTAGGCACAGGAGTTGTACTCGGAGTGACGGAGTGACGTAGGCATTCTCCACAGGCAAGGAGATGGCAAGAGCTGCTGGGCACAGGAGAGGTAGCCCAGGCGACTGCAGTCACGTGGAAATGTCACGTGCCGTAAACATACCAACAAGGCCATAAAGATGCCCCCAGCAAATTCCAGGGTACCAGCAGGAAGACGGCACACTTGAAAGGTATAACTGAAGAGCCTTTAAGGAAGGGATTATTTGTAGAGCTGGGCAGAGTTAACAGAACCACAAAAGATGGTGAGGCATCAGGAACTAGCAATAGCGGGCAGCCATTATCACCCCTAAGCCTAAAGGAGGGGATGGGAGGAAATGGTTTTACT
Source organism: Ceratotherium simum simum (assembly GCF_057802395.1). NCBI lineage: Eukaryota > Metazoa > Chordata > Mammalia > Perissodactyla > Rhinocerotidae > Ceratotherium > Ceratotherium simum. The sequence continues at coordinate 21,151,359 of NC_141910.1, forward strand.
GGATCCCAGTGAGAACCACAGAAGAAGGACAGCCTCAGGGGAACTATGGCCACAGAGGACCCCAGCCGCTGCCCGGACCTCAGTCAGTCAGGAGGAGGGAGGGGGAATAACATCTAGATCCTCCTCTCCTCTCGTCCTCTGACCCCCTGCAGACTTCGGTGAATCCCAATGGTCAAGCCCTCTGGAAGCAGAACAGGGCACAAAAGGTGGAGAATGGGTCTGGGGCAGGGGTGTGGGGGAGGCAAACAGAAGAGATTCAACACGCCCAGTAACTTGGGGTTTCACAGGCAGGAATGAAAGGCAGCAGCCTGAGCCCAGGTGGGATCTGGCTGAGTTATCCTAAGTGAGTCCCTGCATCCCCCAGCTACACTGCCAGCTCCCTGATGCCCACTGGTTTGCATGGACTAGCCTTGGCAAAGGAGCTAAACAAATCTCCAGGATACAGGTCCTAAAACTGTTTCCAGAGATGGTAGACTACTTCCAATTCCATCTAGAAACATGAAAAATTTCAGGTCACCCCAGAAAGCCCTGGATTAATTTCCCTGGCACTTTCCTGCAAGGGGATGACGGTGATTTTATGAAGTACCAAGGAACCAGGAACACAGCTGTAAAGAAACCAAAACTTCTGAATACAAGCTTGGTCTTGACCTTTTGAGGTCATTACTCAGACCACTGCAAATGTCAGAGAAGGAGTATTTTGGGCATTGGGGATAGAAGGAGGCCTTGTTTCTCCTCAGGATCAAAGGTTTGCCAAGAAGACAGATAAAGCATACCACCAACTCCAGGAAGACATATTTTTCTCAGGGGGATGGTGAACAAAATTTTATCTATAAGCCATAAAAGAGAATTATGTATACTAAAAATTTGTTACCAGCCAATAGACCAGTGGTTCTCAACCCGTGTTCTGTGATGTCCATTCATAGGTTTGTCACCAAATTTTGATTCATATGTACAATTTATTTTTGCTAAAACTCAGGATGCATATTACTAGAGTGCTATTTGGCAAATGAAACATTTTGTCAAGGAAATTTTCTAATATCATGTCAAGTTGAATATAATTCAACTCAGTATAAGAGGTACAAGGCATGACATAATAACAACCTAGAACCAAATGAAATTTGTGGATTTACTAAAACATGGGAGAACAACACAGCCTAGAATAACATAATGGTTAAAGGCTCAGGATCTGGAGCCAGGGCTCCCCGGGTTCAAATCCTGGCTTTTACTAGTTATGGGAGCATAGGTGAATTTCCTCATGTGTAAAATAGGGGCAATACTACCCACCCCATAGATTGTTAGGAAGATTGTAATATTTGTAACATGCTTAGAACTTTACTAGCACAGAAATATTAGCATTATCACTAGATTATACTATTCACTCAGGAAATATAAACTGAGTATCTACTGTGTTTCAGGCATTGTCTAAGCTCTAGAGATAAGCAATGAGAAAAAAAAGACACCACTTGCCTTCATGGACTGGGGGAGAAAACATTAATTAATAATTACACAAACAGATATAAGTCTGCAACTGTGATGAGTGGTGGTACTTGGAACCGTGCGGGCTGGTAATGACTGCTCGGGAGTTGGCCTTCTTGAGGACGTGACATTTACATGCAACCTGATGAATTCACCAGGTAAAGTTTTACTAGGTAAAGATAGGAGGACAAAGACCAAATATATATTTCTTATTATAAATTACAATATCACCAGCAGGTAAAGGCTAGGAGCAGCGACGACCCTTAAAAGGGTTTTAGATTCTGGGGAAAAGGTGACAGATGGGCTGAAGAAAGATTGTGGTGGAAACAAAATAAATGGGACATACCATCTTCCCTTCTTGGAAGAACCTCTGAAAGGAAAATGCCCACATACCCTACTACCTGGCATGGGCCACATCCATAGATATGCAACTAAGACCAAGGCAAACCCATCAACATCATCTTCTCAGCACCCACGGGTTCCGAGCAGGCATCAGAGGAAATGCAAAAGAGAAGTGTGTGTTCTTCTTTGGATTAAGTCTGTTTTCTCTCTTGGAGTATTTCCCCAGGAGCAGGTGAGCTCTCCACAGTGCTGTGGGCAGCAGGTATGAGGCTGCTGATGCCGTGCTGGACAGCCCCACATCCTCCAGTCACAAGCGGCTGTGAGATAAAACCCTCTAAGCCAAGACTAGAGCCTGTATCACAGCTGATTCATCTCGTGTGCTTCCGCCAAACCTACACAGAGGAGGGCGTGGCAGACAGGAGAGAGTTCTTAGGTTAGAGATAATCAGGGCCAGAATTAATGAGGAAATTGATAATGGGGGTGGGGGCTGGGTATAGCAATTCCATCCCATCCTGTCGCCAGATGAAGACCTGCTCTGAGAGACTGAGATGTGTGGGGGGGTCCTGTAACTGCATGTAAACCAGTTAGCAGAGTGTCGGGCATTTAATAGATGTTACTTATTATTTTCTCCTATGCATATAACTGAATAATTTCACTTCATTTAAGACCTTTGGTAAATGCTTTTGGTGTTAACCTTTTGGGGGACACTTCTTACCTAGCGGCTGTTTCTTTCCTGGCCCCTGAGGCCCACAGCAATCCTGGTGTCTCCTTGCGTTAGAAGAATGTCAGTCAGAGGCCCCCAGACACCATCGTTCTCTCACACACGGTCTGGCCTGTACCTCAGGGGAATCATTTCATTTCTCTCTTCTCTCTCCAAGCTCTGAGGGCTGAGGGAACTGGGAGAACCTGTCAGACTATGAACAACCAGCCAAAGGGGGCATTGCCGCTTCCTGGAGGAGGCTCTGGCCAGGGCTCCCCTAGCTCTTTGCAAGGACCCCCGCCCCCGACCCCGCCCCAGGAAAACCATCCCATCCCTGGTCTACAATAGCCTCAGAGACTTTTAAACCAACCCACAGGTGGAAAAAAATTTCAGGCAGTCAGAGGTTAGCAGATGAAATAATAGTAAGAGCCTACCATATATTGAATGTTACTATGTATCAGTATGGTTTAAACACTACATTTTTATAGGAGCCCTCTGAGGTGGGTACTATTATCATCCCCATTTTCCTAATGAAGAAACTGAGGCTTAAAAAGGTTAAGTACCTGGTAAGTGAATAGAGTAGGAATCTGACATAAGCTGTCAGACTCCAGGGCTCAGACTATTTATCCTGCTTTCCCAAGAAACCACTGAGAGTTCTTCCCAGCTCTCCTCCTTTTCCTGTTCCTAAGTGGCCTAGTGCGTCTTGGTAGCTGGGGACCGCTGGGTATTAAACGGGAGATTGCAAACATTTCATCTACTACCATGTTATCTCATCTACTGACACATAGTAGGCATTCAACACACGTAAGGCTCTCCCACCCCCTGCTGATGCTCCGCACCAGGGCTTCACTCTGGGGAACAGTTAAGATGCCATCCTTCACCCATGTCTTCTTCGACTGAACTTGTGGCTGTTGGTGGGAGATGGGTAGAGAAGTACCCGCTTATCCGTTCATCCAGCAATACTGATAGAGCACCTACACTGTGCCAGGCTCAGTGCCAGACTGCAGATAAAGACATGAACAAAACCCCTGTCTTCTTGGAGCTGACAACCTGGTCAGGGGTGTGAGACAAGCAAATGGGTCATTTCCATAGAGAATGATGCACCTGGGTTGGGGGCAGGGAGCACAGGATGGAACAGGGTGGTCCAAGAAGGCTGCCTGGAGATAGAGCCTGAGCTGAACTCTTGTGGAAAAGTGAGACAGAGGACGTTCCAGGAAGAGAGAGCAGTATGTGCAAACACAGTGATGAAATAAACAAGAATAAACAGGAAGCTATAAAAAAAGAGCAATAATGAATGTCTAGACCAGTGGTTCTCAACAGGGGTGATTTTGTCCCCCAGGGGAAATTTGGCAACATCTGGAAACTTTTTTCTTTTTTTTCGCTTATCACAATTGTATGTGTGTGTGCACCTGCTACTGGCATCTAATGGGTGGAGGCCAGGGATGCTGCTAAATATCTTACAATGCACAGGACAGCCCCCACAACAAGGAATTATGTCTGGCCCGAGATGTTAACAGTGCCAAGGTTGAGAAACCCTGGACCAGATCAAGAAATATAAAAACATACTGTAGTACTTTGATATTTAAAAACTTCATAGTACTAGCACATGAATAGATAGAGACTAATGGAACAGTTTAGGAAGAATATATTTAGTAGATGATAAAGGCAAATCAAATCTAGTGAAACCAAATCTAGTGACTATTCAGTAAATGGTGTTGAGATTCCTGGGTAGCCAGCTAGAAAAAAATTAAGTTGGAGCCATACCTCATACCATATACCAGAATAAACTCCAAATGGATTAAACATTTAAATGTAAACATTAAAACCACAAAAGCACCAAGAAAAGACATGGGAGAATTCTTTTATAATCGTAGAGTGGGAAAATTTTTCCTACTTATGACTCAAACACACAAGCTATAAAATAACAAATTGATAAATTCAGCTAATAAAGTAAAAAAAAAAAAATGTGTAAAGATTGTGCATGCCAAACAAGCAAACCTGTATAAGCAAAGTCAAAAACAAATTAAAACCTGGAAAGAACATATGCAGCTCAGCAGACAAGAGGCTAATCTCCTTAAATTATATCGAGATATACACACAAGTCTCTAAAGAAAAGATCAATAAAAATATGAGCAAAGGATATGAAAAAACAAGTCACAGGAAAAAAAGAAATACAAATGGCTGTTAAACATATGAAACGATGTTCAAACACCCTCTTGATAAGAAAAATGCAAATTAAAAGTGCTGAGATGGCTTCTTTTTTTAACCTATCAGATTGGCAAAAACCCAAGTTTGAAAAATACACAGTTGGCTGTGAGGACACAGACATTCTCATACACTGCTGGTGGGCAAGTCAACTAGTACAGCCCCTAAAGGGGCAATTTAGCAATACTGATCAAAATGAATGCAGGCCTTCTGACCCAGCAATCCCACTTCTTAGAGCTTTGCCTACAGATAGACACATTGGCATGCATATGAAGTGGCATGTGTACCTGCTTATAAATTGCAGCCAGAGATTAGAAACTGTTTAAATGCTCATTAATAGAGAACTGGTTAAATAAATTAGGGGTCAAAGCTGGTCCTCTGCCTGTTTTTGTAGGGCTTGCAGCTAAGAATAGTTTTAACATTTTTAAGTGGTTGAAAAAAATAAAAAGAAGAATTATATTTCATGACACATGAAGGTTATATACAATTCTAACGTCAGTGTCTGTAAGTAAAGTTGTGTTGGGACACAGCCATGCTCTTCTGTCTACACATAGCCCAGGTCTTCTTTTGCCCTGCAACTGAGGGTCGAGTAGTTTCCACAGAGACCAGATGGCCCAAAGAACCTAAAATAGTTACTACCCGGTCCTTTACAGAAAGTTTGCCAGATTAGAGTATATCCATGCAATTGATTACTAAAGAGCTGCAAAAAGCAATGAAAAAGCTCTTCATGAATTGCTATGGAAAGGTTTCTAGTATATTATTACTAAATTTTTAAAAAAGCACGTGTAGAAAGTGCGAATGACACGTTATCATTTGAGTTAAAGAGGGAGGATATGGTTGTGAAAGAAAAAAAAAAGTGTGAATTGCATGAGATCAGTTGAGTAAAAAAGGGAGAAATATGCCTACAAATTATCTGGAAGGAAATACAAGAAATTAGTAAACAGTGGTTGAGGGAGTAGGATATTGAGCGTGTGTGTGTGTGTGTGTGTGTGTGTGTGTAGATGTGTCATCTACTAAAAAAGTAAATTAATAATTATTTTAAAAAATAACACTGTGCTAGGTGAGAACACGGATTTAGGCCCCTGTAAGTGGTTGGGCCTGGCTGGAACACAGCTTGGGGGGTGATAAGTTTGGAGAAGTCTATGGGGCCTGATCAGAAAGGGCCTGTCTGCTGGGCCAAGGAGTTTGCATTTCCATCTATCAAAAACAAGATCAACCTGTGCTTTAAACAATAAGATTTTGGAAAGCAGAAGAGTGGATGGAAGAGGCTAGGGTGAGCAGGGAGAGAAGGGGGTAGACTGGAGGGTAGGGATCAGTTGCTGCCTCTAGGGGAGAACCTGGGAGGCTGGGGACCTTGGGTGGAATGGAGACCACTTTTTACTATAAATCGTTTTGTTGGATTTATGCATGTGCATTCACTTCCTATAAAAATAATTTTGTTTATTTTTAAAAGAAAAGCCCTTCAGGCCAGGTGTGGTGAGGGCCTGAACTGTGGCAGCGGTGTTGGCGGGGGAGGAAGAGCGAAAGTCAGGAGCCGAGTTTAGAGGACTCAGTGGAAGTCGGGGGATGGGCCTGGAACTGCACCCACGCCTCTGAGGACCTGGGGAGCAGAACCTTATGCAGAGCAGGGCAGGAGAGTGGAAAGTTCACCTGCCCCCAGGTGACTTCTCTGACTTTCTGGGCCCCCACATAAGCATCCTGTAGGACAAACCATCACCCAGGCACTCTGGGCCATTGATTCCACTTTGACCCCAGCAGGACATCTACAGCCTGGACACAACCTAGAGGCAAGCCCCATCTTATGCAGACAATAAGGTCCAGCCAAGGCCACCAGGAATACCAACCTGGTCCCTTCTCCCAGCCCCACCAACCCCTTCCCTCCTTATTGCTCTAGAGGAAGCTCCGCACAACCAAGCTTGGCTGTTGGGTTTCTGGACGCTTGCTAGGCCTTCTCTGAGTCATTAATTTTCTTTTTATTTATATATGTCATACTTGCCCCAATAACATTGCACCATAAGCTCTTTGGAGGCAAAGACTTAAAGGTCATTGTGACCTCCCAGAAGCACACCATTTCTTTTCTATATGGTGGGTGCCCACAAATGTGCTGATTGGCCGATTGATGGGGACTCCCCAGTTGCCTTCTTAGCAGCCCTGCCAAACACAGCTGCCTTCTATTCTGCACAGCCCAATCTCCTACTGCAGGAAACGCAGGACGTCAAGGGTCTGCTCAGACATTTACCTCCCTTCAGTGGTTCTCCACATTCAGCCCTTCTTTGCCCAGATAGTATCAGCCAAACAGAAACCCAGTAGTCAAGAGCTGTCTTTAAGCAAGTGTTCTGTTTGGCCTCTTGCACATCAAAGGGAACATAACAGTGAAATGATAATAAGCAAGAATGATCATCATTGTTTCAAAGAGACAACATCAGTGCCCGCAGCTCCAGTGAGACCCTGGGGTGTCAATCGCTTTATCTGCAAACAGAAAATGCAACTCACCAATCTCTTCAGGTATAAAGAGTGCTCATAATGCTTAGAAAACTGAAAATCACTTTATAACTGCCACTTACTGTTGTTGTTGATAAGAGCTTTGGGACCGCAACAGGGCTCCCAATATGTTCTCAATATATGTAAGGGTGTACTCTCGGTGCAATGAAATTAAACAGGTATTTAATGGCAACCTCGACCCAGATCCCTGGACAGAAAATAAACCCACAACTCAGCTCATCAAAAGCACTGAGGATCTGTCTCACCCTGAGATGGGGAGGGCCTGGAGTGAAATGGCCTGGGGTCAGGGTGGAAGTCCCTCAATTCTGCCCCAGAGGGAAGGGCAGATGCTGGGCAGCTCTCACAAAGGAGCCTCATGGATCTGCCTCTTTTTTTTTTCCTCCACCTCCTCCTAAGGGAGAAAGTTCTTTTCCTCCCTGGCCCTCTGGGCCGAGCAGAAGTTGAAAAGGGCTACTCATTCCTAAAGTTGTATATAGCTCAGCAAGTGACTGCTGGATCTCCAGCCTCAGGTCCCAGAATTGCCTTTGCAGCCACACCGGGACAGTGTACCATTTAGCAGAAAAGCAATGGGCGATCTCCTGGTGGCACTTTATGCTTGTGATACAAACTGAAATAGCCCCCCAGGTCTCTGGGAAGGAGAGGATCTCACTGCAGAAACATTTTTCCAGAAAGGGGTGCAGTGTTTGAGTTGCCAGAATAATGTGGGGTCCAGCGCCACCTAGTGTCCGCTGTAGCGCTTGGCATGCGTCCTGCTCTCTGGATGGGGTGTTCTGGAAACTGGCTGTAACCACGAGAGGGGCTGAAATGAGGAAAGACATTCTCTGCGCACAGGGCACAGGGCTGTCCTTATGCTCACGACAAGTGACTGTGATTTTGGTGGGAGAAGTTGAAAGGCTACAATTCTAATGCGTCACAGATGGAGGTGTTGGGTGAGGGGATGGGGGTGTCTTTCTCTTGGAAAGAAGCTGGGGTGACTCACAAGAAATATTTAGAGTCTTAGTGCCAGAAGATTGGCTTGGGTTTGTCTGCTTGAATATTTTTGCTCACACTAAGGAAAAAAAAAAACACTGGTGCTATTTTGTAATTTTAATGCTTTTCAAACTAGTTCCTCGGTGCTCCCCGTGAGCCAGCATGTGGGCTATTTACAAAAGTCTTTGCAAGCTCGCTCATCACTGAACCCACTCCTGCTTCTTGCTCATGTCTTTGGGGGGATAAGCAGTTCCCTTGCCTCATCCTCCCACTTCCTGACTGCCTCGAACCCTCTACTAATCAAAGCCACCATTTGCTATTTGCTTTACATCATTCATTTAAACCTCAGAGTGGATATTAGTATCCTCATTTTATACTGCAGAAAACTGATCCTTGGGGAGGTGAAGTGACTTACCCAAGACCTTTTAGCTAATAAGCAGAGGTGGGATTTGAACCCAGAGTTATTGAGCTCCAAAACTTTTGCTCATTTCACCAGCGTATTCCTGCACCTTGAGGAGGTAGCTACAATTTCCAGGAGGTTCTGCAGGAGATAATCACCCCTCTAGCTCAGAGGACACTTCCTATTCTGGACCAGTCTCTGTGACCCCAAGGCTTGGATGGACCCTTGGCGTAAACACCCTCCCTCTTCACAGCATCTGCCCTGCTGCCCCACCCCAGCAAAAGCACTTGCACAGCCTCCACTCCTCCACACTTGGAAACCACCCCAGAGGAATAATGAGAGCAAAGAGCAGGGATTTGGCAAACGTTCAGAACGCCAGGAAAATCGTGGATTCATCTCTGACTCCCTGGGCCTTGGCCTCATCCAGTGGAAAACTGGGAAAATTCCCTGCTGGCTCCTCCCCCCATCTCCCTCCACCCCCCCATCCATTCTCCACCAAATAGACACACCTCCAGAGGAAGGTTAAGTAAGGCCACTCTCTGGATTCCTCTGAAACAAAATTGTTGTTTAAATATACAGATTCAGATATAAAGTTTAAATGGGGTAGCACACTGCAGTGGGATCCAGAGGCTGACTTCTACAAATGGGGTAAATGTTCAGGCTGCTGGCAGCTCATGGGTGGTGGTTTGGGGTAATGGAAAGAGTACAGGATTAAAAGACCTGAGCTTAAATCCCCCCTCTGTCACCCCCAGCTGAGTGACTTTAGGCAAGTCACTTAACCTTTCTGAGCCTCAGTTTCCTCATTTGTAGAATAAGGGCAATTCTTTTTTTAGCTATAAGGTAATAGATGAACAAGTACTTTGTAAAGCCCTGCAGGGTGGGAGGTACCGTGTAAAGGAACAGCAGGCATTAGCAGGATTTAGGTAGAAGATTTTTATTCACTTTGCCTTTTCCCTACACACACACCCCAAAAAGAAGACTGTCTCCTTCTACAAAATGGATCTTAACACAGACATAGACACATACACAGGCACACACACACACACACACGCACACACAGAATCTCTCAGTCCCTGTGGGTTCATCACTTTTTTAGAGCTAATTGATCTTGGAAAACAGCTTCTCCAATAAAGACCCAGTGGCCCAGGAGTGCTGGATACCCTTTCTTAGAGGAGGCAGGAAAACCAGAAGCAGGCAGATCCGTGGTGACATCCATTATTTGCAAGGGGAAGGCCCCAAAAGGCTATTTCCTCTGTTGCAGGCTAATCAAGATGGACGTTTGTGGCCAGCACGGGAGCAGAATCATCCACAGCAGCCCAGCAGAGCTAGTGCATTCAAGGGGAGAGGAATAAAACCCTGATGAGTTGCTGTCAGGGAGAGGAGGTTGTGTGGCATCCTCTCTCCCTGGTGATGAAGCCAGTTTGAAAACCTCTTGATTTCTTCGAAGACTCCATTTCTAATTTAAGGTGTCTCCACCCAGCTTGGCAAACTCTATGCCTCTCCACGAGGGAGGAAATAGCTTCCTAAGACTGGCGCAGGAAGAACAAAGGCCTCATTAGGATCAATCACTTATTCTGAGTCTACATGCCCAAGAACCTCGATTGATGATCTCGGGTACAAATGAAGAGTTAATTAAGGATATAACGCAAATGATCTTCAGCTTAGTAACTCCCCTTGTAATTGAAATTTACTAAATTAAGTCTGAGATTTTTGAAACTAGGTCTTTTAAAAAAAATTTCCCCTATTATAATTACCCCCTCTCCTCCTTCGCACCCACCCTCCTTAATGTAATTAGTTTAAAATAAGTTCCGTGGTATGGATGATGGTGCGCTGCCTCCAGATATGTTGAAGTGGCGCTTGCTCTCTGAAATGCTGGTCTTCTATAAACAATCCCAGGAGGCTACTGACGAGAGGGGTCTTGCATCGGCCGGGCTGCTGTTGCATTGTCAAACATAGGATAAGGAAACTGGACACAGGGCTGGTGGCACTGGCAATGCTGGACAGGGAGAGAATTCTCAGCCTCTCTCTTCTGTTCCCTTCCTCTGTACCCTCAGATCTGGTGCGAGTGGAGGACCATTCAGAGGACAAAGTGAACAACTGCTTTATTGGGGTAGGAGAGGAATTGGAATCTTTCCGGGGTCCTGACCTGGGTGCCAACACGGGAGACAGAGGGCTGAGGAGAGATCAGAAACACGTCTCTGTTTTCTTAGAGGCCGGGGAGCCAAAGCTCAAACTGGAGTAGCCCCGGGACTCCTCCAAATCCTGTCCTCTGCCACCTGATGTGACCGTCACTGGCTTTAACTCATTTCTCTTGACCTGCCCCAGCAGACGGCCAAGCGTACCAATCTCAGCCTGCCCAATGGAACCCCAGAGGAGCCATGTGGCCAGAGATAGGGACCCAGAAGGTGCTCCAGCCTCCCCATCCTCATCCCCAGTGTGGTCCTTGTCCAAACCAGAAAGAGAGCTGAAAGTTGTCCTGAGGACGTCCGACCTTCCAGAAGAGCACTTTGGCCTGTTTCATTTACTTCAGATGAAAAGACCTGTCTGTCTTTGAAATCACTCTCCGATTTCCTCGATTTCCTTGAGCAACTGGCAGAATTGCTGTGTGAGGACAGGAGAGAACCTCCTACGGCCGGCCTCCTTCATTCTCTGCCCCTCCCTTCACCCCACCCTCCTGGACTACAGTCTTCCGAAACTGTTAGGTAAACACAGACACACCTGGAGCTACTTGACCCTCACACCGCAAAGTCAAAGGCTGCAAGGTCCATCTCAGAACCCAGTAAGACAGCAGCTCTCTGGCGGGCAGCACGGACCTGCAAGAAAATGCTTTCTCCTGCTGACTCCCACCCTTTTATTTTTTTATTGAGTTGTAATTGACATATAACAATGTGTTCTTTTTAGGTGTACAACATAGTGATTCGATATTTGTATATGTTGTAAAATGATCACCACAATAAGTCTAGTTAATATCCATCACTATATATAGTTACAAATTTTTTTCTTGTGATGAGAACTTTTAAGCTCTACTCTCCTAGCATCTTTCAAATATACAATACAGTATTGTTAACTATAGTCACCATGCTGTACATGACATCCCCAGGACTCATTTAACTTATAACTGGAAGTTTGCACCTTTTGACCCCCACACCTTCCCATTTTGTGTGTCTGCACCTGTTTTCCCTCCATCCGTTCCCATCACTAGAGTTTGAGACTTTAGTAAATGCCCAGCTAAACAACTTCTGATGTCAGAAACAAGAAGCAGAGTTGTTTCTGGAGAGCATAATAGCTATATGTTCCATTAGTAAAGGAGATTTAAAAAAAAAAGACAGACAATAGCAACCTTGTCTCCAGATAATCCTGTACTTAAAACTCTGCCCTGAACTACTGTGGGTGTGTTACGGTTGGATTCCAGTGCCCAGCATGGGGCCTGGCATGTGCTACGTGCTCAATAAATATTAGTTGAATGAATGAACGAATAATTGACTCGTGTCCAAAAACTTTTAGGAGCTTCTCAATGGTATGGGGAAAATGCCCTAATTCTGGAATCTGATATTTAGGATCCTGCAATCAGCCTCCCTTGCCTGCCTGTTCCCCTCAGGTGCTCTCTGCACGCTGACTGCACTAGGCCAGTCACCAGAGTCACCTGGAGGACTTGTTAAAACGCAGCCAGCTGGGTTACACCCTTAGAGTTTCTGAAGCAATAGATCTGGGGTCGGGTGGAGAATTTGCCTTTCTAACAAGTTCCTGGCTGCTGCTGCTGCTGTTCAGGGACCACACCGTGCCCATACTGCTCCGTGTCCACGAAGGGCACCCCTCTGCCTGCATCCCCCCAGTTGGCCAAGGTCCAACTCAAATGCTACCTTGTCAACTAAACTGAACATGCCAGCAAAAACTGCAGCTCGACCCTCCCTCACCTCCTAACCACTACAGCTCCGTGCCTGCCCAGACACTTCTTATTTTATCTGTTCAGCAGTATCTCCTTGACCTTGCAGGTCTAAAGCTCTCGCTGACCTTCACCCGCAGCTGCTCGACCTTCCACACCACTCACCCTCTGAGGCGGGTGGAAACCCCCCTTTCCCGGCCTTCCCCACCTCTCAGTAGAAACCACCACCCCGTGGACGTGGAGCCATTTCTTCTACTCTGAACTCTCCCAGCGTATCATTTTCTCACCTCCGTCTCTCCGGTGGAGCTCCTTGAAGGCAAGAAGCAGGTCTCGTACCTTTTCAACACACGCACCGGTGTGGCCTCATCCAGTGTGGCCTTATAACCTGAGTGAGCTAAAGACACACTCCTTGCCTGGTCAGATTTCAGTTCATTCCCTGAGACCTTAATAGAGAGCTTAATAAAGTACCCAAATGCTGTACTCGGCCCCAGGGGTCCAAAGATGAATAAAACACAGAAACTGCCCTGGGATCAACGTCTATTTTCCATTTTATATTCACTGCTCATAGTGTCCCCTCTGCTTTCCTTCCAGCCACTGGCCTGGGTCGTGACTGACCCACACAGACAGCTGGATGTCCTTCCTCATCTAAACAAGTGAGAGGTTCCTATCAGGAAAACACAGTTCCAAGTTCTCGGCTTGACTTGTCTTTGAGATTCAGAAGGGAAGTGTGACTTTCGGTGGTAAGCCACGTGATGTAACTCATCCAGGACACATGAGAGGCGGATGAAAGGAGACGTTCTGCAGCCTGTTTAAATATCAGTGACTAAGACCCAGGGAATGCACTGAGAACATTCTCCCTTCTCAGTTGTGGGCACCTGAGAGGGTATTGCCCTACCCCATCCTCCTGTTGTGTAGGCTTACAGTTTCATGCCCTCACATCCTCAGGATCTTAGGAGTGAGTTATGGAAACCCAACTCAAACTACTTAAGCAAAAGGGAACTTTTTGCTCCCTTTGTGACTTGGCCAAGGGCGGCTCATGGAATTGAATAAGGAGCTACAGAAACCTGAATTTAAGGACCAAAGCTGGTGCCACGTGTGCTAGGACCCTCTCTCTGTCCATCCAGCTCTCATCTCTTCACATCTTTGCATGTTGGCCTGACTTGCTCCTGCTGCAGGCAGGAGAAAGGGTACCATGATCAACCCAGTCTGGGTTCCATAGCCATCAAGGCCAGATGGAATGGGAAGGGGACTGTTCCCCAAAGGAGATATGGGTGCCATGCAGACCAAAACCAGACATCCACTACAAGTGGTTAGTAAATGTCGTCTTTATAATATACCGGGTACCGTGCTAAGTGTTTTACATACGTGATCTCATTTGATCCCCAAGCTGACTCGATGAGGTAGGTCCTATATAAGACATTGACCTGTCTTACAAATGAAAAGGCATGACACAAATCATACCTAGGTCTTTTCTGCCAGCTCCAGTGCTAGGTATGGGACTCAGAAAACATGATCTGGATGTGAGAACACATTTCCTTTAGAAATAAACATATTGCTTAGCAAGAGAGCCTAAAAACCAGCGTTTTAGCTCTGGTTGTCTCTATATCGGTAGCTAAGAGGCTAAGACCATAAATGTTGTTTAGTCTCTTATAGATGTTGTTTTATGTTTTCAGTTGCTAATTCTGGATAATTTAGATCTCTCTACTAAGCCACCATCTCTCTGTGCATCTATGCTGAAGGGAGCTAAGTCTCATCATGGAAGATCAAAGGGGCTTCCTTCCCTGTCCCATCCAGCCAAGAATACACATCCTTTGGGATAGCATCTAAAAGGATAGATAGTCAGATTAGATCAGGACAAGGCTTAGGATTCTCCCTCCAGCCAGAGGATATCTGCCTTAGGAGATGTTTTCATGGGTGCTGGGACCCCACCCAAAAAGGACCTCTCTTCTCTGGCTTTATTTCTATGACCAGTTCTTGCCTGTATTTCCTCCAAGAAGAAATGGGCTTTGAGACTTGCTCACAGCTTTACCACTAAGAGAAAATGGATCACAACAGACCCTAGTCGCTGCCTGCCTGAGTGGTCCTGTGTCCCACCAGGGGTGTGGCTCCTTGGGTGCCAAGATTCTCAGGGCTAAGAGCAACCCATCCAGTGTTCCTATTAGACTGTAAACTTCCTGCAGTCTTGGACTCTGCCTCCTCTGCTCACCATTACATCCTGACTCCCAGCACAGTGGCCGGCACACAGTAAGTGCTCAATAAATGTTTGTTGAATAAATGAATGATAATCTATTCTCAAGTAATGCCTCAGGTAACTATTGAAATTAGTTGGAGACAACAAGCCAGAGTCACTGTGCTGGACACTGTAGTTATAAGCAGTAGAGACTGTCCTTTCTGAGGTCGGAAATAAGGACCCAAGTTCATCAGAGACACCTACAGTTTTTCTCCCTGGTCAGTCCTGAGGGTCCTACTTTTGGTTGTCATCAATGCAAGTGCCAACTCTTTAGGTAAACATTGTCATAAATTCTTCTATAATATTCTGCCATGTATCTACTTGTTCAGTATGCACATATTGGCACAGACTTCAAATCTAGGGCTAAGAACATTTAACTGAAGTCAGATGACCAGAGTCCACCAGCTCCATGGCCACTAGCAAGAGCCAGTATTTACTGAGCACTTACCATGTGCCTGGGATTTTTATGCATGATCGCATCTAATCTTCAAGAAAATCCTCTGTAAATGGTGCTATGATCATCTCCGTTTTACCTATGAGGAAAGTGGGGTTTCTAGAGCAGAAGTACCTGGTTCAATGCCACATGGTCACAGGATAACTCGTTCATTCAAGGCTCAAACCCGTCTGTCTGACATGAATGCCCGTGCTCTCAAATCACTCTGCAGCATAGCAAGTCATTTAACCTCCCAAGCCTCAGTCTTGTCTTCCCTCAACTGGAGATAAAAACCATCTCATGGCGGGGCCAGCCTGGTGGCATAGCGATTGAGTTTGCACGCTCTGCTTCGGTGGCCTGGGGTTCATGGGCCCAGATGCCAGGTGTGGACCTACGCACTGCTCATCAAGCCATGCTGTGGCAGCGTCCCATATACACAAAGTAGAGGAAGATTGGCACAGATGTTAGCTCAGGGAAAATCTTCCTCACACACACAAAAAATCATTTCATGGGATAAATATTGTTATGCTGATGCATAATGTAAACTGTAAAGCACCACTCACCTCTGAAGTTAACGTTGCTGTTACTCCAAATTCAAAGCAGAGTGTCAGAAGCCAGCGCTAAATTGATAAGTGCTTTTTCTTAGTCATCTTGCCAATGCTTCATTCATCACCAAACTTCACCAAACACCTACTTTGTGCCATTGACACAAAGATGAAAAAGAGGGTGTCCTTGCCCTCAGGAAGCTCACAACCTTATGAGCATCTCCACCACTTGATGGGGCTCAAGGTTGGATCCACGCTCACCCCAAGAGTCACCATTACCTGATGGTTCCCTGTTCCCCTGGGAGAAAGGTGAAGGTGAAGTTTGAGCCTAGTGGTCAAACATCTGGGACACAGAGATTAAAAAGTCAGGTAAAGGCCACCCTAGCTTTGGGAGTCACACCCCAGGGAGGAAGGAAACCCTCCACCTACAAATGATGGTGTAATAGAGTGGTTAATGGGTTCAAATAGCTCGTTGCTTTCCTGGCCATGTGACCTCGGGTAGATTACTTGACTTCTTTAAGGCTTGGTTTCCTCACACTTAAAGGGGTGTGGGGATGATAGGGATAATTTGTTATAATACGTGTAGAGAGTTTAATTCAGTATCTGGCACCCAGCAAACATTAGCTGATGTACAGCCAAAGGCAGCAGGAACGGTCAATACTGGTCGCAGTGGTGACAAGCGCGTGAGCAAGTGAGAGGGGAGACGGTAGCCATTGCCTGGAAGGAGGGCAAATACTCCGGGAAGGAGAGCAGGAGAAGCGCCGCATCCTCAGTTAATTTGGAGGGGGCGATTGGAACCAAGCATCAGTGCGTTTAGAAAGCCCTCACTTATCCGAGGTAGCCGAGAGGGAAAAAAGGCCAGAATACCAAGCAATAACATCTGAATGCCTTTTTTCACACTGAAAACTATTATTTGTTTGCAGGTAAAGAATATCAGGTATTTGTGTTATGCTTTCAAATTCGTTATCTCATTAGATCCTGAAAACAACCGCATGAGGTACACAAGAAGAAAATGATCATGCCCATTTTACAGATGGTGAAATTGAGACTTGTGAGGTGAAGCCATTGATTAAGGTCACACTGTTAGGATGGAGGCATTGAATTAACACCTAGTGCTCTGTCCAGGATTCCAAATCACCTTTCCAAGCAAATCTTCATGGAGCAAATTGAAAAAATGCAAGTGCACATCCGAGTCACCTGGAGAAGCTTTAAAATTTCTGCTTCCTGGGCCCTCCTGAGACCAACTAAATGAGAATCGATGTGTGTGGGAGCCCAGATAGCTCCCTCCTGGGAGCTGATGCAGCTGGGCTGGCGTGGTGGACTGGCATCTGGAAGTCAGGAGCGGAAACAGTAATGCTCTGTTTGTGGCTGTGAGAGGCTTTGGAGGCACATGCCAGCCCCAGGCAAGCCTCCGTCTGCACTTGCCAGGATAACTGCAATAGCCCACCAGCTGGGGTTATGCCCATGAATAATGCCGCCGCTCCTCTTCCCCTGTCCAATCCACCCTCCAACTCAACTAGCACAAGCGTGTCTCCACACACTCACAAACCCTGATTAAACCCTCCTGAGCTTTCCCAGACCCTTACCCCGGCTGACAAGCCCTGCCTAATCCAACTGCATTATCCGTCATTCTCCATTCCACAGCCCCACAAGCCTTCTTTCAGTCCCTAGAATGCAGAGATTCCCGCCTACCCCAGGGCTTTTGCACATGCTGCTCTTGCCATCTACAATGCCCATAGTTCCCCATCCTACTGCCAGACCCCTTCCTCTAGTTAATGCCATCTCCTTCTGATCTCAGCATTATTTCCTCAGGGAAGCCTGTCCAGTCTAGGACAGAGTCCTTTGTTGTATGTCTTCTTGGGACGAGGTTCGTTTCCTGACTGTAATTGTGCATTAAAGGCTGTGGTTATTTTATTTAGGTCTATCTTCCCTCAGCACCAGCAGTGGGCTTCTGGAGAGCAGGGACCATGTCTGCCCTGCTCATCAGTGTCTTCTCTGTGCTTGGCACTCAATGATCATGTGTGGAATGATGTTGCATGATACGTATAATAGGACCAGGAGCCTGCTGCCTCCACTTCTCGATTCTCAGGAGGTAGGACGTTTGAAAAAGGCCAGTTTGATGAAGCTCTTTTAATGTTAATGCCCCATCAAAGTGCAAAGTCACTAGGTTTTATTGCCAAGTAACATACACAGTGGACACTCCCGACTTGGTGCCGATCATAATCCTCACCCTGACCATGAGGGACTCCCACAGTCTTCTTGATCTCTGTTTTGTTTCAATTTTTATGAGGTGAATTATTTTTATAATCAGAAAAGGCTGTAAAGAGAATTTTTCAAGTCTGCCAAAACTGAGTAAGACTCTAAGGCTACGTTAATTCTATATCTAAAAATCATAATTTGGAAGGAAGTATAATGTATGTAATGTATGTCTTTCATTGAAAGTATTTAAAGAAGCACTAGAAATGTAATTGAAGTTTTTCTGGGCATTCTGAAGTTAAGAAAAAGAGATAATGGTATGGTTCACATGTCCTCATTGCCCCCAACACCACGATGTGTTGTTAACTTTAAGGGATGAACAGAGAAATTTGAGAGGCGGACCATTAAGATGCAAGTGAATTCTCAGAGAAGGGGCCCCGCTGGCTGTTTGTCTGATGGGTGGCACCTCCTGGAATAAGCAAACGGAGCAAATACAGGAGCCTAGGTCTATGTGCCAGCTGGTGCCCACCCTCCTCCCCCCACTGCCTCCATCCCTGATTCCTGCCTCACCCCCAGCCCTGCCCTGCAGAAAGGAAGGCCAGCGATAGAGTGAGATGATTCAGTTTTCCACAGCATTGGTTACTTTTTTTCTTTTTTAATTATTTTATTGGGGTCCTATTGGCTTACGACACAGTGTAAATTTCAGGTGTACATCACTATATTTCAGTTTCTGTACAGGCTGCATCATGCTCACCACCAATAGTCCAGTTTTTATCCATCACCATATATATGTGCCCCTTTACCCCTTTCTCCCTCCCCCCAACCCCTTCTCCTCTGGTAACGACTAATCTGTTCTCCTTTTCTATGTGTTTGTTTGTTTATCTTCCACATATGAGTGAAATCATACAGTATTTGTCTTTCTCTGTGTGGCTTATTTTGCTTAGCATAATACCCTCAAGGTCCATCCATATTGTTGCAAATGGCACGATTTTGTCTTATTTTATGGCTGAGTAGTATTCCATTGTCACATCTTTTTTATACATTCATCCGTTGACTGGCAGTTGGGTTGCTTCCACATCTTGAATAATGCTGCGACGAACATAGGGGTGCATATATCTTTTTGAATTATTGATTTCATGTTCTTTGAATAAATACCCAGTAGTGGAATTGCTGGATCATATGGTATTTTTATTTTTAAGTTTTTGAGAAATCTCCATAATGTTTTCCATAGTGGCTGCACCAGTTTGTATTCCCACCAGCAGTGTATGAGGGTTCCCTTTTCTCCACATCCTCTCCAATATTTGTTATATCTTGTCTTGTTAATTATAACCATTCTGACAGATGTGTGGTGATATCTCATTATAGTTTTGATTTGCATTTCCCTGATGATTAGTGATGTTGAACATCTTTTCATGTGCCTGTTGGCCATCTGTATATCTCCTTTGGAAAAATGTCTCTTCATATCCTCTGCCCATTTTTTGACTGGGTTGTTCATTTTTTTGCAGTTGAGTTGTCTGTGTTCTTTATATATTTTGGAAATTAACCCCTTGTCGGATATATGATTTACAAATATTTCCTCCCAGTTGGTGGGTTGGCTTTTCATTTTGTTAATGGTTTCCTTTGCCTTGCAGAAGCTTTTTAGTCTGATGTAGTCCCATTTGTTTATTTTTTCTTTTATTTCCCTTGCCTGAGGAGACATGGTATTTGAAAAGATACTGCAAAGACCAATATCAAAGAGTGTACTGCCTACATGTTCTTGTAGGAGTTTTATGGTTTCAGGTCTTCCATTCAAGTCTCTAATCCATTTTGAGTTAATTTTTGTGTATGGTGTAAGATAGTGGCCTACTTTCATTCTTTTGCACGTGGCTGTCCAGTTTTCCCAACACCATTTATTGAAGAGACTTTCCTTTCTCCAGTGCATATTCTTGGCTCTTTTGTCTAAGATTAGCTGTCCATAGATGTGTGGTTTTATTTCTGGGCTTTCAAATCTGTTCCACTGATCTGTGTGTCTGTTTTTCTGCCAGTATCATGCTGTTTTTATTACTATAGCTTTGTAGTATATTTTGAAGTCAGGGATTGTGATGCCTCCAGCTTTGTTCTTTTTTCTCAGGATTGCTTTGGCTATTTGGGGCCTTTTGTTGTTCCATATAAATTTTAGGATTCTTTGTTCTATTTCCGTGAAGAATGTCATTGGGATTCTGATTGGAATTGCACTGAGTCTGTAGATTGCTTTAGGTAATATGGACATTTTAACTATGCTTATTCTTCCAATCCATGTGCATGGGATATCTTTCCATTTCTTTATGTCTTCGATTTCTTTCAACAGTATCTTATAGTTTTCAGTGTATACCTCTTTTACCTCCTTGGTTAAATTTATTCCTAGGTATTTTATTCTTTTTGTTGCAATTGTAAATGGGATTGTATTCTTGATTTCTCTTTCTGCTAGTTTGTTTTTGTTGTATAGAAATGCAACTGATTTTTGATGTTGATTTTGTGCCCTGAAACTTTACTGTATTCATTTATTATTTCTAATAGTTTCTTGGCAGATTCTTCAGGGTTTTCTCCATATGGAATCATGTCGTCTGCAAACAGTGACAGTTTCTCTTCTTCCTTTCCTATTTCCCTTTTGTTTCTTTTTCTTGCCGAATTGCTCTGGCTAAAACTTCCAGTATTTTGTCCAACATCCATTTACGATATAAACTCTTAATGAAATGGGTATAGAAGGAAAGTACCTCAACATAATAAAGGCCATATATGACCAACCCACAGCCAACATCATACTCAACAGGGAAAAACTGAAAACTATTCCTCTGAGAACAGGAACAAGACAAGGATGCCCACTCTCACCACTCTTATTCAGCATTGGTTACTTTTCAAAACCCAAGGAGTTAGTGGGTGTTTTTCTTTGGCCACATCAAAGAATTAGCACATGAAATGAGTGCATTGGAATTTCACTTACCTGAGACAGTGCCTCCCCTCTCCCTGCCATGACCCAAGATTCTGGCTTCTCACTGGTGAGAATCTTCTTGATTGCTTGGTTATTAGAAAGAAACAGCAGATAGCTGTTAAAGAATCCATGCTTTTGGTTGGGTCTGGAGGATGTGGCAAAGGGCTGCGTTCACAGGAGCAGAGCGGTTAATAACGGCAAAAAAAGTCAGGAGATCCAGCCCCATCTCAGTCAGGTGATTCTCTTCTCCTTTAGTATCAGTGAATCTGACCACATTCAAGTGATTTTTCTCCCTTTACTTCTGGTGGGACCAATCCAGTGGGATCCCACCTCCTAACCTATAATAGAATTTTGAGTGTTAGAGTCGGGGTAGAGGGTGAAAGGAAGAAGTTTTAAGCACAATAAATTTTTGGAGAGTCAGAGAAAACAATACTTCCTGGATTCAGTGATTGGGTGGGCTGGGAGACTGGCAGGCAGATATAAAGAAATGTGATCGGCTTTTATACCCCCCAGGTTCTTCTCTGGAAAGCCACTGTGTAGAAATCTGTAAGAGTTTCTGCAAGTGTGTGACCAGCCCTTATTCTGAATTGTATGTATCCGCCACTTGATAATCACTTTGTTGGATGGGTGGGTGGGTGGGTGGATGGATGGATGAAAACTTTACTTCTAGTATTCATCCACTGTGGCAGATCTGTTGGTGCCCTTCCCATATTATCTCTGCTGTCGCTTCAACACACCAAAGGCTGCTTATTTCACATGACTGTCAGTCTGTCTCTGTGAGCCTTTATCTGGCCAGGGGAGCACAATAGGTCTGGGAGCCAGAGAGGAGAGTAAATGTTCTGGAAGTAGCCCTCAGCCCATGGTGGATGGGGACTTGGTGGATAACTAGCTCAGCTTCCTTGCACTTCAGTTGGGGTGACTGAGACGTGTCTACACAGTGGGCTTAACCCCAGTTGCCCGCAGTAGTAACTGTTTGGTAACACATTCTTTATTGCTTTTCTTTTCGTCTCTTCCTCTTTCTCCATTCCTCTTCCCATGTTTTCTTGGAGCACTTTCCAAACGAACTACTTGTCCTTGAATCCTTGTTTTAAAGATTTTATTTATTTTATTTTTCCCCCCAAAGCCCCAGTGGATAGTTGTGTGTCGTAGCTGCACATCCTTCTAGTTGCTGTATGTGGGACTCGGCCTCAGGATGAACGGAGAAGTGGTGCCTCGATGCGCACCCGGGATCCGAACCCGGGCCACCAGCATCGCAGCGCGCGCACTTAACCACCAAGCCACAGGGCCGGCCATTGAATCCTTGTTTTAGAACATGCTTCTGTGGAACCCAAACTAAAACATCCATCTTACTAACTGCTCTGTACATGTGACTCAGTGGTCCTCAGGTGTCACCCTTAACCCTCTGTCTGCTTCCCAAAAACAAGAAGAATCTAGTTGGAAGAAAAGTGACATTTAATCTCCACCTCATTGGAATAGTATTAAACTCTGTCAAAGTGCAAAGTCACTAGGTTTTATTGCCAAGTAAGGTGTACGGCCACCATTCCCCACGTTCATGCTGTCGGCAACCCCCACTCGGACCAGGAGGGACTCCCACAGTCTTCTATATCTCTGTTTGGTTTGAATTTTTATGTGGTGTATTATTTAACCCACACCTAATTGGAATAGTATTAAACTCATTCTTGATTAATTCTCTCCGGAAAAATCTCATCTTATTAAGTATTTAATAGAAGTTCAGTTTCATTACTGAAGCTGATCGGATTCTGTTATTTAATGTAAGAAAGGAGGACGAACATCAGACCCACAAACCCATTTTCCTGGTCAACCTTCTTTGACAACGCAGTTTTCCTAACTCTAAGAAAGTCATGTTTGTTAAAAGAACAGTCCTTTTCGCTTTTCTCTGGTTATTAAATATCTAAATTCTCTACAGATCCTCGGAATATCTGCAATAGTTTCTAGCAACACTTTATAAAGTAGTGGTTCTCTGCCCTAAGTGTGCATTAGAATTGCCTGGGGAGCTTTTATTTCAAGGGCCCCCTGGATCTCACTCCAGACCAGTCAAATGGCGGTGTCCAGGCAGCAGTAGTTTTAAAGTTCTCCAGATGGTTCTAATGTGCAGCCAGGGGTGCAAACCATTTATTTAAGGGGACAGAGCTTCTACGAGGCTATGAAGACCAGCTGCCCCAGGAGCTGCAGTTCTGGGTAAAGCAAGAAGAGCTAAAAGTGTCATTGACGGCAGCCCCAGGTGACACGGCACATGTCATAATAATGCAGTCACTGCGTTTACAGCCTCCTCCACACTTCACTGCACCTCTCACTCACGCTTCACTCCCAGCACTTGAGCCAAGAGGCCTCAGGAAGCCCCTCATCAACCCACGCTCTAATGAGAAAACATCTACCATGCAGTAACCTTTTGTTCCCATAATATAGCAAAGAACTCTCCTCCCCAAGGAGATTTCAAATCAGGAATTTTATTTTCTCATTTGAAAGTTTGGGCCGTTGAGCCTCATGCATTTTCATTTCTCATGCATTTTCATTTTCCTATCTTTCAATCTGGGTAATTTTTGCTCTTGGCTGAACCTTCTGGTATTTTTTCAGCCTTGGTGGATGTGACTGCCTTCGTCCCTGGGGTGTAATCCTAGAGAAGGAGTTTCTCATGTTCCCAGAAACAAAGAAATCAAAATGGAACCTTCATGCTGTGACATCAAGTTTATGACTGGCCTCTCTCTCTTAAGCCTGGCCCTTAACGAGCTTAGGGCCCCAGAGGACTTCTTTCAGCCTGATAATATTCTCTCATAAAACTTTAAGAAACCACAGTGACCATTTGGGACTCCAAGCCAAATTGTAACATAATTTAATTAAACAGGTTCATGAACTTTCTAAGATGTTTGTGTATTTTGGTGTGTACATGCATTTTTCTGAGGACACTGTCTCAAATTCTCAAATGGGTATGTGACTCCACAAAGGTTAAGAATTAGCAACTTCGTGCTTTCTCCCTTCCCCATGAGTCCAAACATGGATGTTTGACTTAAGTGACTAACGCTGAAACTCTTACACACCCTTGGTCTCCCCCCTCACTTTGTTCTCTTCTCTCACCACCTCTACCCTTCACCATCCAGGCGTTCTAGAACGTCACAGCATGTAAATTCCTGGTTTTGAGAGAGAAGATCTAATGCCACAGGGCACCCAGAAGCCAAGGATCAAGGACACCTAGTGATCCACCTCTCAGGGTCCAATTGTTCTTCAGAATAAGGATCTGGCATGGGTTCTCAGGTGGTCCACGAGGTCCCCGGCAAACATTGTTCAAGACTCAGGTACTGCAGGGGCCGGCCCAGTGGTGCAAGCGGTTAAGTGCGCACACTCCGTTGTGGTGGCCCGGGGTTTGCCAGTTCAGATCCCGGGTGCGCACCGACGCACTGCTTGGCGAGCCATGCTGTGGTGGCATCCCGTATAAAGTGGAAGAAGATGGACATGGATGTTAGCCCAGGGCCAGTCTTCCTCAGCAAAAAAAAGAGGAGGATTGGCAGATGTTAGCACAGGGCTGATCTCCTGACCAAAAAAAAAAGAAGACTTAGGTACTGCAAGCTGAGGGCTGGGTCAGTTAGAGAGAATGACCTTCTTTTCTTCTGCAAGCATATGTAATTATTTTCTTCCCATGCATTCTGAAAAAGGCATGAGAAGGTGGTCATCTGTCACTGTCAGGCTTTCCACTGCCTTGAAGCAGACACCAAATGAGCTGAGGGAGAGAGAACTGGAATCCCCACCCTGGCATACACTTTACTCCCTCACCTTGAGAGGGCCAAGTCTCTTCAGTTCCTCTTCTGTGATGAGGGTGGGGTGGGGTGGGGTAGGGGTTACTGACGTCTCCCCCTCAGAGAGGTAACGTAGGACTCTGTAACTGAGTTCCATACACGGGAGGGGGACTGTGAGTGTGTGTCGGAGTTGGGGTGGGGCACAGGGAGAGGGAGCCAACATTTATTGACTGCCTAGTATGTGCCAGGCATGTGTTAGATCCTTTACCCGTTCCTGGTAAACAGCTGCAGGGCACGCTCAAACAAGGAGAAACTACAGCACAGAGTCACACTGTAGGGCTGGAAATAGTCCCTCACCCCAAGGGACTTACTCTTGAAAGGGGCAGAATAAATCTTTATATTGCCTGTGACAATGACTGCCAATTGTGCCCCAGTATTTCACTCTTTCTTCTATAGCAGCACTGTCCAGTAGAACTTTCCGCAATGATGAAAATTTTCTCGATCTGCACTGTCCAATATAATTGCATGAGCCACATATGGCTACTGAGCACTTGAAACATGACTAGGCTGATTGAAGGACTGAGTTTGAAATTCTATTTAATTTTTTTATTTTTGCTGAGGAAGATTCGCCCTGAGCTAGCATCTGTACCCATCTTCCTCTATTTTGTATGTGGGATGCCGCCACAGCATGACCACCAACAAGAGGTGTAGGTCCGTACCCAAGAACCAAACCCAAGCCACCAAAGTGGAGCATGCCGAACTTAACCACTTCCTTCTTGCTGGCTGGACGGGGATGTAGCCATATGCCATCTGGAACCAGGTGACAAAGACACCACCTTAGGGATAGCAAAGCAATAAGATAAAAGGAACCTGTATCCCCAGGATTGACTTCAGGTAGTAGCACCCCAATTCCAGCTCAGACACCCATGTGTGAGAGAAACTAAAATTCCATTTCATTTAAGCCACTGTTAATTTGGGTCTCTGACACTGAACCACACCCACATCCTATCCTAACAAATATACTGCCCTCCTCTCTCTTACAGAGACTGGGGAACAACTGTCCTCTGTATGATCTTAATCACGTGATTTCAGAGCTTCTGTCAGCTCTTTATACAGCTTAAGGGCAGACCCCAGAGTAAGGGGCCTCAGCTTAGCAAAGCACCCTGGTCAGTTGGCAGATCTACAAAGGTATACTCGAGTTTAGTGGGAAGTAGGGGATGGAGAGCTAGATGCTGTGCATAAGAAAGAAATTAGAATTTGGAGGAGAAGACTGGCCCCTAGAGAGGGAAAAAGGGTCTGGAGAGGGGAGAAGGAGGGACCTGGGAAAATGGCATCAAGGTGGGCCTACGGGATGATATGGCCAGCAGGAAATTCCCCAAGGCAACGATAAATGATGAGTTTTCACAACGACATCTGCTGTTCCTGTGCTGTGCTGTGCTGTCACCCTGCCATTGCTCCAAACACTGCTGCACACCACAGCCTCGTGTTGGTGGTGCTTTGGAGAAAATGAAAGAATTAGGGCAGTGTCCAGTATGGAACAAAGCAGTATGGAAAATGGAGCAGTCCTAGGAGGCAAGAACCAGGGTTAGTTCAAGAGTGCAGTGGAAAAGAAATCCAAGCAAGAGGTAACTAAGAGATGAGTAAGCTCCTTGAGAGCCCCTGAGACATTGTGGGAAGGGGCATGCTGTCTCCTATCAAATGTGGGATGAGGGATCCTACCACTCCGCTTGAAGTTAGAGAAAAGTGTCACCCCAGAAGTCTGTATAGCCTGCGATATCTAGGCAGTTGACATTTGGCTTTGCAGTTCTACATGGCTCCCTCTCTCCTCCTGGCCAGCTCCCAAAGACCTGACAACCAAGCTGGGAAGAGAAACAAATGTTTCCTTCGTGCTTTCCCGGCATTGGCCTGGATTAAAGGAGATCTGCTCCTCTTAAATCTAGAGTACACAATCTAGGAGGAGTGAGAAAATCTGAATTGGTCAGAGGCCAAGTTGGAATGGTGAACCTGTGGTTGGAGACATAGGGAGCAGGAGCTTGGGAATTCTGGGTTTGAGATGGGCCGGAGCCCCATATCTCAACTGGCTCCTGAGGCAGAGCATGTAACACCTGCAGAAAGGTGTTTGCTGTTGTTACTGCTAATAGTAACACTGTGCTTAACATCCAAATGTACTCCGTTTACACTTGCTCAAGTGATGGAATTTTAGGAGTTGCACCTGGGGCAATAGAAAGGTAACAGGCGTTTCTATGGTAACTCTCCTGAATATGGTCCTATCACATCTTTAGTCAATTAAGGCATAGACTGAAGCTTGGATCCATTGGGAAAAGAACATGTGGGAATAATAATCATTGAAGTTTATTGAGTGCCTTCTATGTGCCAGTATTATGCTATGCACTCCATAGTCTATATATTCCTCACAACAATTCAAAGATACGACTTTTTTGCATATTAACAGATAAGGAAACTGAAGCTAAAGAAAATCAATAATTGGCCCCAAGTCACACAGCAAGTTACTAGTCTGGCAGGGATTTGAACCCAGGCCAGCTGCCATCAGAGTCCACCCACATTACCACTACCATTTCCTGCCTCTTTGCTCTGTGGGTGTTGTATGTGGGCCTTGGGTGCACACAACCCCTCAGAACTATCCAGGGCCCTCCCATGAGCGCAAAACCTAGTGCAGAGGACTATAGCCTCAGATATGGCAAATATCCTGGGGTGAAACTAGACAGCTATTAAGGTGTAGCCTAGAAGTTTTTGTTTTTGTTAGTTACATATGACTCTTATCAACTTAGTTACTAGTCACATCATACAAACCATAAAAGCAGAATGTTTCCAAAGCATTTCTGTTATTTGACATTTCCAGCAGTTTAGATTCCAGGCAAACATGAATTTATTGGAATTTGAAAAATAAATGGTCATTTTCAACCCCAACTTTTAACTTTATGGGACATGTACCTTGCTCATTTTGTTTTTCAATGCCTGCCATTTAATGACACACATTTTCCTAAATCTTGCATTTAGTGGAAAAACTATATTTCATTTAAATAGATGTGTATAGTAGTTTCATTGAGTATAAACTTTGACGAAGCTCGCTTTAAAACACAGCAGACTATCTGATGGAAGATTGTATGTGCAGTGCACTTCTCTCTGTCCTCTCTTAGGTTAATAAATACTTAGGACCAGCTTAACTGCCAGCTTAACTCTTTTATTGCAAACCCTACCCAAGTAAAATAATACATCTAATGATTCTGGAAGAATACAATTTCTTCCATTTTGAGGTAGCATCTCTTACCTTAGAGTTAAGAATTTGAAGTTTATCTAATACTGACTTTGCATGATCAAAAATACTTTTTGTAGGGTTGGCCCAGTGGCATAGGGGTTAAGTTCATGCGCTCCGCTTTAGCGGCTGGGGGTTTGCAGGTTCGGATCCCAGGCGTGGATTGATGCACCACTTGTCAAGCCATGCTGTGGCGGTGTCCCATATAAAGTAGAGGGAGAAGGGCATGGATGTTAGCCCAGGGCCAATCTTCCTCAGCAAAAAGAGGAGGATTGGCAATGGATGTTAGCTCAGGGCTGATCTTCCTCACACACACACACACAAAATACTTTTTGTATTATGACATTCATTTTTAAAGAAGGTTCAGGATTGTTGTCCTATATAAAAATCTGTATTTTAAATACAGAATGCATTATTAGTTCTGTATTTTGGTGAATATTAAACCCATATTACCTGCAGTGGTAGAAAGCAAGAAGAGGGTTTCTAAATTTTCTGTTATATTAGCAGTTACATCAAATGTTGTAAAGGAGAAGATTGACTTGCGCAGCTTATAAAAGTACTGAATTTAGTTTTCATTTTCTCAGATTTATAGTGTGAGTTGTGGATTTAACCTTGTCCTAAAAAGGCTTGTGAATGAGAAGTTTGTCAGTTGTACTGAAAAGGGCCTCAAAAGAGCTTCTCCCTGCAGGAATCAGAACTTGTGCGGCATCATCAGCTAGTCTTGGTGCCGCTGGTGAAATCTGGTTTCTCAGATAAAACAGGAGCCCCAAGAGATGACATTTACAAAGCCAATTTGGAGCAAGACTTCACACATTCACACACAGTCCTCACTGCTGGCAGACACCAAACTGTGCACATTTTTAGCATGAAGAGCTGGCACTTGGCTCTGACCCCTGTGGCTGGAGCCTGCAGAGAAACAGATCAGGGGTTGAACAGTTTGCTCCTAATAACCATGTTCTCTTGACATTGTGACTTTTTGCACAAAATTACCCAGAAGGCATAACAAAATGCTCTTTACTTCAGTAAACCACTCGTGGGCATGAAAAATACAGAGTGATCATCAGAGAGATTGGAGTTTCCTTTTCTAGAGTTTTTGGAGTGGACTCCAAGTTTCTTCCCACCCAGGGAAAAACTACTATAACTCCTAGGGAGAAAAAGTAAAATTTATTTGTTTTAAATGTGAGTCATGATAAACCTAGGGATTAGAAACTTAGAAAGAGGAAGACTTACTGAAGCAAGGAGAGTAGCCCAAAAATTCAGAGCAATATTGGGGAAAAAAGTCCTAGTGCTCCAAGACTTTTCAGACTTGGGTGTACGTGGCACTGTTAAGAGATGCCTTGCATCCAGCTCTCACCCACTGGGCTGCACGATGCCACAAATGCTCCCATCGATCTCCTTTTAGGTGAAGGTACAGCTCCACACAGTACAGTAAAATGTTATCCGGAAGAAGGGCTACATTAATCCAACACTGTTGATTTTCAAACTTTCAGAGTCCCTCAGAAAGAGACTAAGGATGGGAAAGTTTGGAATGTGGGAGCTGGGTGGAGAAGGGAAAGGGGATCAAGAAATGGGTTCAGAGTACGAGACGGGGCAGTGCCAGGCATGAAGGGGCCCTGGGTAGCCATGGGAGCCTGCGTGCTTAGTTTTGGGAATAGGAGGTGGAACAGAAGCACAATAATCCCTGGCTGCATCGCCATTAAGTCCTCAGCCACAATGACACAGGTACACATATTTTTTTTTAACCAGCTTTTCATAAACTGTTATGCAACACTTGTCTTCAGTCACAAAGCCTGCAAACCCAGCTGCACCACGCGGTGGCATGACTCTTTTCCTCATGTCTACACAGCTCTGGTTTCAGTGGTTCTGCCAATCACAGCTGTTTCTGGACTGTTTACTTTCAAAGTCCTCTGGGCACAGGGGCAGCTTGGGTGCCTGAAATCCATGGAGGCAGAGACTTCATCGCAACTACCAGCCCTAACCTGCTCTCATGAACTTTTTCACCAAGCTGCCCATAACAGCTAAATAAGCAAGTAGCATTTCCCCCTCCAGCCCCACTCTGCCACCTCCTGCCCTCTAAGAGGGGCTGGAGGTGAGGGGAAGAATGTCAGCGAGTCTGAATTATCCTTAACCCAGACAATAAGCTCTGGAATCATCAAGAACCATTGGGGTTCCCCTAGATATTTGTTCAGCATCCTCCCCTAACATTCTGCTTTGCAGACCCATCACTCAACACGCCCTGAGTCATGGATAACTTACCAGCTATTTTACCAGTTGCATTACTTCACAGTGGTGGAAGCTTCCAGTTGGCCTGTAGCCCTCCCAAGCTAAAAAACACGCCTATTTTCTACCATGTTGAGCTTTCAGGTTCTAGCCAGCACGTTAATATACCTGAGCCCCAAAGGGCATCCTCAAAATAGGGGAGCTCCAGATAGTAGGACACATGGACCTGTTTCTTGTCTAAATTAAAAATGTCCAAGTCTATTTTTTTCCCCTCTTTCTGGGAAGCTGACCTAAACAAGTGAGGATATGCTATAAATGCCTTTCAAGACTCAACTTGTAGGTTCTAATTATAATTAAGACAATAAAAATATTACTCTGTATTTTCTCTGCGCCTTTCTTCCAAAGTGCTCCCAGCACTCTCAGCTGCGTGAGGGCAGGTATTACATGTTCATTTCTGTCTACTTGCAAATTCTAATTACCTCTTCCTTTGATTCTGGTTTAAACTCGTCTTCCTCCCCAGAGCCTGAGATAGAAGGGTGCATCACCCGGGCCAACTTTCCTGGGTGTCTGGCCTGCCCTCCACCCATGTTATCTGATGGAGGAGCTTTTCACCTTGGGGCCTCCGGTGGCTGGGCCTGACCCTTCAGTGTTTCCAGAGGAGCTGCTGGCTCTGCCTCATCCCTTCCGGCCAAGAGTCCAGAGCCTCTCCACCAACACCCTCGCTCCCCAGACTTCCTGGTGCCAGAGAGTGAGCTGCGTGCCCGGCCTCTGCCGCTAGGGAAGGACCCCTCCTCTGAATACACTGGGCTCTCAAGCCTGCCCTCGGTGGACTCTCTGCCCTGCCCTTGTTGTCTTAGCTCCAGGACAGGGACAGGCTTGTGCTTGCCTATGTCCCCATGTTGTGCCAGCGAGACTAGGGACAGGTATCACATGGCAGATTTGTTTTGTCCTCCAGGATCCCTTTAAACTTGCACTATGGGCTCTTCCTCTAGTCCTGGAAGGAAACCCAGGCAGACCCTCTGTCTCTTCTGGTCCCTCTTAGCTAAAAAAGAGGCCTATGGTCATTGAAGTCACAAAATACAGTCTCAATCCAGAAGTTAAAATGTCCAGTCCTATGTAATAATAAAACTCTGAACTGGCTTTAAAGTTGAGGCCTCTCCTGGCTCCCAGTTCAAACTAACAGTGGGAGTGGGGGCAGCTGTGATTGGCTTTCTCTTCTTCCCCCCTTTTCTTCCCTTAAACTGCTGACTGACCCCACACATACGCACCCACACACCCACCCACACACACACACACACACATACACAGTTGAAGGAGAAGGGAGAACTGGAGAGGGGAGAAGGAAAGTTCCAGCGTGGGCCTTCTTAGGACTTGGCCAGTATTACAGGTTAGTTTTCTTCAGAGATTTCCCCCCTCAGTATCCCTGGGTTCTCTCACCGATGGGCCCCAGGACAAACACTAACGTGTCTAAATCCCAGAGGTTGTTTATACTTCCTTGGCCCTTGGAAATTCAACACCGTCTCTGCTTCTCTCAGCTGAGGTCCCTTTACCACCCAGGTGACTTGATGGGGAAGCATCCAAGTCCCCACACTGGCTCTCTCAACAGACATCGTCCACTGCCTGCATCCTTGGCCCTATACCCACTTGCCCAGCCCTCTCTCCTCGATCCACCATCAAGGCCATTAGCCAGCCCATTTAGGTTTCCCAGGCTGGTCCAATCACTATGCCTCCAAAACTGAAAGTGACACACATTAAGTTCTCCGTAAGCCCCTGTATTGTGAGGGGAAGGAGATTCATCCCCTTTTCTCTTGCTCCTGTGCAAGGATGCTGGGGACCCTCAGCGTACCATTGGCTTTCTCCAAAATACTCACTGAAAATCTTGCTTCTCAACTCCCATTCTCAACTCTATTTTTAAGTTGGATGTTGAGCAGGGGTTAAGAATAATCTGGGTTTTTTCTACCTCTTGGGAGCTCACTTTTGAACGTTCTTGGTTCTTTGGACTTAATGTAAATCTGGTAGGAGAGGGAAGCATGAGCAGAAATCCTACCTGGCCTCCCTGTGGGGCTTTAACATCACATGTTCCCAAGAGCCCTGACTGTTAGAACACAGATTTCCCCATTTCCAAATTGGGGCTTTTATGAACCCATAGTCTTAAATCTCTGAAGGAAAATTAGATTGGGATTCATATAGGTTTCCCTGTGAAAATCAGCATAGCTAGTCCTCCCTGGCCTCCACCAACATTTACTTAGGCTTTCTAACAAGGGCAAGAGAGCCATAGTATTTGAGTTCACATTATGAATGCATCTTCCAGTGCCTGGTACCCACCCAATCAAATCCACTTTTCTAGTTAAGATAGCTATGATGTATCTTGGAATACCTACACCTTCTGTTAGTATCATCCAGGTGTCTAAATGAATAATTTGGAGAAGCATCTATATGTTTTGAAAAATGATGTTCAAAGACACTGTCCCATATATTACCTGATGTCCCTTCCTATAAATGTAAATATATGATAAAATACCTACTAAAATTCAGTACCAGAAAATACTTCTATCCATATTCAAATTTGTATGCTTCCTTTTATTTGCCAGTGAGAACTATACAACTTGATGTATTTCTCAGTTTGCTTTGCCTACCAGGAAGCTCAGCACTAAATTGAATGTTCCACTGCAGTAACTAATTTATCCCAGGAAGCTGGTGTGTCTATCTCATTCCACTTTTACTTGGTTTCCACTATTTCTTTCTCTCTTTAAAAGTTTTGCTGTATTTTTAGATATATTTAACATTGTAAACCACCTCCTATCCTTTTTTTTTTTTTTTGGTCATCAAAATATAAATCCTAAATAAATATGAACAAAACTCACATTTATTCATTTCTTCAAAAGTATTCATTGATCACCTCCTACATGCCTGGCATTTTGCTACGTACTAAGAGAAACTATGGTGACCAAGCAGAATTTCCCTCCCCTTGTAGAGCTCACAGAGTATCAGGTTTGCAGGCAGGAGAAGGGGAACTAAAAACTCAAGGCACAGGGCAAGAGCCTGAGAAGGAAAGTCAGGGAACAGTGGAGTTATGGAAGCCAAAGGAAGTGAGTATTTCCAAGAGAGGATAATTTCTGCTACAAGGAGACCATCAAGACAGGAACTGAGATGTGCCCACTCAGCAACAAGATGGTGATTAGCTACTCTGCCCGGATCAATTTCACTGGAATATTGGGTGGCAGATAAAGAACTAGGGACAGCATGTGCAGACAACTCCTTCAAGAAATTTGGCTGGGGCAGAGAGAGATGGGCTGGCTGCTGGAGGAACATGTGGTGGCTGTGCTGAGAGTGGACTCAGCCCCATCAGGGAAGACCATCTTGGTAACTTTAAATGATTATTTGAATTTCTATTGAGTTCCAAGTCTTCTTACGCTTAGGATCAATACTAATTCCCCAGAAAAGACAAGGTCCCAGAAGGCCTGGGCTACCAGGTTAAGGAGACAAGGAAGAGTGCAAGCACTTGAACTGCTCGCTGGTTGGCTGTCATCTCTTCTCTTAAATATCACTGTGGCTGTGGCTGCTGTCTTCTCTGAGCACCAGGATCCCAGGAGCACCTAAGGACTCTATTCTTGACTACAACGTCTGGCATCCTTGGCTGCCAGTCCACGGCTGGCCTCCATCCCAGCTTGACTTAAGAACACCACAGCTTTCCAAAATCTGCATGATCAAGTCCTCCACACAGCAGAGGAAGGGGATTGCCAACAAGCCCATGAGCACAGGAAATACATGCACATTCCACTTTTTCAGCCCTGGGTTCAAGTCTCACCTCGATGTCCACTGATTGCTTTCCTTATTTACCCTACATTCGCTTGATTCATCTTAAGGAAGGCTCTAATGACATGAAAGCAATCTGCATTGTGGTTTTAATGTTGTGAGCCTAAGAAAGGAGCCAAATATCTTCAAGGCAGACAGAGGGGCCACGTGAAGCATTTCCAAATTTACTTTTCCAGTTGATCAAAGAAAAGTGGCAATATCTCCAAAATCACAGCGACTCAGTATATAATTACATGATTTTCCATCGACCATTCCTTCTCTATCATACACTTAACTTGTACATCATGTAAACATTCAATAAACTGCTTCCTATTTTATAATGAGATTTTTACAATTACTTGCATTTCTTTCTTTGTCTTGGCTGCCAGGAGGCTTATATTTGGGTTTTATTTTCAGATACAGCAACCTTCTTGAATTTTTCAATTGGCATATTCATTTATCCACTTTCTTTGACTCTATTTTTTTTTAATTTTACTCATCTTTTATCTATTTCATGTATATGAAATTTTTGGAAGCTGCTTCATATCTTTTTTAAAAATGAGGTAGGGAATAAATAAAAATCAAAAAACAAAAAAACCCCTTATAGGACTATTTGTCTCTTTTAACAAATAGTCCTGTAAGTTCATTCTGCTTTCAGCTTACTTTCATTTGTGGTATAGGAGGGATCCTTAACCTGTTTTCAAAGATAAACATGCTGTGGGCCGGCCCTGTGGCTTGGTGGTTAAGTGCGCGCGCTGCGATGCTGGTGGCCCGGGTTCGGATCCCGGGTGCGCATCGAGGCACCACTTCTCCGTTCATCCTGAGGCCGAGTCCCACATACAGCAACTAGAAGGATG
This sequence comes from Ceratotherium simum simum, assembly GCF_057802395.1. Classification (NCBI taxonomy): domain Eukaryota; kingdom Metazoa; phylum Chordata; class Mammalia; order Perissodactyla; family Rhinocerotidae; genus Ceratotherium; species Ceratotherium simum. The sequence continues at coordinate 21,186,082 of NC_141910.1, forward strand.
TGCAGCTACGACACACAACTATCCACTGGGGCTTTGGGGGGAAAAATAAAATAAATAAAATCTTTAAAAAAAAAAAAAAAAAAAAAGATAAACATGCTGTTTCACTGAAGACTTCAGGTAAGAGTGCGTGTGTGTGTGTGTATAACAGGACATATTGTAGCACAATGGTTGAGGATGTGAGCTTTGAAGACAGACTGCCTTGGTTCAAAGCCCAAATCCACCACTTGCCACCTGGGTGACTCTAAGCAATTCCTTAATTCTGAGCACTTCAGTTTTGTTATGAGAGTAATAATACTTACCTCATAATGGGCTCGTGAGGATGAAATACTCTCAGTGAAATGAAATGAAATACATTAATACACGTAAAGTGCTTAGAACAGATGTTCAATTAATGTTAATTGTTATTGTTGGTGTGGGGCAGGCAGGGAGGTGTTGCTGGAAATCAAGTCTCTCTCCAGAGGTGGAGAGGAGGTGGCACCACTAACTGCCCTCCCTCCTCTTGGGACGTTGGCCAAACTAGCGAAGAGAGAGGGCTGGGCAGTGGTCACTGGCTTAGAAATCACCCCGCTCTGCTCGGTAGGCCTCAGTTTCCCGGTGGAGACCCTTACTCTGCACAGTCTCATCCCAATTTCCCTGCTTTACTAGTTGGACCAAAACACTCCAGAGGGAGCTGTGTCTATTCCTCAGTCTAATCTGTCTCTCAAGCTTTTAATTCCGATGGCTTTATTTTTTTATTCTTAGATTTTCAATTTGGTTCTTTGTTATTATTAGTCAGTTAGGGAGTCAGTTTTTATTTTTATAAAGTTATATGTGCTCGTTGTTAAAAGAGACAAATAATCCTATAAGGGAATCCTCTGTTCTCCTCCCCAGAGAAGTCACTTTCGGCTCTTTTAAGCAATTATTTGGGATTTATGGCTCTATCTCTAAATAACATATTTGTGTTGTTGTTTCTTGTCTGTTTGTTAGCTTCTTTTGGTGGTTGGCATTATATTGCAATCCCACTACGGATGACAAGGGTTTAGTTCTCTTTCACCCTCCTGTCCCAGCAGTCTCCCATCCTCCCATATTTCATCCTTCTAAAAGTTATAGTCTAGTCTGATTAGATCAGCGTTCAGTGTTTAGACTGCTGTGATCACATAAACACCTTGGATTGCTGGGCCATGTAATGTACTAAGAACACTTTCCTTTCCTGTAACAGTTTTTGTTTTCCATGGAATCAATAATTGTTTTTCTCAATTGCTTAGTTTTCTATGAATTTATCACTCATTTAATCCCAACCCTCTAACACTTGTTTAAACCTCCTTTTAGCCTGTTCAAATATGTCAGGTATCCCATCAACCTTATCTTTTTCTTATTAATTCAGAAAGATTCTTTATATACTCAAAATATGAGTCTTTTGCTAGTTATGTTTGTTTCAAATATCTTCTCTCATTTTACATTTTGCTTTTCACTCTTTTAGTGACATGTTATGATGAACGCGTTTTACACTTTTATCTATTCAAATTATGAATATTTTCTTTTATATTTTTACACATTTTGTGATTTATGAAAATTTTCCTTACTCAATGGTCAAAAGAACATTCTACATTTTTAGTAAAGTGTTTAAGTTTTGTGTTTCAACACAAATATTTAATCTACTTAGAACTGATTTCTTTGTATGGCATGAGGTAGGAACTCAGTTTCTCCTTTTTTATTTTTTTGTTTTGGTATGGTTAACCAATTGTTCCAGCTCCATTGTTGCTTACCCTATTCCTTTCTTTACTGCTCTGTAACGGCTGCTCTGTTATGAATCAAGTTTTTTTCATACAGTGAATTTATTTCCAAGCTCTCTTCCATTCCATTGGGATGGTCTGTCTATCTCCCCATCACGTCTCTCCTCCCCCATGTCCTAATTGCTAGGGTTTCACAATAAGTTCCTGATATCTGGTAGGGCAAGTCCTCTTTTTCCTTCTTCTGCTTCTCACTCTTCAGGACTATCTCTCCTCTTTCTGGCCCTTTGCCCTTCCATATACATTTTATAAGCAGCTGGGATTTTTCTGTAGAATATCCACAAAATATTCCCATTGAAATTTTGATTGAGACTACAGATAAACTTGGGGCAAATTGATCTTCATGATATTGGGTCTTCTTATGCTTGAACGTGATTTATTTTTCATTTGGGGGCCTTTTTAACCTATCTTTCAATGAACTCATAGTTTTATATCAAGGTCAAGACAAGTTTTTAAGATTAGTATCACAGCTTGGGTTTCCACATTCTGTAGATAATATGAGTTTAGATCTCACCATATGCACAGTACAGCTCCTCTTCACCTCTGACTTTGAGTTCTCTTTTTGCTTCTGCAACTTGGTGATTTTCCTTTCTTGACCTCATGCTTAGTTATATATTAAAAATATTTTGATTGGGGCCGGCCCGGTGGCGTAGTGGTTAAGTTTGCGTGCTCTGCTTCCTTGGCCCTGGGGTTCGTGGGCCCGGATCCCGGGCACAGATGTAGGCACCACTCATCAAGCCATACTGTGGTGGCGTCCCATATACAAAATAGAGGAAGATTGGCACAGATGTTAGCTCAGGATCAATCTTCCTCATAAAAAAAAGAAAATTTTTTTATTATATTTTATCCAGAAGTTCTTAAGTGTTTGGAGAGAGTGAAAGGCTTCTACCTATGTGTTTATCATCTTTAGCCAAAGTCCTCCCTAACTCTCATAGAACATCCATGCCAGTTTCACAAATGAACCAGAGTTTTGGAAAGCCTGTGATAGAGAAGGCGTTATAGCTTTTTATTGTTGGCCATGGCTGTCTGGGTTAATTCCCATCCTTATTCTCCTTTCGGGCTGCCTTACTTATGTAGATTGTCAACAAGGGCACATCTACTTCTTCAACACTCTGATGACTTTTAAGAAGCACTTAAGAATAGCAGGAATGAACCTATTAAGAGCTGACTGTTAAGTTTGCATACATTTTATTAGCCATTTCCTTCATGGATGGAAACATTCAGAAACATCTATAGTGATAGCCAATAGCAGAACTTTTCTGGAGTATAGACCCAAGGTCTTCATCCTCTCCTCTCTTTTCCCTCCTGGAATTAAACAAAAACACCCATTAACCCCAGAGGCCACCAGACAGATGCCCATCGTGCTGACCTTGCTTGACTCCTTTTAGAAAAACCGCATACCATTAGAAATAATCTGCAGAGCTGTGATCGCAGCCAGCAACAATATCCGTTTTCAGCAAGCTCCTGCTGAGTAAGAAAACAGAAGTTTTAAGCACATTGGTGAGAAGGTCAGATGTTTTACACATAGACCACAGGGTTGAGTTGCTAGCTGCCTTCTGCAGAAAAATCCCAGGCAAACATATTTCCTTTCTCAGGAGGACCAGACTCGCTCGTACAGTTCCACTCTCTGTCCCCAGTACACAGTGCAATCAAGGGAAATAACTCATCTATGAGTTAGGAAAGTCCTCTAACAGACAAGGGTAGGGGGAGAATATTTCACAGAGACCAGCTGTGAAGTTAAGCACTGTCTTGAAGGGAACAGGAAACCGATATACTAAATCAAAGAATTGGAAGATGGAGCCCTCTTTCTCAATGGACCTGAAATAATTTCTGCTTACAGGCTTAGATCTTTATTTGGTGTCAGACTGAATGAAATTCTGAGAGTGTTTGTGACTCTCAAAATAAAAATATGATTAAAAAATCCTAAATTCCTGTAATAAGATGACATAGCTTGTTCACAAATAATAATGATAATGGAGTAAAAAGGTGAATTAAAAGGGAAATAGCCCCATTGGAGGGAGATTACTTGGTATTCAGAGGAGTAGATCCTGATGCAGCCCTCTCTGGCTCTCTCCTCCCTTCCAGGAAAAGAGGACAGTCCCTGAGCCAGAGAAGAGAATGATGGTTTGGGCTCCAGGAGCCTCAGGGGCTCTCAAGAAGTAAAGTCTCTGCTTCTTTGCAGTCACCCAGAGAGATGTCTCAGTCTCTGAGGGAAATAGCTAGGTGGTAAATTGGAAGGCTGAGGAGGCCAGGGGACCCTGAGTGCTAGGACCTTGGGCTTCCAGCCACTGCAAACACTCTGAACCCAACAAGGAATGGAAGCAGCAGTGCAGCACCCTCTGAGTGCATGGGCAACGAGCACATCAGCGAGTGACCAGTGTGGGCTGAAAGCCAGAGAGCCTCCTGGAAAGTTCTGCTCTGTGAAATGTTCCTCAGACATTCTCCTGACTTGAGGGGAATATTCCAGCCCCAGTAATGAATACGATGTAGAAAGTAGAGGCTCAGGGTAAGATGTAAGTTGATTTGGAAAGTAATTGGATAATTTTTGTACGCAAATGTAATGTTTACACATACATTTGCATACACATACGTTTACACATACAAACACATATCTGCCACAAAAGCCACTTTTTTTTCCTTAGCACTTATATGCCAGGCATGGAGCTAAGTATTTACATGCTTAATTCTTACAAAAATCATTTCAATGTATGTATTACTATCACTTTAGACATAGCTTTGAGGGGGAGAAATGTCTGACACCCCACATCCTAGGACAAATATTTAAACTGTTGAAAACAAGGCAGTGTGTGGATTTTGTTATGTAAGTAACATAAGATATGTAATGAAACTCACATTTCTAATTGTTCTTTGAGTGTGCAAAAGTTGCAAGCTTTCTATTAAGAGAAAACATAAAAATGAAGAAAAACAATGAATACTCTCCTAGGAGAGGCAGAACAAGAGTCAGCAGATCCTGGGTTTTGGAATGACTGACTGGCTCAAAAAGCGGGACAGTTTAGAACCGTGGACCGAGGCTTGACCAGGCAGGGGCTGCCCCCCAACAAAATAAAACATTTCGGGCGTGTTATCCCCACTTCACAGATGAGGGAAATGAGCTGCAGACAGATGAAGCGGCTGCATAAGGGCACACTGCTGATAATGAAAAAGACAGGGATTGAACTCAAATTTATCTGATTTCAAAGTGCATGAAATTTTATAGTTGAAGTCAATCCGTCCCCTTCTCTACTTCCCCATGACGTTTTGATGCCTTTCCTTAAGATTGGACCACTTTCTTTAAGATTCTTCATTGTCTGTCAGGAAGAAGAACTGCATCTTGGCCCCCTGCAATGACATTCTAGATGTGAAGCAAGAGAAACAATCACTGAACCTGCTCTGATTTCCCTAGAGTTTCCATTCTTTCTTTCTTTGGTCCCTTTTAAGCCTAGAGCCCTGGAAGAAAGGTGGTGTTGGAGGCACAGAGCTATAATGTCTTCAGCTTACTGCTCCCAAAATGCAGTTTCAGAGTGCTTCCACCCCCTCCTCCCCGCCCCCCCAAACCAGCCAGACGTCCTCCCGCCCACCCACCGTGTGCTGGCCATGTGCAGTTAAGCTGCCTGTCCCCAGCACCTCTGCGGGGTGGCAACAGCTTGGTCCTATCAGCGATCAGCAGCAGAAACCCCACTGCTCATTAGCACCCCTGCATCTCGAGCTAGAAATAGCCCTGGAGTTTCCGTGGACCATGAAGAGCAGAATAGGGGTGGATGTGGGTAATTTTGTTTAAAAAAAAAGCTATTCGGTACTAAACTGTTTTTCTATTAGGCTGTGTACGTGAGTTCTTTCCAGTGTCAATAGAGCCTATCCACATTCAGGGAAAGGAAGCCTTACACTGCCAGCCAGTACAGAGACCTGGGCAGGCAGGCTAGCAGCCCCGTCGTCTGCCCTCCCATCCCCCTTCACCTTCAGGGAAGTAGTGTGGCTCTTCTCCTCTTGCTGACAGCTTTGGTCTTAGATGTCCTCTTACAAATCTCTCCTGCTATTACTAGTAGACAGCTCTTATCACTCTGAGAACTGAATGTGCTGGAGTGGGGTTTAGGGGTGTGCATGGGGGGCCAAATTGTTCACAGAGTGAGGCCATCAGGGTGGGCAGCACTCCACCTCGCTGCTTTCTGAAGGAATGCTAAATGCAGGTTCCTTCCACACTCTCCCTCATTACTTTGTCAATCTTCCTAATAACCCAAGGACTCCTCACTGAGCCACCTCTGGTCATTAGGGCACCTTTGACACAGCCTCTTGCCAGGTTCATTGCCAGGGAGAAGACCCTGGCTAGATTTCAGCCACTACTTACCCTCTTGGTTGGGTGCCCTTGTGCAGGGCACAACCTGCACAGCTGTACAAGGAGTCCCTTGTCCTCTCTGCCCACCTCTTCCTGCCGGTGTAGAGATGGTCATTTCTCACATCCACTTCTGCTTTCCATGGTCAATTTCCTCAAGGTCAAGGAATCAGTTGCATTTTATGCACTCTCTCTCCGGAGCAGTTTTAATCTGAAAGCTACCAGGAAAGGAAGGGTCCCTAGACACCGAGGATCTACATTACAGAGAGGATTCTTAGCTACCAGATTCTGTTGGCTCAGGCACCTGTCACAGAGCCTGCAATTTTCAAACACTGTGGGACATTAGTCACCTAGCTATCAAAATGTATTATTGCCTGATTCTCCTATAAAGATCTCCTTTTATGCGGGAGGATATAATAAGGGTTAAGCAAAAACAGAAGAAAGACAATTCTAAGTTTTGAATAAACTGAAAGCTGTTTATTCATCATTTGTTCACCAAATACATATCAAGTGCCCATCGCATGTCAGGATACCTGCCAGGTGCAATGATACAAGAGTGAACAAAAAGATGTGATTCCTGCCCTTATAAAATTGACATAGTGGGGGAGAGAGAGATTAAACAAAGAATCCCACAAATACGTATAATTACAAGCTGTGGAAGGTCTATAAATGAACAGTCTTCACTGCCCTTGAAGCCAGAGAGTACATCTTCTTTGTCGTGGTATCTCCAATGCCTGTTACTTAGTAGGTGCTAAATAAACATTAGTAGAATCAATGGATGGGTGGATGACTACAAAAAAGAAAGAGTGATCACATAGCGTAAGAATCATCTAAAGGCAAGTCATTAATAAGAAGTTGTGAGGATTGAAAGTCATTAATCCTGGGTAATTTTCTCACCTTGGTTATGAAACTTTCACTGTGATCTCAGATTATCAAATCTCTCTGCAAGTCAGCTGTAAATTGGAGTAGTACACAGAGTCCCAGGCATGCAGCATCTCCTCACCAGAGCTTGTTTGCTGCTCTCTGAAGTTCTTGGACTAAATGTACATTTCTGGAAACCAAGTAATTCAAGTAGTCCTTCAGTAAGGAGGGGCAAAACTTCTGCAGGCACTTTGTACCACATTTAGTCATCATAGCCTTCTTTGGATTTTCCTCTGGGCTTATGTCATTGCAGTCATATTGAAGCTTTGATTTCCTGCTTGTCTTGGTTGAAGACTCTTTGGTTACAAGATATTGAAATACACTTAAAAGAACTAAAGAAAATTGGAATTATAAGGAAAAATTACATGATCTCGTAGGAGTCAGTTTAGAAAGTAGAGGTAATGTTTCCCTCTCTCTCTCTGAAACCTTGAAGCCTCTCATCTCTTCTTTGCTCTGCTTGTCTTCTCCATTCTGTCTGCAGGCTGACTTTCTCTGCGGGGCTTTTGTTTAGGACTACATTGAATCTATAGCTCAAGCTGGAAAGAACTGCCATATTAACAATATTGAGTCTTCCTATCCACGAACGTGGAAGATCTCTCCATTTATTTAGTTCTTCTTTGATTTTGTTCATCAGAGTTTTGTATATATATCTTGTACATATTTTGTTAGATTTATACCTAAGTATTTCTTTTTGGGGCGTGTTAATGTAAAGGGTATTGTGTTTTTAATTTTGAATTCTACTTATTCATTGTTGGTATATAGGAAAACAACTGAGTTTTCTATATTAACCTTGTATCCTGCAACTTTGTTATAATTGCTTATTAGTTCCAGGAGTTTTGGGTCGATTCTTTTGGGTTTTCTACATAGATGGTTATGTCATCTGTGAACAAAGACAGTTTTGTATCTTCCCTTCCAATCTATATACCTTTTGTTTCCTTTTCTTGCCTTATTGCATTTGCAAGGACTTCCAGTATGATGTTGAAAAGGACTGGTGAGAGGAGACATCCTTGCCTTGTATCTGATCTTAGCAGGAAAGCTTCGAGTTTCTCACCATTAAGCGTGATGTTAGCTGTAGGTTTTTTGTAGATAGTCTTTATCAAGCTGAGGAAATCACAGGTTTTTTTTCTGACACATCACTTTTTTCTACCTTTAATTACAGTTATTTTTGTTAGCCTCTTCCCTCCCTTGGCTTAGGCTGTTCTCATTAGGTCTAGTGCAGAGGCCAGTTCCCATCTATTCTTGGCACTCAAGGATCCACCTACATTCTTTGGGAGCACAACCTATGGGTCAAAAGCTCTGGAGTTCCTTGCTGAATCATGGAGTTTTGGGTGACAGCCGCTTCTTCACTGTGGTCAGTCACCTCCTCCTAGAACCCTTTACTGTGAGTGAGGGTCGAAAGGGAAAGTCTGTTCTCTAGAGGCTGGAGGAAATGGAGCTGGCCTCCAAATGCTAAGATGGAAGGAAACACTCCCACTGCTGAGGATGTGGGGGACAAATGAATGGGATAGAGGAGTCCCTCCCAGACCTCCAACCCATGAGGACAGCATATGGATTAGAAGACACATGACTTGAATCTAAAATAAAAGACTGTTTTGAACATTCTTCTGGATGTAGAGCCTGGCCAGCTAAGATAAAACGTAGTACCCATCTCTTTCTATAATAGTCAGTAGATTTTCAGTCCCTAGAAAAGATAGGAAAGGCCCCAGGAAAAGGGGTAGGAAGAGGGAAGAGAAAAATTCTATTTCACTACACACATAACCAGGGCATACGGCCTGTTCAGTTGTGCAAAGTGCAGCCCATCAGAGCCAGTTACCAATCGGTTGCCACAACCAGGGTGGATGGCTGCTGTGTGCTGAACCTTGACCAGGGAGTGGGTGCCATATAAATTATAGAATGTCTAATGTGATCTCACACCCCCCTCTGCCTCTGCTACAGCCACCCAGGCCTTTAGCTCCCTCCCACAGCCCAGCCTTTGCACATGACATCCCTTCCTCTACCTGTATCCTCTCCTCTTCACTTAGGTAACATCTACTGCTCTCTTAGATCTTAGCTTAAATATTGCTCCTCAGGCAAGGCTTCCCTCTGATAGACATCATGGCGCTGTGCCCTCTCCTCCCCAGCACACAACACTGTAGCAATTTTACACGTGTTTGATCACTGTTTCCCACACCAGCATGTAAAATTCCCCAAGGGCAGTGACTGTGTCTGTTTTGGTTCACATGGCAGCCCCCGGCCAGCACAGTGCCTGGCACCTTTGAGGCCCATGGTAAATATTTGCAGAAGGTCTACATATTTGACCCGGAGGATGGGAGTCTAAGCGGGTGTCCAGTATTGGGGGATGGGGGAGAAGTTGAAGCTGAAGGGAATGTGTAGAGCCAACATTCACGTCAGGTATGGGAGAATGTGGAGCAAGGCCAGAACCCAGAGAAGAGGGACCAACATTTAGTAAAACATGGAGGGGCCCCAAGGCAGCTCTGGGGAGGCGAAGAACAAATGCAAGTGGTTGAACAGTGACAGTGATGGAAGTGGGGAATAGCAGGCTGAGCAGGCAAGTGGGAGGGGTCAGCAACCAGAGGCTGCTGCCCAGGGCAGGTTTCCACATGCCTGGGTGGGCAGACCACGTTTAATGCGCGCAAGTTAAAGAGCAAGTAGAGGGCCGGCCCTGTGGCTTAGCGGTTAAGTGCGTGCTCTCCGCTGCCGGCAGCCCGGGTTCGGATCCCGGGTGCGCACGGAGGCACCACTCCTCCAGCCATGCTGAGGCCGCATCCCACATACAGCAACTAGAAGGATGTGCAGCTATGACAGACAACTATGTACTGGGGCTTTGGGGGAAAAATAAATAAATAAAATCTCTAAAAAAAAAAAAAAAAGAGCAAGTAGAATGTGATTGAGATACCCTCTAGAGCAGTGGCTCTTAATCCTGACTGCACATTTGAATCACTGGGGGTATTTTTCTTTTTTTTTTTTTTGATATAAAGGCCCCAGGCCCCACATCCAGAAATTCTGACTTTTGTTTATCCTGAAAGGAAGAAGCTATTGAAGATTTTAAGGAGGGTGTGTGTGTGTGTATGTGTGTGTGTGTGTGTGTGTGTGAGTGTGGTGATGTTTATTTGGATAACAGACTGGGGAGACCAGTTAGGAGAGTATTAGGCATGTGACTCAAAAATAGGTATTTTGCAAAAGCATCCCATCCATTTAAAATATGCAGTAGGGTTGGGAACCACTGTTCTAAAACAATAGTCTTTAATCTTGGCTGCACATTGCATTCATCTGGGGAGCTTTAAAAACTATTGATGCCTAGACCTCACTCCCAGAAATTCTAACACTGGTTGAGTGTTGCCTGTGCATGGGGATTTTTCAAGACTCCTCCAGATGTTTCTAATGTGCAGCCAGGGCTGAGAACCATCTCTTTAGAGACTTGCCACTCAAAGTGTGGTCTGAGGACCAGCAGTATAGACATCATCTGGAAACTTGTCAGAAATGCAGACTCTCCTCCCAGACCTATCAAATCAGAATCTACATTTTAAGGAGATTCCCTGGGTGATTCTTGTATACATTAAAGTTTGAGAAGCACTGGTCTAGAACAGCGATTCCCAAAATGTGTTCCCAGCAGCATCACTTGAATACTTGTTAGAAATGCAAATTCATGGGCCCCTGAATCAGAAACTCTTGAGGGCTGGGGTTCAGGATTCTATTTTAACAGGCCGTGCAGGTGATTCTGGTGCATGCTTAAGTTTCAGAACCATAATTTTAGAGGGATAAAGCAATAATTTCAGATTGAGAATCCAGTAGGGAATCTGGCCAGCTAAGTATTTTAGAGTTTGGGGGTTAAATCACTTCCCTAACCTCTGTGTGTAACTTTTGGCTTCCAATCAAAAAGATTGAGATGAATAACAGTTTCTCCTCTGTGAGACCCACCTTCCTCCCACCTTGGAATGCATCCAGTCGGAGCAGTGGCTTGACTTTTTTCTCACGGTCTCTCTGATCTCCCACTCAGGATCTCTGCCAGAGGCTACACTGTCTCCTGCTCAAACTCGACTTCCTGATGAGTTTCACATGAAACAAAGAGAAGACGAGGCAGAGGGAAGGGAACAGCACAGCTGTGGAGACTCAAAGGCGCAACCCAAGAAGAATTAAGGAAGCAAACACTATCTGCTCACAGCCAGAGGGTCTTCTCTTTGTGGCTCAAATGCACAGAGCAAGCAAGTGGGGAAGTGGGAGGGGCCATGCAGTTGACTTAAGAAAGGAGAGTTCTCCCTACAGATGCATTTCTCTAGCTGCACCCCTCTGTGTAACAGTGTGTGGCCACTGGTGTGACTTGTCCCATTATATCCAACTCTTTTCTCCTCCATCCTGTGACCTAGCCAGGCTTTGGGCACATAGCAAGCTGTAGCAAGAGTGCAGATTTTGGCAATGGAATGAGGAGCTAACATCTCACACTAATAAGATCAAGGGTGAGCTGTCTCTCTGCCCTCCGTTTTTGTGGAATTGCAAGCAATGTTCAGAAGGATCTGTGAATGTGCTTCAGGGATAGGCTAGAGGGCTGAGGCTCCCTCAGGTGTTTTATTTTTATTTTATTTTTTTGTGAGGAAGATCAGCCCTGAGCTAACATCCATGCCAATCCTCCTCTTTTTGCTGAGGAAGACTGGCCCTGAGCTAACATCCATTGCCAGTCGTCCTCCTTTTTCTCCCCAAAGCCCCAGTAGATAGTTGTATGTCATAGTTGCACATCTTTCTAGTTGCTGCACGTGGGATGCCACCTCAGCATGGCCAGAGAAGTGGTGCATGGGTGTGCGCCCGGGATCTGAACCTGGGCTGCCAATAGGAGAGCGCGCACACTTAACCGCAAAGCCACAGGGCCGGACCCTCCCTCTGGTGTTTTATATGGTACAGGAGGAACTTTTGTGTTCTTATCATCATCCTCCTCTAGTAGGAAGGGGGAGTCCTTTGGTGAGGCAGAGTAAAGACATAGATACTTTGTTAGCATAAAAATGGTGTCATATTAATGGGGGTCATATGTTTCTGTGATGGGATAATTGAGATATTATTTTGAGGGTTTTTTTTTGCAATATTTTTTCCTCCCCCATTCCAAGAAGGTAGCTGGGCCCTTTGAGGTTCCTTTTGCCAGAAAAATTGTCCAACACCTGGAAATAGGCAAGACAGAATAGTACTAGGTGTTATTTTAGTGCAGTGCTGGACTTGACTTTCTATTTACTAAGGCTATTTTGCAACTCTGTAGGGGCGAGGCTAACATATAGATTTTTGTTGGGTGGAAATGCAAATAATTTCTGTCTAGCAGAACAGATAACCCCCAAAGTTATGATTTACAGCCCTGTTGGACATTAACCAATTTTGCATCTAACTCAGCAATCTACTAAGTTGTGCATATGTACGAGATTATCAAATGCTCTTTGGTCCACTTTTACTATCTTACCAGTTCCGTCATAATTTGGAGTTGAATACAGTCTTTGACGTGTTCATTTTATATTTACGTGAGAGTCGTGCTTTTTAACCTTTTGAAAATTTTACACTCTCTCAAAATTGATTTGTGTTACAGACAACCTCTCTTTCTGGCTTTCGTTTTTCAAAAGCTTGAGCTTCTTGAGAGGTTTATACTAACTGGGGAAGAAAAGAAGGCAGAATCATGGAGACAGAGTTGGGGAGATTCCCCAAGGCTGGGAAGGTGATGGGCCCACAGGTCCTAAAGGTTTATGTTGACCCCTGGCCTGTTTTCTCACAGAGTGCTGGGAGAGTAGCAGGATTTCCAGAGGGAAACGCTGAACAGGGCACCTAGAAGGCTGGATCCTAAGCATGGCATGGCGTTCCCAGCCTCCACAAAGATCCAAGTACGGAGGAACAGCTCTGATTAAAGTCACTGGATTGAAGGGCCCTGGGAGCCCAGATAATGGCCAGCTGAAAAGGGACCAGTGTGAGCTAAAGACCTAAGGGTCTTTTGGGATCTTCATACCACCCTGGAGGTATTAAGATCTCCAATAACGACTGTGCTCAAATTTCTCACCAGCCCAGTGGGCTGGAGACTTAAGATCAGATGTAAATAAAACAAATTAATGTGACATTTCTCAGGTACCCTGGAGAGTGGAATAAGATTCCTTCCTGCTACATTAGCAGGAGAAAGCTGTGTTTGCCTTACTGATGTTCTGCTTGGAGGTGTCTGCAAGTCCCAAGCACCCTCCCACAAAGGAGAGAACAGAGCAGCTAGTAGAGAGGTGTCCCTAGGTCCCAGGAGGACCTGATCAGCCTGTTCAAATCCATCACCAATGGTTGAAAAACTAGCTCTCACCTTCCTGGGGGGGGCAGCAACTTGCCTGCTGAAAGGTAGGATCAACTCAACATGTGATCAAAGTAATCGCTGTGTACACAGAGACAAAGATTGGATAGGTGGTTACCAGAGAGGAAGGGGGGAGGGAGGAGGGCGAAAGGGATAATTAGGCACATGTGTGTGGTGATGATTGTAATTAGTATTTGGGTGGTGAACATGAGAACATAATGTAATCCATGCAGAAATAGAAGTATAATGATGTACACCTGAAATTTACACAATGTTATAAACCAATGTTACCGCAATAAACAAAAAACAAAAACAAAAAAAGGTAATCACTGCAGGGTGATTTGAGAGAATGCTTGGTAGGGTCCCTTCGTCAAAAATACCAACCTCAGCACCTAACCTTCCTCACTCATAGCTCTTTCTTTCAAGCCTTCAGATTTCAATACACATATCCCTGGGAAACCATGAACCCAGATGTTTCTATTTAGTGTTCCTCAGATATGTTCAATGAAAATACCTAGGTCAGAATCACCCCGGGAACTTGATAAAAATGTGTATTCCTGCACCCTGCCCCAGACCTATTGAATCAGATCCTCTGGGAATGAGAAAGGGGGAAGGGTATCTCTACGTTTAACAAGTGTCCCAGGTAAGCCTGGTATCCTCTGAATTCTGAGAATCTCTGGGGTGGGGCTGGGGAAGGACAATGGTTTGACAACAGTATATGGGGCAGAGGTCGCTCTCCTGGGGTGTCAAGCCACAAGGCAATGGCCTCCTGTGGATGAAGGGCTCGTGTGTACGAGCTTGCATGTATTTTTCAGGGAACAGAGGTCTTAACCCCCATCGGGGTCTCGCTATTCAGAGCGTGGTCAGAGCAACAGCAGCATCAGCATCTCTCTGGAGCTTTTAGAAATGCTGACTCTCGGGCCCCTGCTCTGGATCTATGGACTCAGAATGTGCATTTTAACACAATCTCCTAGTCATTCTCTTGCACATTGAAGTTTGAGAAGCACTGGTCTAAGGTGGGCGAGGATACTGAACAATTGCTTTTGTGTGTTGTAGCAGACGCCCTCTCTGGGGCTTTTGCAGATCTAGGAGCCCAGGTCTGCTCCTCTGTGTGGTTCTGTGGCTCAGCCAGCTTGGGACTACCCCTTGCTTCAGGATCTCCACCACCAAGGTGAGGTCATATGGGGACTTCAGAGGGCCCCTCAGCTGCAGCACCCTCCCAGCTCTTCTCCCCAGGCAGCTGGGAGCTGTGCTGATCTGTTCCTGTGGAAGGCGGCTGCAGGGGCAGTCACCCTGGAGTGGCAGAACTGAAAGGTGGTAAGAGAAATGAGTTAAATTGCACTCCCGCCCCTTTGGTTGCAGACTATGTAGGCGAGAGAAACAAAGGGGAAGTGGGGGTAGCATCTCTTAGCCCCTTCCCTACAGGATCCCACTAAGTTTGCTCCTTCTGAAGTCGGTCCTGGCTGTCCTCCCGCTGCTCAGCGCTCACCCACACCGTCCTTCCTCTTCAACAATGCCTGCCAGAAGACGCGTTACTCTGCTCCCAATATGTGGCTGGCCAGGGGCCAGGATCTGGCTACCAACTGACTGACTAACCACCTAGCCAGAGCGATGGCTTCCCCCTCCAGGAGCAGCAGCTGGAATCTCCTCTCTGCCTGGTGGGCTGCAAAGGAGCCTCCTGGCTCATCTTGATCTGGGGTCTTGTTCTAGGCATGGCTGGGGACGGCTCTGGCTGTAGGCTTCAAAGCCTTCTTGGCTCCATTCTCTGTGTGTCACCACTTTCCTACTTGTTCTTTCCCTTCCTCTTCTTTCTTTATTCATCTCTAAATCCCTTCTGGTGTTATTTCTCCCCATCCCACCCCTCAATCCATTGTTCACATCTATACACAGATATATTTCACATCACACAGCTCTAAAATATCCTCTTTAACCCCATATACTCTTCTAGCTACTGCCCTAGTTTTCTCTCTCCCATCAGTAAAACTTGGAACAATTGTCTTCACGTATTATTTCCCATTCTTACCTTCCATTTGTTCTTTTACTCATTGCAACTTGCCTTCTATCCACACTGCTCCACCCAAACTGCTCTTACAAAGGACCCCATGCCCGCCACGTTGTAAATCCAACAGTCACTTCAATCTACGTACTTGACTTCTCAGCAGAATTTGATACAGTGACACATTCTCAGCCCTGAAATACTCTCATTTCTTCTCTCCCGTGGTGTCCCAGACTCTCTGTTTTCTCTCTAGCTCGTTCTTGGCTGCTTTTGTCAGCTTCTCCTCTTCTATTTGACCCATAAATGTGGCAGTTTATCTGCACTCAGCTCTGGGCCCTCTTTTCTTTTCTCCCTGCCTTCTCTTCCTAAACTTTAGAGCCCAAATAGTTTCATTACAGAAAAATGAAGTCATTTTTCCCAGAACATCTCAGTGTGGACTGAGATTCATCCCTGAAGAACAAGCAAACATAAACCTTAATTTCAAACCATGATAAGTGCTTTGAAGGAAAAACTTAAATAGAGAGAGAGGCTAATGGAGAGCCTAATTCATACTGATTTTTACTGGAGGAGGGGGAGGAGTGGACTCTCTGAGGAAGTGACATTTAAGGTGGGACCTGAAGGATGAATTGGAGTTGGGCAGGTGCAGGGTCAAGAGGAGAAGCAAAGGCTAAGGCTGATGACATCCACACTCCTACCTCCAACCCAGACCTCTTCTCTGTGCTCTGGGCTGTTTATCCCTTCTGGACGTTTCCATTTGGCTGTCTCTCAGGTATCTCGAACTTATTATGTCCACAACAGAAGTTTGGATTTCCTCACAGATACTTGTTTTCTCCCCACACTTCCCCCACTTCAGTAAAAGGCTTCATTCTCCACTCGTTGCTCACACAGAAACCCAAGAGGTCTTCTTGACTCCTCACTTTCCCTCACTCTCCTAATCTACTCCAATGGAAAAACCACTAATTCTACCACTAAAATATACCAAGAATCCATCCACTCATTCCACTGCCACAAATCTGGTTTGAGCCACCATCTTCTGTCACCTGGAAGACTACAATAGCCTCTCCACTGTTCTCCTAACTTCCACGCAGGCCACCCCCACCATCCATTCTCTATGCAACAACCAACGTGATCTTTAAAAACTGAGAACTGCTTAAAATCCTTCAACAGCTTCCCATGTCACTTAAAATAAAAATTCTCTGATACGCTCTCTACAGCCTTGAGTGATCTGGCTCCCACCTATCTTCCCAACCTCACCTTGGCCTACTTTCCCTCACTCACTGCGTTCCACCCTCATGACCATTTTTCAGTTCCCCAAAGCCATCCCACTCTTGTATGCTGCTTGTCACAATTCAGGTGACTAAGACTCTTTTTTTCTCTAAACCATTAAGTTTCAATTCTACAGGGTGGTGGAAACTTGTCTTAGCCAACTTAGAGTTTCCTTCCTTCTCTGGTGTTGTCTAACTTCCTAGACATTTAAGTTGTACCAGGTCATTGGGTTGGTGATGGCCCATTGGTTTGAGTCACCTGTCTGCTAGGGTGTCCATTGAGACATCCTTTGTTCTCCTAATTGTGGGCCATGGAGACATGTAGGCCACCACTGAGAGGAGTTCCTCATGTCTTTGCCCCTTCTTGAGTGGTAGGGGCTCTCCTTATGGCTTTCATGTCTCATTTGGAAGCTAGGACTCTCTGCCTGGCTGCGTAAGAACTGCTGGTCATGACTCACTGCACAGTCATTCTCTAGCTAGGGCCTCCCACTGGATGTTCAGGACTGACATGTCTGGCCTCTTCCTGTCCCTTCCACCTCCCCTTCTACAGGTCTGGGGTATCTTTTTCTAGTCCAGAGAAGACACTGCTCTCCCCAAACCCCACATCTCCCAAATATTTTGGCTCTGAATGGAGTCATCTTAAGTCCCTTAAGGGCTTTCTTCTTTTTGGAGACCAAAGCCAGAAAGATTCTTTTCTTTCTGTTACATCCAACTTAATGCATTGGGCACTGAGTACCAAGCAGCTTGGCTTGAAGATGGGCAAAGGGGAGAAATAACAGGAAAATAAAACGTTAGTAAAATTTCAGGAATATTATCCCATCCATTTCTCCAATGCCCACCTTTCCCACTGTATTAATTAGGGTTCTCCAGAGATACAGCACCAATGAGAGAGAGAGAGAGAGAGAGAGAGAGAGAGATTTTAAGGAGTTGGTTCATGTGATTGTGGGGGCTAGCAAGTCCGAAATCTACATGGCAGCCTGAAGACCCAGGAAAGAGTTGATGGTGCAATCTTGAGTCCAAAGACAGAATTCCTTCCTTCTCAGGGGATCCCAAACTCTCTTAAGACCTACAACTGATTGGATGAGCAGGGAGAGGGAGGGATTGGCATTTGCTTTACTCGTGGCCAAAGCACATGCTTATTCTGCTTTATGGGTGATCCTACAGTGTCTTCACTCCAGGTGACGTGGAGGTAATGGAAAAGCCGGTGGCCCCCAGCCCATCCGATTATGGCAACCATTGCAGCTGTGGAATCCCTGGGAGGCCAGTCAGTTGCCATGTCCTGACCATGCTCCTGAACAGTTCGGATGCCCAGTTTCAGAGGGATACAGTCTGCATCTTCTAGCAATGTCTTTGGAGCTACAGCTGTATAAGTGTAACTCACATCCTCAGATCCCTTCTATGTAAAGTGGAGTATTAGTTGTATAGCAGTCAATATATAGTCAAGACATTAACTGGTCAATCAAGTGGGAGCTGGAGGCCGGTACTTGAACAATCTCTGGAAGCAAAAGTAGGAATTGAAGAAGTAGTTAATAAGAGCAAAAGCAATAGCAACTGGGATCCATTTACAATCATATGACTGTCTTCAAGGTCCACTCTACTTTGAGTGCTTTAACTTAAACCATAAGAGGCAACACTAATTCTGTTTATGTTACATGTCATGTAACCAAATGACAAGAATCAGGCATTTCTAGTTTCGGATTTCACTCAGAGTCTCCCCTACCCTGCTTACCTGACAGTGAAATGTACAGGCAAGACTAGTCTAACACCCTGCTGTCTAGAACACAAGCAAGTACGGTAGGAATGAAAAGGTCGTAAGTATTCCATGAGTTTGTAAGGAAACAGAAGGTCAGATCAGATGATTAGCAGCTTTGTTATTCCTCCTCCAAGGAACTGAGTTGAACCATTTTTTAAAGTATGTTTTTTTAAATTAATTTTGCATTTGTGGATGTTCCATGGATTGGAAAGAATTGAGGTATACAGATTTTAAACATTCACAGGTTGATGAATCACTGTGGTTTCATCTTTGACCATTTAGTAGCAGCAGGCACATCTGTGTTCTGTCCCCCTAAAAACTAAGCAAGTCATTTTTCCCCGTCCACTTCCCCACTCCAGAGTTCTAAAGACTAAATCTTTGTTCTATGAAATGGTGTAGATCTGATATTGAGATCTGATATTTATTTCCTGGGTATAGGTAGATATTGAACTATTGAATCGTCCAGTTTTTAAGGTAAATAGCTTGTACAATCTAAAGTACATTTTAATCATCAGTAGTACATTCCAATTTATAAGAACAACAGTAATAAATAACAAAAGACATAAAATAGCTGCAAATTTGTTGGCTAAGATAATTATAAAAATAGTCTGGAAAATAAAATATGACAAAAACTATATAGTTTATATAATGGCAATTTTTTTTACATGTTCAAGTGATGAGACAATAGCTGATAAATTAATTAGATGTTTAATATAGAATAGGAATTTTAATTTGTTTCCCTAATTTTTCAGCAAGCAGATTAATTCCTATTTGATGTCTTTATATTCACAAATGGAGAATGTATAATAATGCATCCCATGACATATATTCTGGCTCTGTTCTTAATAATGAGTATGAATAATTCTTTAAAATCATTCTTTTTGGAAGTTCTAGTGTTGGAAAGAATGATTTTCTGTCTCAAACCACTCCACAAGGGTTAATGAAGAAAGTAAGAGAGTATGGGGTGATATTTGTAATAACATGCACAAGTTTGGTGGTGACATCCACAAGGGTCCCCATAATCTGTAGGCAATAAAAGAAATATAGAACTGGGTAATAGTTTACTATCAGAGCATATCTGAAAATATTTTATTTTGGACACAAATGGCTTTCTCTGCCTTCCTGCATCAACATATGAAAAATTTGAGCAAAAGATTTTTTTTCATGTCAGCAAGTTGAGTTTTCTAAAAAACATAAGTTAATTCCTAATTGTTGGAATAGTACTGGCCCCAATTAAAATGTAAGACCCATAGTTTTCAGTTTTCATCCACTTAGGGAAACAATGGATAATGAAAACTAATCTCAAAGGAAAAAATAAAAACAATAAGAAAGCCTCATCAAAATGGAGAAAAGTCATCTGGAATTGGGTTGGGTTCCTTTTGGGTGGCGCAGCTTTCCCAAATGCTGTCTTTCCATCTTCTTTTGCACTCCACAAATCCACTGGAGGCTGGCAAGTGAGGGAAGCTGCCCACAAGCTAACCACTGGAAGAATCTGTAGCAACAAGTGTAGAAAAATGAAATTCATTCATGCTGAGAAAACTACAAGGTGAGCTACTACCGCTGATTTACCAACACAGCTGGAGTCTTATTTCCCAAGGCTCTTTCTTAAAAAAAAAAAATGATAATAATGACGTGATGAGGTACAAGGAGCACCAACCAGATGCCAAATTCATTTAGCCAACAAATCTGAGATTGGTAAAAAGCCTGTTTTTCTCTTCTGTATTTCCCCTGCCCCAGTAGATGACTCACTCAAATTCACACTGGACCCAATCACAGAGGTGGCAATCAGCGGCTAAAAGTGACTAAGCACTTTAGGAAATTAGTACTTGGTTTCTCAAATTGTGGGTCTGATTATGTTTTCATATCTTGGGACCCGCCTCGCTGTGGCACAGCCTCATCCAACGCTCTCCCCATCCCCCCACCCCCTGAGCTGGTGTAGGACAGACACAAGAGCCTCCTCTTGTGTCTATGACTAATTGTCTACGGAGATGAATGGTTACAGTCACTGGGCTCTGGAAACTGGAATGCAGCTTATGAAGCAGAGCATTATTATTCCAAAACCCACATTCTGCAAAGGAAGTGGAACTTCAACTGGTTGGTGAGCTTCTCACTTGTTTACCTCTGGGCTTCGTTTCCAAGGTTAGCTTATTTCCTAGGCCTCAGAGGCCACAGGGAAAGAAATCGAGGGTCCAAGTTACAAAGAGGTATTTGATTTGGGGCACCACCTGGTTTCCCAGGATGTCCACATTCACCAGAGCTCAGAGAGGCTGCTTGGGCTGTTCCCGCCCTGGGTCTGAGCTTTCTGGCCCTGTGTAGATGCAGGCCTCCTCCACAGGCTTCAGAAAGCATAGGCCTGCTAGGTTCAGATCTACTCCTCCATCTGATGAACTAGAGACCAGTCTCAACCAGATCAGTTGGCAAGGGGCCAGGGTTGATTCTCAAACTCTTTTTGGGATCCTAAGCCCAATCCCTCCCACTCAGGGCAAGTTCTCCATCTCGTAAAGGAGCTCGAGGGACGTCTTCTCTTTTTCCTTCTCCTTTACCTGAAAGTCCTAACTCCAAAGTCCAGGACTTGGAGAAACGTCTTCCTTCTCCTTCAGACCCTCTTTGGAGCAAAGCCCTGCTGGTCCCTTGGGTGTCCCAGGTCCCTGAACCGGGTTGGCAGGTTAGTTCTGGCTGCTGCCCTCACTGTAAACAGGTATTTAGGTGCCCCTTTCGTGACAACACTTGATTAAATACAGGCGTCTTATTTAAACAGGAAATTTACATTTTTCACATTCTTTAGCCAGAGCTAAAGAGGATGCAACAGAAGCAACAGTGCAGATTAGGAATTTGGAATGTGAACGTTCTTCATACTTTTCCCTCTATTGGAAACAGTTGTTACAGGTAACAGAATGTCACCTTCACTGTCCTCTTTACCCCCAGGTGTGACAATGGCCCACCTCTCAGAGCCTGCCCTGGAAGGTAGTTCACTCTTCACCTGGTGACAGCTCTGAAAGGACTAGAGCATGGCATAGAGCTCACAGGATCAGCCTTTGGCATTAGAACAGACTCACTTTCAAATCTCCAGGCCCCACCCCATCATTTAAAGGATTGGGCTTGAGGAGGACTAATCAAGGGGAAAAAGGGGGAACAGGAAGGCCTGGTATCCAAAAAGCCTAGAAAAGTGATAGGGTCTGTTGCAAAGTGAACAGGTAAGACAAGTAAGTGGACAGGGTCGGGGAGGAATGGACTGTTTCCAGGAGCTTGCCTGTGAGGGAGAGGGTGAGCTGCAGGCAGGCTGGGGAGAGTCTTTTATTTTAAGAAGGGAGAGGCATGACCATGCTTCTAGGCTGCAGGGGAGGGTCCAGGAGTGGGGAGAAGAAGGAAAAAGAGGAGAAGAGAGAGCAAAAGCCCAAGAGAGACTGGATCCAGAGTCCCAGTGGAGTCTCTGGGCAGAAGAGAATCCCGCTTTTCCTTTGAAAATAGAGAGGGCTGGAAGGTGAGGGTGGCTGCAGAGGAGCCTGAAGTTCTAAGGGTGGTAGTTGAGGGAGTTCATGAAATAGAAGCTGTTATGGACTGAATGTTTGTGTCCCCCCAAAATTCATATGTTGAAGCCCCAACCCCCAATGTGATGGTATTTGGAGGTGGAGGCTTTGGGAGATAATTAGATTTAGATGAGGTCATGAGGGTGGAGCCTCCTTGATGGGATTAGTGTCATTATAAGAAGAGGAAGAGACTGGAGCGTTTTCTTACCCCACCATGTGAGGACACAGCAAGAAGGCAGCCATCCACAAACCAGGAAGAGGGCTCTTACCAGACACTGAATCTGGGAGCACCTTGATCTTGGACTTCCCAGCCCCCAGAACTGTAAGAAATAAATGTCTGTTGTTTAAACCACCTATAAGTCCATGGTATTTTGTTATAGCAGCCGAAACTGCCTAAAACAGAAGCTTTGGTCATCTGCTGAGGGAAGGGTGGCCATGGTTAGGGAGGTGCCAGGGGTGCAGCGGTGAAGGTTTAAGATGGTAGCTGGGAGAAACAGGAGGAAATGATGCTGATCAAGCGTCTGTGGAAGGGTGGCTGTGCTGAGAACCCAGCTGAGGTCAGAGAACACAGGTTGTCGAACCCAAACCACAAGAATGTGAATTCCTGTGCCACCCTCAGGAGCCCTCACATAGGAAGAAAGAGGGAAAATGGTTGGGGTGATCCATAGAAAACAGTTTGCGGGACTGACACAGCAAAAGGAAGGGGACAAGAAGGTTGAGGTTGCTGGCAAGAGAATGACAGAAGAGTTGTGTCCTGGGATCCAGCCATGATGTCAGTGTTGGGCTAGGAGAAAAGAGTGGAGATGAGCAGCAGATGGACTAGGTGAAAGTGAGTGATGGAGCTGGAAGAATAAGGGATAGACAGATAGATAGAGAGAGAGATAGAGAGATAGATAGATGATAGGTAGATAGATAGATAACAGAGATAGAACAGGTCTTAGTTGCTAAAGTGGAGTAGGGTTGAAGTTTTTTTGATAAGATGTTGTCAAATAATGCTTCTATAAGGTTAATCTTTTTCTGGAAGAAAATAGAGGTAGGCATACCACTTAGAAGTCTAATGTAATGGTCCAGATCAGAACGTGTGCTGCAGTCTCCCTCCTGTGCCCATGGCAATCACCATTAATGGACAACCATACTCTTTCCTGCTACACTCAAAATCCTTTTCAACATAGGGCTCCAGTAGCCACTGCCAATTAATTGGCCCATGAGATGGAAACTGCTTTCAGTTCCAGTCCAGATAAAACGTAATATGCCTGCTAGGTTTTTAGCAGCAGGGATGAAGTGATAGCAATGTATAGGAGAACTTTCTTAAAGGAAAAAAGGACATCTCACAGCCCAGCCTCATTGGTTCACAGACCCTGAGAGAGGCAAAGGTTGTCCTGGGGATGACCCCAGAACTCAGAATTGCTCTGGGGGCACTCATGAGGCCAGTTTGTACTGAAGCCCCAGAGCTCACCTTGGCGGTTCCTGGTTGTCCCAGTTGGAAATCCCAGGTTGGTTAGCCTTGGCTGGCTTCCAGAGGTGGAGAATGAGGCAAACCACAGATCTCATGAGTAAATGATCCTCCACATCAGGATAGATGGATTTTTCTGGCCCTACCTTGGTAGGACCTCATGGGAGGATGCAGTTAATTCCCTTAGTTGTTCAGGGTCATAATGTCCTAAAAGCTAGACCCAGCCTGAGGCTATAAGAAAACAGAAGCAGCTTTGGGCTCATCTCTGAGAACACCTTTCACTTTATCTAATCCTTTTTTCCTTTGGGTGAGCAGCAGCTTCAGCTGGCAGGAAGCCTCATTTCCTTCCTCCTTGCTGGAACTCCTTGGTTTTAGGCCTTTGTTTTCTTCAGCCATTGCAAAACTGATCTCTGATTGCACAATATGGGTAATGCAATGACAGTGACTGGGACTATTGAATCTCATTGAGCCCAGCGGTGGTAATAGATAAGATATTCATGTAAAGAGTCAGCAATATTAATCCGAACTCGTCACCACAACTTCCTTTAGACTGTTATTAATATTAAAAGAATAAGTCATCTATGCGCCATCCTGGTCTCCCCTTGTTTGGGACATCTTTGTGGTTACCTAATGAAATAGCTTTAATGTGAAGGCCTCTGGAACTAGTTTCTGCCATTTTGTCTCTTTGTGTTTGTTTCCCGTAGGCAAAGTTATCAGAAGAACCAAGAAGTGGAGATAGAGGAAAACCTCTGTGAGTCCAACAATCCGAAAGGGACTAGGTTTTAACCAAAACATACAGATCTACGAAACCAAAGGCTTATTGAAAGAGGTAACAAAGGAAAGCACAACACTTGAGACTGTGTGTGTGTGCACATGTGTATATGTTTGTGTGTGTGAAATGTGTAACACCAGGGCAGGAGAGAGGGTGAGAAAGCAAAATGGCCTTGCATTGGCAAGTGGAGGTATGACTTGAAATACCTACGACCAGACACACATCTGGCAGGTCTGAAGCCTGAGAGTAATGCATGCTGCCTGTTACCCATCGCCCTGGCATTTCCTCAAGGCTGAGCTGTATTAGCATCCAGCCTCCCATACTTTTTTTCTGTGTCCTCTCCTAACCTAATTAGTAAAAGAAGTTCTCCTGAGTACATGGCAGAGTCTCTTCAGGTGCTGTCTCTTTTGGCTAGGACCAAAAGTATATCAGCATCCCTGTCATTTCAGATAGCAATAGGAATCCAGTAATTGATTGAAAAACAAGTCAACACTCAAGATACATGCAAAAGTTCCTAAAGCTATAGGCCACATTCCAAACAGGGCTTTAATGGCTACCTGCAGGTTCCTGTCCTCCTCCCTCCCAGTTTAGCCGAAGGATCTTTCTTCAGCTAATAGGCATTAATTGAGCACCTACTGATGAATAGGAAGGATACATGGATTAAGACAAGCTGAGCTTGGTAAGTTTACAGACCTTAGTTTACAGATTGGTTAGGAAGGCAACATTAACACACCCTGGGCAATAGGCACCTGCTATGTATTTGGACTGAATGTTTGTGTCTCCCCAAAATTCATGTGTTGAAACCTAATCCTCAATGTGATGGTATTTGGAGGTGAGACCTTTGGGAGGTGATTAGGTCATAAGGGTGGAGCCTTCACGGATGGGACTAGCACCCCTATAACAGAGACCCCAGAGAGCTCCCTTCCCCTTTCTGCCATGTGAGTACACAGTGAGAAGACAGCCATCTAGGAAGTGGGCTCTTACCAGACACCTGTGGGCACCTCTGTTTTGGACTTCCCAGCCTCCAGAACTGTGAGAAATAAATTTCTGTTGTTTATAAGCCACCCAGTCTATGGTATTCTGTTACAGCAGCCTGAATGGACAAAGATTGCACCTCTATGAATCTATCCACAAGTAGCAAAAAGCATGCAAGATGTGCTAGAAGGAAATCTGTGAGGTCCAGAGTAAGAAGAAAAATTTTTCTGAGGAGATGAGCTATGAACTGATTCTAAAAGCAAAGCGATGATTGTTTTAGGTTTTAAAATAGTTTTGGAATTTTAACTACAAAACTAATAACTGTTTATTTTAGAAAATACAGGTTAGAAAATAGGAGTTTAAACTCCCAACTATCCCACTGTCAAGAAGTAACTGTTGGGCATCACCCTGCACCCCAGGCCCCATCTTTTCCCACCCCTCGCCCTCCCTTTCTACCACTCTGGTCTGATCTATTCACACCTATGAAGTGTCCTCATTAGATTTCATTTCACAAAATGTTTCTACACTAAAGCAAGGTTAAAAACTACTGCTAAACACCTGGGCCAGGTCAATCTCCCTGAATCCTGCTTTCTTCCCATCACTCTCCTTCTGGTCAGCCTCCAACAACAACCTCCTTAGCTTGGCCATTTGGGGCCTTCTGCTTCTGGCCACAATTTATCTTTGCACCCAGTTTCCCATCACCCTCCTCTCTACAAAACCTTGTTTCTAGAATATGATGTGCACATTCTTACTCCCAATCTTTTGCTCACATCTTTTCACCACATTATAGGCTCAGCTCTTCACATATCTCCATTCGAATCCTATAACCTGAGTTTGTTTGGCTTTGTTGGCCTATGAATCACATCAATAGCAGCTCCCTACATTGCTCCATCTGAATGAGGCAAGATCTCTGGGGCCCCTCAAAGTCACACCCAGAAATTTCACCCCAGGCAGTGTTTGATGTGCACTCACAACATGCCACAATCACGTGGCCCTGCCATGCTCTTCCTTTCCTACTCTGGCCACACTTACATGCCATGTTTATGCTTCCAGTTGAGACAGACACTCCTACCCATGCCCTCCATGAATACCATAATGTCTTTTCTCCTGATGACCCCAAAGCTCAACCTTCAAGGTACCAGCACTGTGGCCCCTGGAGTCCCCAAGGCACAAGTGCTAGACCAGCCTCCATCCCCTGGACTCCAGGAGACCGTACTTACAGTCCTGTGACACAGATCCTTCCTGAAAGCAGCTCCTTGGGCATCTGCCCTCTTTCCACAGGCTCAGACCAGAGTCCTTCCCAGTCTCCTGTCCCTGATCCCCTACAGAGGCACCCTAGAAAATTTACTCATGCAAGTGGACATCCGAGAGCTATTTGCCCAGCTGGCTTATCAGATGTACTTGAAAATATTCTAGTCTTGTTGGTGTAAAAAGTTTAGGTTCAAACCAGGAATCCCACTATATTCCCTTTAAGACCTCAGACTCAGCACCAACCTTCACAAAATCTTCTCTATTTCAGGCTAAAGAAACTCACAGGCTTCTGTAGCAGTCATGGTTGTACAATTAATTTGGTAATTAATCGTGTATTTCTTTTTGACAATTCTTCTTTCCTAAAATTGGTGTTAAAATTTTTATTGTGCTAGAAAAAATATATTTTAAAGGAATATCTTTCTGGGTCTGAGGACAGTGAACAAAGAAAGACAGTTCCATTCCCTATCAATCCTTATGAACACAGGCATAGCTTGAATAATTAAAAAGTATCAGCATTTCATGTTTATGTCTTGCCTCATCATTGATGTAAGGACCATGGTTTTCACTGCTTTGTATTTGTCACCATGCCTGGTATTCAGTAGGCACTCAAATACCAGCTGTTCTTTTGTTTTAGAGAGGTTTAGTGTCATTATTTGTGCCTGAAGATAGCAGGGGAAAAAAGACAAGACAAAGTAAAACAGGACAGAAGAAATTATACAAAACAAAAATTTCTAGAAAGAAAAACCATGGGAGAAAGTTTACTTCAGCATTTTGGTGATAGGATAAAAGGTTCCTAAAGTAACCTCCCATTTTGTAGGCATTGCTTTAAATGCACATATTGAGTATCTCATTCACTCCTTCCACAAGTACGTGTTAAGCACCTACTGTGTATCAGGATTCTAACAAGACAAACAACATCCCTACCCTCCAGAAACTTCCAGTTTGGTATAGAGAGGCAGAGACTAAACTAGATCATTTCAAACTATGATAAGGACCATGAAGGAAGTAAACAGAATGGGGAGTAAGGGTGCAGCTCCTTTGGGTTAAGTAGTCAAGGAAGCCCTTCTGAGAAGGTGGTATTTGGGCTGAAATAGACAGGTGACAAGGCACCAACCACACACAGAGTCAGGAAAAGAATGTTCCCAGGGCTACTACATGCAGTCTCACAGGTTGTGCACTGCACATGAACTTCATTTACGTGGATAATAATGGTGTCCTCTTATAGGTGTGCAGTGCAGTACAGAGGGTCCCTGACCCACGATGGTTTGACTTACAACTTTTTGACTTTATGATAGTCTGAAAGCAATATGCAGTCAGTAGAAACCATACTTTGAATTTTGAATTTTGATCTGTTCCTGGGCTGGCGACAAGCGGTACAATACTCTCTCGTGATGCCGGGCAGTGGCAACGAGACGCAGCTGCCAGTCAGCCATGCGATCACAAGAATAACAATCAATACACTTAGAACCATTCTGTACCCATAAAACTATTCTGTTTTTTCCTTTCAATACAGTATTCAATGAATTACATTAGATATTCAACACTTTATTATAAAATAGGCTCTGTGTTAGATGATTTTGCCCAACTGTAGGCTAACGTAAGTGTTCTGAGCACATATAAGGTAGGCTAAGCTAAGCTACGATGTTCGGTAGGTTAGGGATATTAAATGTATTTTCAACTTGTGAAATTTTCAACTTACAATGGGTTTATTGGCATGTAACCCCATCATAAGTTGAGGAGATCTATAATTCATGGTGTTTGAGGCATGCGTAAATCAACTCACTTGTATAATTAATTTATTTTGCTCAAGTAGATTTGCACATCTATCAACATGTACTTAGTCTATCTGGATACAATACCAATCAAATTAACCATGTCGTGGTTCAGACAACTCATGAAAACAACCCTCAGCAAACTGCAGGCTGGAGTTTATTGTTCAGCTTATGACTATATGTTCTCCGCTTCTGGAGACATGGGAGATGAGCCTAGAAATTGACATACTTTTTAAGTGGGAAAAGCTTGAGCTTATTTTCTGAACCAATTCATTGTCTACTCCTGTAGTCACAATGCCAGGAAAAGGAAATATGAGCAATTATTGTCTAAGCCTATAGCTTGTTTTCATGATGAGAAGTCCTCCCTCTTCAGGAATGATCAAATGTGGAGTTTTGAAAATAGCCTTTATAATTACAGACTATACTATTAAAGACATGCCACTCAATAACCATTTGACTCCATGGTATGGTAATATCCCACAATGACAGGTTAATGGATTCCAAGCTTAATAAAAAACAAAAGGCACCGTCAGACTTCTAGTAAAATAAACACTCTCTTTGTAGGCCACAGATCCCCTGTTAAACTGGCCTCAAAAGCAAATGCATAGAGAGTCTTTAAAATTCTAAACTGATTTAATGGGTTTTATAGAAGGTATTCAAAGGCAGCTTTCCCTTCAATTTAGAATTGAGGCAATGGAGGTTTAAATAGAGGTCATATGTTGACCTCAGGTCACTCCAGAAGTGAGACATCCAGAAACTGATCCCATGTTCCCTGAATCTCTCAGCTGATTTTGCTTCCTCTCTGAACTGTGCTCATCAGTGTCTGAATCTGTCCAAGTCAGTTCTGAAGAGGAAGTTCCGGTCACTCCTCCCCACGTATGCTGGCAGGTAGAACCCAATGGTAGTTCAAGAGGGAGGTGCGCTGGCAGGAACACAGGGCAGGATAGGGCAGAAGTAGTGCTCCTGGGCAGGTGCTGAGAATAGAAAATCATGCCCAACCAGGGGAAGGAAAAATGCAGGCCAGTTTTGGCAGGTGGGATTATTCAAGTGTTTCCAATTGTGGGAAGCAGGATGGAGGTGTCCATCGACCAGTGCCAGGTGGAGCAGGGTTATTCTGGGATATCCAATTCAAAATAGGTGGAAAGATGCGTCGGGGCTCAAGACCCAAGCAATGAGGGTTGAAGGACCGTAGGCTCCACCTAGAGCATGTTTTACAAACTTTGCTGTGCATATGAATCACCAGGAATCTGGGTAAAAATGCAGATTCTGATTCAGTAGGTCTGGGCTTCTGCATGTCTAACGAGCTCTCGAGTGATGCCAGTGTTGCTGGTTCATGCACCATGCTGTGAATAGCAAGGGGCTACGGAGGTACAGGTCAAGGTCCCTCCGCCTTTCTCTCCTAACCGTCATAGGCCCAAGAGAACGGGGAAGCCTGGTACTCTGGAAACTGGGCAATTACACTGCTGCTGCCCAACAACACTGCTGACAGGATGCAGCAGCCCATGGGCTGGGAGCAGTCAGAGCCCTCTCGTTAATTCCAGGGCAGGGGCTGAGCAACTGGCTGCTGCAAGAGGCTCAGAGCAGAAAGAGGCTGAGTCAATGGACATAAGAAAATTATCTAATTAAAAACAAAGATAGGTCATATTTGGTGAATCAAAGGGAGAGGCTTAAATCTCCATCCCTTTTTAACACCTCAAAAAAAGGATCTCTCGTCACTCTGACTGTGGTCGGTGCTTTGACTGAGTGAGGTGCCTCTGCAGAGTGGAAGTTGAAATATACTGAACAAACACTACCGCAGGCCAGAGGGTGGGGTTTCTGGGTTACTGCTCCCTCACACTAGCCTTCTAGGAAAATGTAAATGGAAGATATCATCCAGGGCCACTTTCTCAGGCTCTAAATGGATGCTGTGCTAGTTAGTTTAATGTGTCAACTTGGATAGACTATAACATACAGTTGTTCAATTAAACACTAGTCTAGGTGTTGTTGTGAAGGTATTTTGTAGATGTTGTTAACATCTACAATCAATTAACTTTAAATAAAGGAGATTATTCTTGATAATCTGTGTGGGCCTCATCCAGTCACTTAAAAGGCCATAAGAGCAAAACTGAGGTTTCTCTGAAGAAGTAGAAATTCTGCTTGTTAAGTGCAACTTCAGCTCCTGCCAGAGAGTTTCCAGCCTGGCACTCGCCCTCCAAAATTCAGATTTGCCAGTCGCCATGATCATGTAAGCCATTTCCTTGAAATAAATCTTGTTGTATGTACTGTTGATCCTTGTTATTCACAGATCCTGTATTTGTGAATTTGCCTGCTTGCTAAAATTTATTTGTAACCCCAAAACCAATACTTGCAGCGCTTCTGCAGTCATTCATGGACATGGGCAGAGGGGTGAACAATTTAAGTCACCTAACATACACGTTTCTAGCTGAGGTTTAACGAGGCAACTCTCTGCCTTCTTGCTCAGCTCTCATACTGTAAACAAGTGTCCTTTTCACAGTCTCTATTTAGTGTCACAATTTTCATATTTTTGTGCTTTTTGTTGGTGATTATGCTATTTAAAATGGCCCCTAGGGGCCGGCCCGGTGGTGCAAGTGGTTAAGTGCATGCGCTATGCTGCGGCATCCCGGGGTTCACCCACTCGGATTCCGGGCGCTCACTGATGCACCGCTTGGCAAGCCATGCTGTGGCAGCATCCTATATAAAGTGGAGGAAGATGGGCATGGATGTTAGCCCAGGACCAGTCTTCCTCAGCAAAAAAAAAAGAGGAGGATTGGCAGATGTTAGCACAGGGCTGATCTCTTCACAAAAAATAAATAAATAAATAAATAAAAATAAAATAAAATAAAATGGCCCCTAACCATAGTCCTGAAGTTCTGTCTAGTATACCTAACACAGGAAGGCTGTGACGTGCCTTACAAGAATATTCTCATGTTAGATAAGCTTCGTTCAGGCATGGGTTAAAGTGTTGTTGGCTGTGAGTTCAATGTTAATGAATCAGCAATGTAAATAAAGTGTCTTTAAACAGAAACACACATAAAACAGGATTATATCTTGATCAGTTGATGAAAATGTGACCAGAGGCTCATAGGAACCTAACCCTATATTTCCCCAGGAGCAATTGCTCAGTATTTGCTAATTCAGTGTTTGTGGCAACTTTACAGAACATAACTGTCATGAATAGCGAGAATCAACTCTGTGTGTGTGCGTGTGTGTGCATGTGTGCCCTACTGGTTCTGTTTCTCTGGAGGCACCCTGACTATTGCAGTTACAGTACCACCCTTTCCTCTAGGGATGGCTGTGCACAGCACAGATGATGAGAGTCTTCTGCCCTTTCTGCATTCCGAAATCTGACAATATTCTACAGAAGGAGGAAAAGGGTCCATGTATAAACCATCTAGTGAATGTTAATATAGTCAAGCACTGCATAACAACATTTCAGTCAACAGCAGACTGCATATACGACGGTGGTCCCATAAGATTATAATGGAGCTGGGCTGGCCCCGAGGCTTAGCGGTTAAGTGCGTGCGCTCTGCTACTGGTGGCCCGGGTTCGGATCCCGGGCACGCACCGACGCACCGCTTCTCCAGCCATGCTGAGGCCGCGTCCCACATACAGCAACTAGAAGGACATGCAACTATGACATACAACTATCTACTGGGGCTTTGGGGGGAAAAAAAGGAGGAGGATTGGCAATAGATGTTAGCTCAGAGCCAGTCTTCCTCAGCAAAAAGAGGAGGATTAGCATGGATGTTAGCTCAGGGCTGATCTTCCTCACACACACACAAAAAAGATTACAATGGAGCTGAAAAATTCCTATCACCTAGTAATGTTGTAGCCATCATAACATCATAGTACAACACATTACTCACATGTTTCTGGGGATGCTGGTGTAAACAAACCTACTGTGCTGCCAGTTGCGTAAGAGTACAGCACATACCATTATATACAGTACATAATACTTGATAATGATAATAAATGACTATGTTACTGGTTTATTTATATACAATACTATACTTTTTATTGTTACTTTAGAGCATACTCTTTCTACTTATAAAAAAAAAGTTTACTGTATAACAGTGTGCCATGTTACGGCAGCAGCAGCCTCATATATCTCGTGTTTACCGTTTCTCTTGATTGCATCATTTTCTCTTGTGGTTGATTTAACCTCATGCTGTTTTATTCATCATGGCCCCTAAGCATCCAAAATCCACCTCTAATGTTTTCAGTAAGAGGCCATGTCAAATGATTGACCTAGAAACAAAATTAAAAGTGATTAAGGACCATGAAGATGGAAAATCAGTGACGATTATTCCTCACCAGTCAGGCACATCCCATTCCACCAAAGCTACGATCTTGAAGAACAAGAACAAAGTGATGGAAACTGTTAAAAGATCTGTTTCATTGAAGGCAATGAGACTAACAAAAATTTGAGAAAGGCCTATATCAGACATGGAGAAACTTTTAATGACCTGGATTGAAGACCAGACCCAAAAGTGTATCACTATTAGCACCGTGAAGATCACAGAAAAAACAAAAAGTTTGTTTGTGATGTTGAAAGAAAAGGCTGAACCTGACTATGATGTTGAATTTACTGCCTGCTCTGGGTGGTTTAAACAATTCAAAAATCGTTATTCATTACATAATGTGAAAGTGAGTGGTGAGTCTGCGAGTGCTGATGTGAAGGCAACTGAAGAATTTTTGTAAACTCTAGACAAGCTGATTGTGGAGGAAAATTACTTGCCAGAGCAAATATTCAATATGGATGAAACCTTCCTAATCTGAAAACAGATGCCTGAAAGGACTTTCATCCATAAGGAGGCCAAGTCAACGCCAGGTTTCAAGGCGTTTAAGGACAGGATAACAGACTTGCTCGGGGGCAGTGTTGCAGGCTACTAATGGAAACCCTTTGTGATCTCGCACAGTGAGAACCCCAGGACCTTCAAGCATATCAGTAAGCACACACTGCCAGTGTACTACAAGAGCAATAAGAAATCAAGGATGACCCAGCTCCTCTTCCAAGATGCCCTCCTGCATTGCTATGCCAGCAAAACGGAGAAGTACTGTTTGGAGTATAACATACCTTTCAAGATTTTGCTTATTGTTGATAATGCTCCCAGACATCTCCTTTTATTAGTGATCTTCATCCCAATATCAAAGCAGTGTTTCTCCCTCCAAACACCACCTCTTTGATCCAACCAACTGATCAAGGAGTTGTAGCAGCTTTTAAGGCCTACTACCTGAGGAAGACTTTTGCCCAGGCTGTTGCTGCAACTGAGGAAGACACTGATGTATCATAGGATTACATCTATGACTGCATCAAGAACTTTGCTTGGGATTGGAGTGATGTCACCAAGGAGTGTATGAATGGCATCCGGAAGAAGACACTCAAGAGGTTTGTCCATGACTTTGAAAGATTTGCCAAGGATGAGGAGGTTGCAAAATCAACAAGGTTGAGATGTCAGACAACTTTAACCTGGGTGTGGATGAAGATGACATTGAGGAGCTCCTAGAGGTGGTTCCTGAGGAATTGACTAATGAGGAGTTGTTGGAGCTGAAACAGGAACACACAGCTGAGGAAGAGGCAAGAGAAAAGGAAACCACAGGAGAAGGAAAAGAAGAACCCCCAAGAAAAGTCACAGTGAAGGATTTAGTGGAAGCTTTTGCAGACCTCAACAAACTCCTTAAAAAGTTTGAAAACATGGACTCCAACCCCAAAAGGTTTTCATTAATAGGGAGGAATGTTCATGGTGCATTATCTGCTTACAAACAAATCTATGGTAAAAAAAAAAAAAAAACAAGCATGCCACCATAGATGTATTTCTGAAAAGAGTGACACCTCCTCAAGAAGAGCCCCAGGCAGGTCCTTCAGGAGGTATTCCAGAAGAAGGCATTGTCATCATAGGCGATGACACCTCCATGTTTGTTATTGCCCCTGAAGACCTTCCAGTGGGACAAGATGTGGGGGTGGAAGACAGCGATATGGATGATGCTGAACCTGTGGAGGCCTAGGCTGACATGTGTGTTTGTGTCTTAGTTTTTAACAAAAAAGCTTAAAAAGTAAAAAAAAAAAAAAAAATTTTAAAGTAGAGAAAAGCTTAAAGAATAAGCATATGAAGAAAGAAATATTTTTGTACAGCTTATGAAGTAAAAAAGATACAGTAAGCTAATGTTAATTTATTATTGAAGAAAGAAATTTTTTTAATAAATTTAATGTAACCTAAGTATATAGTGTTGATAAAGTCTACAGTAGCGTCCAGTGACGTCCAGGCCTTCACATTCACTCACCACTCACTCACCGACTCACCCAGAGCAACCTCCAGTCCTGCAAGCTCCATTCGTGGTAAGTGCCCTCTACAGGTGTACCATTTTTAATCTTTTATACCATATTTTTTTGTACCTTTTCTATCATTAGATATGTTTAGATACACAAATATTTACTATTGTGTTACAATTGCTTACAATATTCAGTACAGTAACATGCTGTGCAGGTTTGTAGCCTAGGAGCAATAGGCTCTAGCATAGAGCCTAGGGATGTAGTAGGCTGTACCATCTAGGTCTGTGTAAGTACATTTTAAGATGTTCACACAACGATGAAATTGCCTAACAACGCATTTCTCAGAATGTATCTCTGTCGTTAAGCAACACATGACTGTAGTCCCTTTTTAAAAGCAAAGTTTTTCTCTTACTGATTCCTACTTAGGGACAAAAAATATACACAGACCCTATAATTTGGATGTTACTCCATCTCCCTGACACAGTGAGAAGTAGGCTAGACTAGGTAATAACTGGAATGCTTTTCAGCATTTTTAATGTAATTTGGCTGATGAGCCCCAAATTACTTTTCCAATGTAAACCAATCACGTATATTCCAGTTTGAGCGTCTTTACCAAAAATAAACTTCTTTATGAATGTATAAAAAGATAATTAGACTGTCTCCAAGGCGTTGGGCCTATTCCCAAAGGTGGAGAGAAGCCGGCATGTCGCAGAGTAAAATGCAGGCACCAAGGCAAGGACTCCACTGCCCTCGTGGCCAGTTTTATTCTTCTCAGAGGCTGTTGTTGTGAGGCTGGCTTGCCTGGTCCACAGCTGCAGACTCCATTCCTAATTCTACATTTGTCATCTTCCATGCCGCACTGTCTGTCGCAGGAGGGACTGACAAACAAGAGTAATATCTTTGGTCAAATCCTGCCGTGCTCCTGGCCAAGCCCGCCCTCCGTGGGGTGGGTCAGCAGTGCCAGCTCTGTGGGTATCGTGCACTTTCCCCCACGTGCCCACTGACACCTGAACGAGGCTTGAAAAACTTACAAATAATTCTCTTTTTACGTCAAGAATATGTCACAGCTAAGACTAAGCACCACGCATCAACCACCATTGATCCTGAAATAAAATGCTGTCTGGACAAAAAAAGAAAAAGCTTCTTTCATGCACAGCTTCAAGGAAATCAGAAAACCATTTAGTTCTCAGACCAACCACAATGCAATTCAAGTGTCAAAAAGTGTTTGACACAAACAGAGGAAGGAGAGTGTGTAATACGTTTGAAATCTATTTGTATTCAGAAGCGTTTCCTGTTTAATGTTTAGCAACTTCCATGACAGGAATAGTATTCTAAACTATTAAATGGTAGAATGGGAGCTGCCTTGTCCTGTGGCTATTAAGTTGATATACTAAATAAGAATGATATACTAAATAAAATTAAAATGAGTGAAAAAATTGTGTACCCTCTTCCACCAAATAAAAAATTGTAGAAACATATGTAGTAAACAAACTGATTGAGCCAAATAACCGACTTGGAAAAAAAACGTCTAAATGTCTAAACAGGACTAAGTCTTATGAAGTATGGCTTACAGTGTCCAGCTCTCCCTGTGGCTCTTTGTCCCACATCTTCACACTCTATGGGTCACCTCCCCTTCCCCCACACCAGGGGTCAGGAGCTCCCTCTCCTGCTCTCAGCTGGTTGCTCCCTTTGAAAGGATTCAATTAAGTCAGGGGTTGGAAACTGTACCCCACAGGCCAAATGCAGCCCACCTCCTGTTTTGTAAATGAAATTTTATAGAAACCCAGCCATGCTCATTCATTATGTACCATCTACGGCTGCCTTCACCTGACAATGACAGAGTTGAATAGTTGCAACAGAGACCTTATAGTCCACAAAACCTAAAAGATTTACTATCTGATCCTTTACACAACAAGTCTGCTGGCCCCTGAATCAAGTCCTTCACACTAAGGTATAACAGTTTTAACATGTTACTCCTCCAGGGATTACCTGGATTTTAACAGGAAGTAGCTTCTTAATCTAAAGGAGTTAATGGCAAATAATAGTATTTCAGTCATCAGCAATGGGATACTCAGGAGATATTTGGGGGTGGGGGGGTGTTTTTTAAGTTCAATTACTACCTAGTCTACCCACCCATCAACCCAGTTGTGGGTCCACCCATTGATGATTTTAATAAAGTCAGGATGATTGCCATGGTGTGGAGAAAGACTTGAAAGAGAGGTTCATCTGAAAGCAGTTTGAGAGTGCTGCCAATGGCATTCTGGAGTGGGAAACACACAACCCAAGAGATTGTAATTTGTCTCACTCTGCCTCAAATGTTTATTCTTATCATTTATAAACTAACAAAAAACATTTTGAAGTCCATTTAAAGAGAGTCAGATTCCTGACATTGGTTGTCCCCTAATCTTTTGCCTTTTTAATTTTTACAAATATTCAGCTTCACAAAAATAAATCTTTTTTATGGCACATAGAAGATTTTCTCTCTGAAGTTCCCATTAGCAGTGTTATTTACCTATAAGGGAGTTTCCTACAACAAAACAGCAACAGAGAGCTCATGGTGCAGCCTTGCTTCCAGAACATGGGGGCTTAATTCACACTGGCATTATTAAGCAGACTTAGCAAGGCTTTGAAGTGGCCACTGCACAACATGGAAACAAGAACATCTGGTTTCCCATCCCGATGTGAATCAGAGGCTAAACATGCACGGGGAGCAGTGATCACTCCTAAGGTTTCCATTTGTTCGGGTTATTACATCTCAAAATGTTATCCAGAACATTCTCTTGTTTAATTCTCAGGACAATCCCTTGACATGAAAATTGTCATCCTCTTTTTACAGGTAAGGAAATGAAGGATCTGAAGAGTTAAATGACTCACCCTAGATCAAACAACTGTTGGAGGTAGAGTCAGATGGAAAATTCAGGTCTTCTGAGTCCTCTCAGAGTAGGTTGATTCTCAGAGCCCGTGCAGGAGGGAACCTGGGGCCTCATCAAGAGCAGTTAGACCAGCACATTCTTAGAACTCTTGAAAGTCAATGTTTTGTTACTGTTCAGATACGAGAGTGGTAGGCGGCAACCTACCACTAAAGACAAATAGGCTCTGTTCAGATGCACCCATGCGCTACCCATGTTGAGTACCAGGAAACAACTGCACATGGCTCCTGGACCCTCCTGTGATGGTGGTCACATACTACTAGCACTTTAAGGGGACTTTGTGCAAAGTAGAAAAATGCAGACCAATTACACAAAGAGGTTCCTTCCTCCAGTTGACACAGCCCTGGGTGAGGGCTCAGCTCAGTAAGCTGAGCAGGCCAGATGCAGCCCCTGCTCAAGCCCTTCACCCAGACAAGCCACCCTGTCCAGCTACAACTGGTACAACTGTCCTATGCCCAACCAGTTCAGAGACTTCCCTTCACCAAGAGGGAACGTTTCTCAAGAGAAAGAGAAACTTATTGAGAAGAACTGAATCCGTATGGGACAATGAACATTACAAAGTTTACCAAGAAGGTGACAGTTGCAGCCTAAACGCAGTACGGTTTGGGTAGTGATGACAGTCTTTCTGAGCTGGAGAACTGGAGCTGTTCACGGTCCAGATCACCTCCCTCTTACCTGGTTCTCCCTCCTAGCTGAGCTCCTCTCTGTAGCCCACTCAAGCCAATTTCCCCCACTAATTCAGGCGCTGACACATTTAACGAGAACATCCTTAAATCAGAGGGAACATACAGCTAGCAGAAGGGTGGAATTGTTCTTTGTGAGTCGGTGGGTGGCTGTCCCCTTCAGCGTGTCTCTGTCACTCCCTGACAGGCAGTCCTGCTGGGATGGGACCCCTCCTCCAAGCCTACACATTTCCAAGAGGCCAACCGCCATCAGAGCATGCTGGGTCTCTTCCCATTCCTCCTCTAAATGTTCTGGAAGCCCACACCATCCCCTAGGCCACTGGGCAAAGTCCAGCTGAGCTCATTAATCATATCACAGTCACCTTTCCTGCTCAGAGATCAAAGGCAAAAAGAGCTCACAATCTTCTTTTGAGTTGTGTGTTCATAGGATGCGAAGGAAGAATGGATCCAAGAGCAAAACAACAGTTCCAACTAACCCTTGGAGAGACCAGTAAGGTCAACTCAGGGTGCAGCTACAGAGAAAGCAGGAGGAGAGAGAGCTGGGAGCATAGTTAATCCCAGCCACTCCTTTTTCATGTGCCATAACCAAGTAGCATTGAGAACAAGACTGTAAGGGAGGTGTAGAAATGGACCCTCAGACTAAAAGGTTCAATTTACACTAAACACATTCAATTTAAAGGTGCCCTGCCTTGCATTTATACAGCATGCCGAAAGGGGTGCTGAAATAATTTCCAGTCTTATTCTGATAGGTACTGCCACCATAGTCCACATAAAAATTATTGAGCAAGCAGGTTTGTTTCAACAACTTCCTATCACCTTTTCTACACCCTTCTCTTTAAAACTCCATATTCAGATTTAGATTTTAATCATTTTGTTATAGGGTTTGGGGTTTAGCTACTATTTTCATAACATAATATTATGTGGTGCTTATAGTGTCCCTGGGTCCCTTACCATCAACTTTTGACAAATAATGGGGTGTCTAGAGAACTTTGACATTCTATCATGTTTTCAGGAGTATATCCTACTCCAAGTTAGACTGTACTTTTCTGATATTTACCTGCATCAGTTCAGCCAAAATTACATAGATAAAATATAGCCAAAGTATGTTTTCTAATGACATAAGAGTTTGTTCAAACAATTTATAAGAGGGTTATGGTTTTTGGAAATGATTACAAAAAAAATCTTTTGATATTATCTATAAACAGAGTAAAGTCATCAATGGAAAAGTAAATTCTACTCCCCTCCCTATGGTAAATGATATCAGCTGCCATAATAATTGTACTAAGACTATAGGATAGATGAGCCAGTAGTGTTCAAATAATCCAGCAGCATACTATGAATTGAAGACTACATTAGAAAACAACCATTACTAGAAAATTACTGACTAGTATAGAGTCAAAATGCAGAGCAGAGAATTTTGGCAAGGTTGCTGCTTCATAACCATCCAAAGATAAACTGAAATTTATTGATGTGCTGTTACACATCACAAAATCCTAGGTAGGAAAAATAAATATCTGGCTCTGGAAAATTATTGACGCTAAGCGAGTTTCTTAATCAGTTCAGGCTGCTATAACAAAGTACATAGAACGGGATGCTTATAAACAATAGAAATGTATTTCTCACAGTTCTGAAGACTGGAAGTCTGAGATCAGAGTGCTAGCATGGTCAGGTCCTGGTGAGGGTCCTCTTCTGGGTTGCAGCTGTCAACTTTCCATTGTATCCTTTCATGGCGGTGAGCAGAGAGAGGAAGCAAGCTCTCATGACTCTTATAAAGGCACTAATCCCAGTCATGAGAGCTCCATCCACATGACCTCATCTAAGCTTAATTACCTCCCCAAGGCCCCATCTCCTAATACCATCACATTGTAGGGGGTGGGGTAGGGTTTCAACATATGAATTATGGGAGGACATAAGCATTCAGTCCACAAGTGGAGGACACCCAAAAATATTAAAATACAGCAAGGCAGGTTTCATCTCTTCATCCCCAGGACACTGCTGGACAAAGAATAGGTGCTCATAAAATGGCTATTAAGGTAAACCAAGTTATTCTGTTCTGTAAATGGTGTGGTTATACATCTACAAATTGAGTAATTTATGTGATTTAGAGGCAGGTCATATTTTGCTGTCAATTTCTTTCAAAATAGGCTAAGTATTCTTAGCCAATAGACTCTTTCCAGAAGAATAGGTTTATACCACCAAAAGCCACAAATGGTACAAAATTACTTAATTTTTACTATCACCAAGAAGAGGCTTTTAATTTCTCACAGTGGAAATACTTAGGAAAAAACTCTTTCAAGGCACTTTTCACTATGGAGAGAATTTCAAGAAATAAGCAAACAGGGTAAAGGCGGGGGGTGCCCTACCCCAAGACTGACCCTAAGACTCATTTCCTGTAATTCATACAGTTCACAGACTTTTCTCTCCTGCATAGACACCTGCAGGACAGCTGCCTGCATGTGAGGCCTGCCAGGTTCCAGGAAAGGCTCATGGCTCTGCCCCCATGGCCAGGTGTCCAATGCTAACAGGTCAGTGCACAAAAGCTGTGAGCAAACAACGGGGGCTCTGCTTTTGCTTTCAAGCTGTCTGGGGGAAAATACTGACATGTCTAACTACCTCTCTTCCTGTCTCTGTCTTCCTGTTGATCTGTGTGTGCTTTTATAACCTCCTCAGTTATGACTCATTTCACTTCATCCCAAAAGAATAATGGGAATAAATGATGAATTCAGACAACCTGTTAGTACCCCTTCAGGTGAACCTCTCTTAATTAAGGCAGCCCAGAATAAAAACGCCAGATTTAAAAAGATGATGAACAAATTAGGAGATTATTATTCACACTACGAAACAGTTTTAGAACCCAGAAGGATAAAGCCAGAAAGCAGTCTTAGAGATCTTTCGTTGCACTCACCCTCTAATTTTACAGATGAGAAAACTGAGCCCACAGAGGGAAAGTGATCTTCTCATTCCTAACTCATACTTTTCAGAAAGGAAAGTTTTGCCACAGGAATTTTAATTTTTTAGAGCAATCAAAATATGATTTTATTTAAAAATACAGTCATGTGTCACTTAACAACAGGGATATGTTCTGAGAAATGTGCCATTAGGCGATTTTGTCATTGTGAGAACATCATAGAGTGCACTTACACAAACCCAAATGGTATAGCCTACGACACACCGAGGCTATATGGTATTAATCTCATGGGACCAGCATGGTATATGTGGTCCATCACTGACGGAAACAACATTATGCAGTGCAGAACTGTATTTAACTTATACACACATTCCTGGGAAAATGCCTATACATGGTGAAGGACAATGGCTCATGAAATGGAGTATGAATTTATGTGATACTACAGTTCTATAGTATGTAGTTCTAAAGTCTAGAATAATGGATCGTATTCCGCATCCAAATCAGTTTTAGTACTTCCTATTAAGAACTTGTGTTTCGAATACATACGTATTACGAACCGAACCACCCAGATGGGCAATTAAACGTTCTTGGATTATATATTGACATAAATATATTTTTAAACCTTGAAAGGAGACAAACTATTAGCAAAGTCAAGGTCACCTCTTGATAACCTCTGTGGTCACCTCTCAGCTGCCTTCCTAACACTCTCCAGCATCATTTCCACAACTTGCCCATGTGATTTTTCAGGTAGCAGCTGTGTGAGCAACTAGTCATGTGCACATGCACACTTACACACACGCACACACAATGCTCCTAAGACAAAAGGTGGCACAGAACATTAACTCAATTCAATAGAAAAGAAAATGATTTCTTTCTTCCTTTTTTTTTTCAAACCTTGGTGCAGGCACCCTTCTTAGGAGTCACTGTCAGTCTGGGCTTTTGTCCTGGCCGGCCCCTGAGTTTTTAATGCATGTTGAAAATGCCTCTCCTACAAACGCACTCCATGGGGGCCACTTTGGATTGCTGCCACCTGCCCTCACTGTATTAAGAAGTGTGGATCCATTGCTATTATGGAGCCTGAAGCAGAGCCAAGAAGAAATCTCAAAGGGCCCTCTCCCCAGACATATGTGAGTAGAATAAAAATGAGACACAAATGATAGCACGAAGCCTCCAGCACTCTTAGGGGGAAGCAAGGGGCTGTGTTGTAGGCCAGGAAGATATTCTGGTTCTTGGGAGAGAAATGAAATTAAAACATGTTATTCTTTGCATATGAAGCTCCTTCAGACCCGTCATCAACAGGGTGGGTTTTTTTCTGTTGTTTTCCTCAGAGTAGGAATTGGAATTCCAAAGCCGTGCATTCAAGGCTGGTCAGGGCTGAGTTGAGAGGTGTCTCCATGATTTTCTAAGTATCCAGGGTCCCCATCCTGCTGATCAGATAACAGAGGAAGCAATTGAGTATATTCATTTATACTAAAGTGATAGAGACTTGATGTGTCACTTCTCTCAGAGGTATCTGCACTACAGAGTTAGTTGCTTTCCAGAACAAACAATATTTAACCTAAAGGAAAATACAGAATTAATGGTAGAATTTCAGGCACCAGAGCTTTTAAATCACCCTTACCAGGAAACCATCTATTAATACAAGAGTAGATCTAAATATATCCCTCTGATGAGGTGACGGAACAAAAGGGGAGTATGATACATAGCAAACCTAGAAGGATAAGTCATGGCTTCTGCTATTTTTTCCTTCCTCCATCCCTTACCAATCATTCTAGCCCTCATAATTGTTCCTGCAATTTCATGCCTCCAATTCCATTGCCCCTGTGTCTAAACCAGTTCTGAAGATTCAGCAAAGCATGTCACATTTTTTATTGGTAAAGATAAACTCAGTGCTGACTTCAGTGCAAAATGAAATTAGGGGTCAAAAACAACACTACAGAAAAGAATAAAATGGCAAAAATTCAGGTGGAAATCTTAGGTCACACAAGAGCTAGCACAAATAGCACACAAAGCCACCAGAATAGCTAATGTTTTAACAGGAAAGGACACTTAAGCTAATGATGCTTGATCCTTTTTTCCTTTTATTATGAGAGTAAGAAGACAAAAAAAATCTACTTGGTTGTGTCAGGGTCAGAGAATTTACCAGATATTTGCTGACCAACCGCATCTCAGTGTCTCTCTGTCATTTCTTCAATCTCATGCACTCTGGCCTTTGACTGCACTTCCCAGCTCCAGCAAGACACAATCAAGTGATTCTACTCCAGGGTGGAACCAGGGGCTGGAGGAGTGGTCCACCCCAGGGGCAGGCAATCCAGGGGTGCAGGCCTGGAGAGGACTTGAAAACAATAAAACCAACTAAAAAGCCGGTCTGCTTTCTATTATCACCATGGCAAAAAATTCTAAACAATGTCAGTAATATACCAACCCCAAAAAAGTCTTTTGTTGGTCTAGGTTCCAAGCAATTGCTATTGAGTTTTAATAATATAAGTGTAAGCTTCAGTTGAGTACATTTTTTATTGCTTCTCCTTTAGTAAACATATTCTACGTGGAAGCTGATTCAGAGAATTAACTCCATGTTGATTCAGAGAATTAACTGCGTGCATTTATTTCGAGAGTAAGTACATAACTAAGCTTGCTTTGGGCACAAGCCTCCAGCCTCTCTTGTACGACATAGTCAACAATTGATTGTTCAAACAATTGATTCGAAATAAGCAACGATAGCACAGTGATTGTTAAGACAAACAGAACTTGAGTTGCTTCAATTCTGTCATTCTGTGTGACCACTTGGAGTTTTTTATTGTGTTTAAATTTTCTGGGAT
The DNA here is from genome assembly GCF_057802395.1 of Ceratotherium simum simum. Lineage (NCBI taxonomy): Eukaryota > Metazoa > Chordata > Mammalia > Perissodactyla > Rhinocerotidae > Ceratotherium > Ceratotherium simum. The sequence continues at coordinate 21,229,763 of NC_141910.1, forward strand.
TTATTGTGAAATGGGATTTTTATGTATCTCTGCCAAACGAATCCTTATGTTTAAGATTTTTCCTATTCATTTAATCTGTTGCTTCATGTGAAAGAAGTCTTTCAAAAGTGGAATTAATAGAAAGTGTTCTTTGATCAAAGATAGATCGGCACTTCATGAATATGAGAAGAAAAACAAGTTTGACAAAGTCATTGACAAATTTGCAGAAGTTAGTTGCAAAAACAGAAACTGTAAGATTACTATTTGTTACTGTGAAAGACCAATATGGAGGTCTACGTTTTCATATCTTCAAAAAATACGTTAATGAAATGAAAAGTATTACCCCGTAACTCTTCCTTTTTTGGATTGTAATATTTATTTTTAATTTTTTCATTGATATGGTACAAAGTTTCATGAAAGTACATTTCTTTTCTGGCTATTATTATTCTTGGTTCCATTGTGTGATTGTTTCTGAAAATAATTTTATCATATAGGAAAGAAGTGTTTTGTTTTTGGTTTGGTTTTTTTGTTTTTGTTTCTGTGAGGAAGATTAGCCCTGAGCTAACATCCATGCCCAACTTCCTCTACCTTGTGTGGAATGCCTGCCACAGCATGGCTTGATTAGTGGTGCATATGTCCGCACCCAGAATGCGAACCCCTGAACCCTGGGCTGCCAAAGCGGAGCACACAAACTTAATCACTACGCCACCGGGGCAGCCCCAGGAAACAAGTGTTAGAAATGATCCACTCTGAGTGTCAAATATTAGCCCTAGCCCCCTAATCTGTTACCTATTCTGTTTTGGAGCTCCCTGACTCTCTCCCTCCCATACAGCCTCATCCCCCACTCCCAACTCCCTCACACCCCAGCACCCCACCCATCACTCCAAACAGGACCTGTTAGTCAAGGGTTACAGAAAAATAGATCTGATGCGCTTAAAATAATTCATCCCTCCTCCCAGGTTCTTCCTCTATCTTTCTCTCACTTTTTCTTGTAGACAAGGGAGTTGGGTCACAAAATTAGAAGGGCTAAAACTCATTCCTCTACTCTCTTTTCCCATATGTTGAGAGTAGAGATGAGCAGAAGCTTGACCCTCCAGGACCCGCCTAATGACCTGTGTGAGGCTGGTGAGGGGGTCGGAGAGAGGAGGATTCAGCAAGCACCAGCCCCACTTGGACTCTTGGACCCTGTGTCAAGCCATCTCTGGCCAGGAGCACTCAGTGGCTTTCCTTTTTGGAGGGAGTCTGATGACCTAAGTCCTAGCACCCTGCTGATACCATGAGAACACTCAGTCCTGATATGCAGCATTAGTCAGCACTGCCTGGAGCCCACATCCCTCCCACCCTTCACACCCAGGCCCCAGCATCACCCTTAATCCCACAGAGAGGAAGGAATTTACGTTTCAGTCCCCACACACACACCCCTCCCAATCAGGTCAGCCTGGTGCCCCAAAGTCTGAATAATCAACTCAAAGCAATAGGGAAAATATTTCCCACCCAAATTTAGCAAATCTTCAGTTCTCGGAAGGTTCCTAAGTCATTCAACGGCAATTTGTTATGTTATTAAGTGTCACTTTTCCTTCATGTTGGTGACGGGGAAAAGTTGTGATATTTATTTTTCATTTTTCTTATGGAATATAATGAATTCCACTGATGACCTATTTCTGAAATCCACCAATCAAAAGAAATTATAAAGTTCACCATAGTAACAGCTCAGTGTCAGTCGCCAGACTGAGAACCACACAGCACAGGAGGCCCTGGCCAATAGCGGGGCAGAGTAATGTTACCATCTCATAGCAACCAAGAGATCTGCATGGCAACATCAGTTGCTATATAAAAGAAAAATTAGAAACAATTTCTGCTAGGGAGAAATAAAGGCATTAACTGTTAAGTCATACTTGAGTCATGGTTGTAGGGACCTACCCTAAAATATCCACCTAAACATAGCTCAGATAATACCTGTCACCAGGAGTCCATATGCTAGGAACCCTCACCCACCACCAACAGGAACCACCTGAGAGCAAAAGAGAGGTGACTATCCATAGAACAGACCACTTCTGAATAGGAAGGGAAAGAGTCCTTGAATGCTAGGAACTGAAGGCATATTTGGAGGGTAAATTACACATAAATCATCACATTTAATCCCATGAGGGAGGCAGGGCAGATATTATTATCATCACTAAATTTTCCATCTCCCCTTGACCCCAAATCTGTTCCTCCCCCAGCTTTCCCATCTCAGTTAATGCAACACAGTTCTTCCAATTGCTCAGACCAAAAACCTCGGAGGCCTCCTTGACTAATTTCTTTCTCTCACACTCAATCCGATCCATCAGCAAACCTCGTTCTTTCTGCTTTCACGATATATCCAGAATCCAACCACCTCCCACCACTTCCACAGCTACACCCTGGTCCAGACCACTCACCATCTCTCACTTGGAGGCAAGAGCTTGCTAATCTCTGTCTCTTCTTCCTGCCCTTGCCCACCTACAGTCTATTCTCAACACAGCAGCCGGAGCGACCCTTCCAAAACGTTAAGTCCTTGGCTCACAACCTTTCGGTGACTTCCCATCCTCTCTCACAGTGAAAACCCAAGTCCTCACCATGGCCTACAAGACTGCACACAATTTAACTCCCTCTTGTTCCCCTCTGACCCCACCTGCTGCTATTGTCTGCTTTCCTCACCTGCTCCAGCCACGCCGGGCTCCTCTCTATTCTTCCAGCACCTCAGGCTCCCTCCTACCTAGGAGCTTTTGCGCTAGCTATTTCCTCTGTTTGGAACAGTCTCCCCTCAGATACCCTCAGGGCTCACTTCCTCCAAGTGTGTGCTCAAAGGTCACCTTCTCAGTGAATTTTTCTCTGATATTTTAAAACTGGACTCTTTGTACCCACCCCCTTCCCTGGCACAGTGGGCACCTAGGACAATGCTTGGCACTTACTAAGTACTCAATAAATATCTGATTATGAATAAAAGGAGCACTATTTTACAGATAAAGTAAGTGGGCTCAAGAAGCTAAAAGATTTACTCAGAAGCTTACAGCCAGAACATGTTAAAGCCCAAACCCAAACCCAAATTTGCCAATGACTCCCCAAACTGTCATTGAACGCATTTTAATTCCCTGGGAAGAGAAGAGGGACCACTGGGCTGATGGGGCATCTGTGGACATGGCCACAGGAGGAGTGGAGAGTGGGGATGAGCTGGCCCAGAGCCTGAGTGTTGCCCTTTGCCCTAGGGACACTTCCAGATGAGTCAGGAAGTGTGGCTGAAGCCATGTCAGCTGGACTCTGCCAATGACACTCACTGGTGGTGACCTCCGCCACCCCGTCCAGGGCACTTTTCTTGGGGGCAGACACAGCATTCCTGTCCTTTTATTCACTCAGTTCAAAAACAGGGATTTAAATGGAATTTTTAGTTGGCAAAATGTTTCATCAATTCATGCTAGTTTGCTCTCAAAGAGTCTCAGAGTTGTATTAAGTGTACACTGCATGATTAGTTGAAAAAAATTAAAAATCCAGTCACCAAATATGTTTTTTGGTCTACACAATAGTTCTGTTTTTTTTTTTTTTAAACAGAAGCCACCTAGTGTTATGGTATTATGTGAAACAGTGTTTTTCTATTAAAATTGTACTGAAAACTGGGGTTTTCTATGTCCACGTTTTCTACCCTGATTCTGACAGTGAATGGTAAGGAGTGGAGGAGGAGATGGGTGGGGATGGGGGAGAGACCACCCAGAAACAGAGCAGGGAGAGGAATAAACCTAAAGCAGGAACATTTTGCTTCCATGGCCTATATCGGTGATTAGGAAATACTGGTGTAGACACAGACACCATCAACCATCTTGCTGGGTACTTGTTGAAGAAAAAAAAATAGTCATCACCCTTCCACCAAGAAACTAGAAACATTAAAGACAAAATCAAGAATAATGGTAGCTACCCCTTTTAGTTTTTTTTTTTTTTTTTTGGTGCTAAGGAAGATTCACCCTGAGGTAACATCTGTGTCAATCTTCCTCTATTTTGCATGTGGGTCACCACCACAGCATGGCCACTGACGAGTGGTGTAGGTCCACGCCCAGGAACTGAACCCAGGCCACCAAAATGGAGTGTGCCAAACTTAACCACTAGGCCATGGGGCCGGCCCAGCTACCCCTTTTTTGAGCACTGACAGTGTGGCAGGCATTTTGCTAAGTATTTTCATATAGTTTTACATTGAAGCCTCTCAGCAGCCCTGGATAGGAGGAATTACCTCCTCATTTTACAGAGTAAGCTTAGAGAAATTAAATGACTTGCCCAATGTCATACAACTAGAAAGTGACAGAGCTGACTCATTCGCCTCCAAAGTCCTTGTTCTTAATTGTTACATAACACCTCCTCTCTTAAATAAGATTAATTTATGTGATATAAATAAAGATGGAATAAATATAAAACCTGGAGATGACACAAGGAAATATTTTTTAAAAAAACCTCAGTGAAAGTACCCATCCATTCCGAGTATCTATGTAGGGAGAGCTAGGCAGGCGTGTGGAGGCCCTGAAGGGGCCAGGCCCACAGTCCTGCTTCTCATCTCAAAGGCAATACCTTTATCCCATCCATTTTATGCCACAAAATTAGCTCAATATTAACAGAAAAGGAAATGCCATTGCCTTGCTCATAAAAGTTCACATCGCTAAAAGTTGTGGAACACATATTGTTCTCTAATTGCTTCCCTTTTGAAGTAAAACACACAAGTAAGATGTTTCATTACGCTGAGAACCCAGGATGGTCAGCCCTCTCCACGCGGTGGGGGGACAAAGTGTGGGCACCAAAAGCAAATGGAATTTGGGGACCTAGAATATTCCACTGAATCTTCTGATCTGGCAGGGAGGAAAGAGCAGGTTTGTGTTAAAGTAACTACCCCTTCTCAGCTGCATCTCATTCCTTCCAGTATTTTGCCTCAGAAGCAAATTTAAACCTAAACAGGAAGAAATGAAAGACCTGTGATAGACTTTTGAATTTTTTTTTTTTAAATCTAGCTTAACTTTACAGATGAATGTGAAGCCAACACACTGTAGAATTGGGCATTCTGACAGAGTCTAGGGCAGTTTCTACCCAGACTAAATTTCCTGGCTATTTAGCCTGAGAAGCGGATATTTCTCTGCATTCAAAAGTGGTTGTAGCTGCATTACCTAATATCAGGACCATCTTTTAGTTCATTTCTATGTTTTTCAAGTGGCAACAGCTCTCACCTTTGCCATGAAGCTGCCCATAACCACCCTGGACCTGAACGCCCTTAGCATTTATTATTTGGACCAAGCATTAGGCACTTGTATATTTGCAAATATTGCAGAAGGCAGTGTGACCTGGTGGAAAGGGCCCTGGCATCCGACAGACAGGAGCTCAAACTTCAGCTCTGAGATTTGCTAATTGTGAGCTTTTTGGCAAATTACCCTCTCCACCCTTCAGCTCTGTCATCTGTAAAATGGATACAAGGATACTTAACTTATAGGAGTTTTTTGGTGTATAGTGCCTAGAACATAGCAAATGCTCAATTATGATTTGAAAAGTAAAATACACACATGAATGAACCAAGAGATGGCCAAAATGGGAATGTAGCATTCTAACTGGGTCCCAATCCTGGCTGAACTATCCTAAATAATTACACATGCATTGATTTCTCAGCAGAGAACAGAAGTGCAATCAACCCCATCTTCAAAAAGGAGACACCTCATCTCCCCAAGTTTAAGACAAGTCTGCTACATTTCCCTCAAAATTGAATGTTGATTTTCTTCTCAACATACTCAAGGACCAAGACTCTCAATCTAATGGTATTAAACATTAGGTTTAGGCTCAAGGTTTCTCTTCTGATTGTCGCAACACTCTGCCTCATCTCACCAAAACCATGGTTAAGGACAGTGTCATCTTTGTCTCAGTATCCACAGGTCTTTTGTTAACCTGTGAGTCCATAAAAACTATCTGTATAATCACAGTGTAGATTTCAGGCTATAAACCCTGTTTAAATGAACATGCCCAAACCTAGAGTGGGTTGGAATAGTCTTTCGACAGATGAAATCACAATTTTAAATGATATAAAAACAGGGCTGTATGTGATCCCCTCCCCTTTCTTCAGACGTCAGTGTAAATTATTTGGCACAGCGATCAGGTGAATTAGATAGATGCCCTCCAGCCATCAGGAATAGAAAGACAAATGTCTTCCCTGGTGCTCATGTGAATTTATCATTGGAAACTTGGGACAACTTTATGAAGCAGTTGGACCTGTCGTCTGACTATTATCGGCAAGTGTAGCTGAGCATAAACTGTGAAAATGGGGGTTGGGGGAGCGGCAGTGCGGATCTGCAGGCCCAGCTCACCAGTTTGGCTACTACGGTGGGTAGAAGGAGCCCTGTTTGTTTGTTAGAGGACTCAGTGGGCCCTGAGGAAAAAGAATGAAAAAGAGAACTTTGGAACTGAAGGGGGCTTGGGAATGGGGTCAAAGACCCAGATGCCTGAATTCAGCCCTGGGGGCCCAGGCTGACTGTTGGTGCAGAAGGATGCTTTTAGATAGTATACAAGATAATGCTACCCAAATATTCTCTGAGCCAACCCTAGGGCTCTTGTCTCATGCTCCCCAGAGAGACATCTATTAAGGAATGGAAAGGATAAGGCTGTTCATTCAGGACACTAATGAATCATTGGAAAGAAAGCTCACCCTCAGTGAGAGCAGCAGATTAAGTTTGCAGACCCCAGAGCAGGAGTGGTCCCAGTGACAACTACAGAAAACTTTAATGGCTTCCAAGGAGAATCTGTAAGACATACTGCCCTTAGATGCAAGCAAGAGGGAAAAATGCTTTGGAGGGCCCCATATGTCACAAACACAAAGAAGAAAACATTTTAAAGAACACATAACTTTGTCACTCAGGCTCTGGGTCTCAGCTGTGGCACACTGAGACTTTAACCCTAAACATCTGCTCTCCTGACTTACTCTGTTCAGGCCCCAAGGAAACACTTCCCTGCATCTCTTGCTTTGCCTTCAAATGCCATCACAAACTGTGGGTTTTGCTGCTGCAGACTTCAGAGACAGCCATTGCTTCAGAGGGTGGGTAGGATTTGAGCAGCTAAAGCACTTAGGTAAGAGGACAATTAACTTGCCCAGTCTTTCCTCTCAGCGTGAATGGGATAGGTTATTGCCTAACAAAGTACTGTTTTGCAGCAGTGCTGAAAGACAATTTCTTGCTTTTTTTTAATGTTCCAATTTGTAATTCAAAGAATGGCACATATTTTGTAATTTGTTATCTTGATTTAAAACACTTAAATAACCTCATTGATACTTTTGTCTCAGCCGCCACTAACGTTAAGGGCCTGAGTTACCCAGGACCCTGCCACAGGAAGGAACAGGATGGGAGTACTGGTGGCAGTGATTCTACCGCATGGGATTCATTACCTTTACCTCTATTACCCAGTGCTCATATGTTCTCTCCTAGACGGTGTGGCCTGAAAAGGCCAGGGTTACCAAACACTGAAACCAAAGTCATTATATTTGGCAAACATTCTCTAATATCGATGTGGATGCTACCTATTCGGCTCGCCCAACAGATCACCCAAAGGAGCACATTTGATGGCTGACTTGTTTGAGTAGGGGGAACATTTTTATATAGAACTTCCACTCTCCTCCCTTCTTGGGGAATGATGGAAAGAGAATCTCTAACTTCTCTTCTCACCTACTCGCTGTTGCTATCCAAGGGAGGAATGGCTGATCCAGTTGGTCAGAGCTTGACATTTATTGAGCCACGCGCTTATGGATGGTGGGATGATCAGGTCTCATAGTAGGAGAAACAGGCTCTGGCCTTTATAGTTTAGATTCTTCTTGCTCACCCCTGTGCTTCATATCTCCATACAGGAAGAGTCTCTCATAAGGGGTGGACAACCATTATTCTTCCCTCCCTGTTCAGCCTTAGCTGGATGAGTGAGAGGACTTTCAATCTACTCAGCTGACTGGGTTAGTGGTTGAGATCTGTACCACAGATCTAGTCATGTGCCCATAGGCATGCATGACTTTACAAGTCCCAAGGCAGAGATTCAGGGTCAGAGACAAGAGATCATAGGTCCAAGTCATACTCCCCAATACGGTTTGCCAGAATCCCTGTTTTTCAAAGGTATCTTAGACAAGGTAGGCTAAGAGGCTATAACAGAAGACCCACTAACTCAGAGAGAATATAAAAGATCATCTCTCTCGTGCTTTAATCTGAGATGACTGGCTCTGGGTTGGCAGACAGCTCTGCTTCAGAGAGTCATTTGGGGCCCCAGGCTGACAGCACTTCAGCCATCTTCAACGTGTGGCTTCCAAGGCTGCTGTCTTCCAGCCACCCAGAAAGGAGAAGAGGGCAGTCCAGGGCCAGAGAGTCCTCTTAAGCAAATAAGGTAGAAGTTGCCTATATCAGTTCCTCCCACATTCCACTGATGAAAGTTTAGTCAAAAAACCTAAAAGAGCCTGAGAAAGGGAGCACAGATTTTGGTGAACAGCTGGTATTCTCCACCACAGAGGAGTTATTGAGCCTTGTAAGAAATTCACACAGGTTGCAGTTTTACTCAAAGGTGGATGTTCTACAGGAACATACGAAAATGTTTGTTTATAGTCTGGGTAGTTGACTGCGAATAGTTACTCATAAAAATGTTCAAGCCCAAAGCATGTCTTACATACAAATTGGTACAAAACTCTCAATACGGGTCTTCTTATAGGCCTCACGTAGCTTATCTTAGGATGGAAGAGGGATGACCCACCACCTTAAGATTGCCAAGTTAATCCATCTTTATTAGTTTTATTACCCATCTCTAAAGCTAATCAACAATGAGTTTATGACCCATCCCTGGTAAAAGGTAAGTTGTGGCACCTTTTAAGTTAAAAGACACAGCCTGCAGGGTATACTAGTTTCATTCATTTAAGGTTCTCCAAGCAATAATCTTAACTTTCTACGTTTCTAACTTCTCTACGTAAGATGATTAGGAAGTAATATACCTGGGGCATATAATTTTAGTTCCCTCCCCCCCTCCAAAAAGAATTGATGAGTTTTTTTTCTATTACGCACTTGACATTTTGAGGTCATTTCTTTTCTTTCATTAAACAGTAGTTGAACATACCATCCTTTAAGTTATTCACGATTTCTTATATAAGCACTCATATAGTAAATTCCTTTTGAAATCCTGAGCATCTTCAAATGAATGTAATGCAACTTTTTTTTTTCTTATAAGAACCATACAATCTACCCACTCCCCTGTTTGTCTTAGTTTCTAAGAAGATTAGCTATAATGATCAACTATAATAGCTAGTTCAAGTCTGGTGCCTGAAATCTACGTCCCAGCTTGTTTTAGGTTTTAATGAACTTTTTTACTTTGGAATAATTTTAGATTTACGGAAAAGTTGTAAAATAATACAAATAGTTCCTATATACCCTTCATCCAGTTTGCCCGAATATTAGCATCTTACTTAACCTTGGTTCATTTGTCAAAGCTAAGAAATTAACATTGTTGCATTATTCTTAACTAAACCACAGACTTTGTTTCAATATCACCAGTTTTTCCACTAATGTCCCTTTTCTGTTCCAGGATACCACATTGCATTTAGCCCAGCTTGTTTTAATTGAAATATGGTATCCTGGTTGAAAATCATTCCTAAGAAATTTAATGACTAGGAACTGGAAAAATATTTGTTTATTTAAAATTTGCAAAAGATTTTCTTTCTCAAAAAAAAAAAAAAAAGTGGAGACACTAATTTATCCTTAGGGCAAATCATCCCTTTTTTGGGGGAAAAAAATACCCTGAATGAGATGTTTAGTTACACAAATGTAAAGCAAGTACCCACACTTTGTGTCTGTTGAAGGCTGTGGAACAATCTTAAGTAATTTTAAATATGATATTAGCTGTAGGTTTTCAACATAAACTAAGTGTTCTATTATGCAACGTAGTTGGGTTACAGGTATGTATATGCTGGCTTTGTGCCTCTGGGGAGATGGTTATGAATAGAAGATGCGGGTTTCCTTAAAATGAGAGAATAGTCCCACTATCAGTCATCCCAGGAAAAGACAGTTCTTGGGATAGAAAGTGGGGCCGTGGATGAAAGCCTTAGCTCTAGTTGGAAATGGGGATTCTTCCTTTTCTCCCAGCCTTGGATTTCATCCAATGAAGACATGCTCAAGGGATTCCCAGCAGTGGGAATGAGCTGGCCCTTGCCACATAGAGACAGGTTGAGCACCTCCAGTGCTAGGTTTGTGTCTCACAGGCTCTGAAAGCAGCCTTACACAAAAGCAATGACTGAAATATCTGCTAGGTTGTAGGTCCCCTGTCCTAAACTTTCAATCAAGTCCTACCCAAAGTTGAAGCCTAGTCTCAGCTGTGCTATGGGGGGAATTAAGGGAAGTGCCTGTGCCAGGCTTGGGATGGAGTGGCAAAGAGGAAAACAGTAACCTCTCTCCCAGTGCCACAGGCAGAGTCTGGCTGGGGCATGGTGGCTCAGCAACATGGGTAGAGAAGAACCTATTGGTTCTATTTCTAAACACACGAGAGCCCTCACTCTCAGGACCTCTAAGGAATACTGGGGATATTTAATGGGGGTTAACTTCCTATAGAGCCAGGCAGAGGCTCAAAGTCATCATAAAGTGGGTATTAAATGTGACTTAATTTTGTGGTCCCAGACTACTAAGATCTATATGTTTAGGTTACACTAGTGTTTATATTCTGGTTTACTTTAGTTGCTCAAGTTCATTTATTCATTCATTCATATTTATAGAGCACCTACTCTGTGCCAGGCACTGTTCTAGGCACTGCAGGTGAAAGAGTAAAAAAAGACAAATCTGACTTCATGAAAGTCCCTGCCCGCATGAGGGAAAATACATTGCAAAGTACGTTGTGTGCCTTCTAAATCCTAATTGGGAGTAGAAAGAATATTGACATTTTAATTTTTAAAGCTATGATTTAATTTAAATATGGCTTTGCTACATGATAAGGAAATCTGATTCGGTCTTCAAAAATTAGGAGGATTTAGTAGATGTGGTTCGTCAGGAAGGTTTGGGGGCACATTTCCACCCTAAAGTTACTTTCTGAATAAAGAAAGGGTCCTCTGAAGACTTTGGCTCGTCTGTACCCCAACCCCAGCAGTAACCACTGATATTTCCTCTTGGCTCATGGCCAAAATCTAAATACTATCTTGGCCACTCACACCTGAAAAAACAGAACAATAAATTCCTTAGAAACAGACAGTCTTTAGATATTTCTTTTGACAAGAACACTAGAATAGAGCTTCAAAATCTTCTAACTGCCATCGCTGACGTCGTCTGTTGTGAAAATACAATAGTGAATAGGCAAGAACCGGAAGATTCCAAATTGTCAAACATCAGAAAGATACTACAAATCATCTCCCTTAAAAAATATGGCTGTCAGAGCCTGTGATCCTGATTGCGAAGACATCTGTGACTAAATAATGCTGGATATGGAAATTGCTGAAAAGTTATAAATAAAATGTTAAATAATACAGTACAACTAATTCCCCAGGTGTTGTTCTATTCTCAAGTAAGGATCTACATGAACCAAGTGACAGCATACAGCTTTCCTGTGGGTGTAAATCTCCAGAGATATCGTTCACTCACACTTGCTTATGTCCTGTTGCTCTTTCAGTCTCAATAACATTATTTCTTGCTTTGTTATTTCTTCTCTCCAATCCACATCAGTAGCCTGTTATTATAAAATATTCAGCATCTGTTTGGGCATTTGTTTGCAATATTATCTTACATGAAGTTATACAGGAAGAGGGAGGGTAATAATGCTTAAATATGGGGAAATAATGTTTCTTTCTATCTTTCATGTTTGCAAAGGGGTTCTGTCACATCCTTTGACTCTGAACTTACACTGAACTTTCTCTTCCAGAAAGTCTAGTTTCATGGACTCAAGCCTGCTGCAAAATTTAATATAACTGAAACTTGATAAGAGGGTCCAGTCTAGTCAAGCACACCTACAAGACGATCTACCATATTATAATTCCTGGTGAACTTGCATCTATTTATATATTCAAGTAGCCTTCAAAAGAAGCAAGTCAGATCTTCTATACACACTGCGGGGCAAGCAGAAACTTTTGTTTCCCCAGTAAAATAATGGTGATCAAATGCTGTCCCATTCTCAATTAATTCCACTTAATACCAAAAGAATATACACATATAGTATGAAAGACGAAAAATGTTGAGAATTTTATGAACACAGAACCCTGAATTTAATTTGATTTTTTTCAAACAGAATTTGAGATAACACTGTTAGAATTTCCAGGGCAGTTTAGATCTTGGAGCCCGGTATTCAGTGTGAGATTTTTAGTTGAAACCTTGCTGGCTTATGTCCCACAATACATCCTACATATCTTCAGAGCTACTGGGAAGTTCACCATAATCACAATGGACATCAACCTTGCTGTTTCTAAATAGAATTAAGGAAGACAAACTTTGAAAACAGAATGGAGTCCATTTTGGAGGATTTATGCTTACACACTCTGTTGACTGCCAGTGACTGAGTAAGACTGTGCCTTTCCTAAATTATGAAAACCTACAGGAATCCAGGTCATGTGTTAACTCAGGGCCATTTGCACATGCTGTTCCCTCTGCTTGGAATGCTGTTTCCTTCCTATCACTCCACCTCAACTTCCAGTCTAATCTCAGTGCACCCTTAGGGTCTTAGCTTCCCTGACACCTCAGAAGAGGCTGAGCGCCCCAATACATGCTCACATTGTGTTTTCTATCTCCACTTTGTGGCACTATCCCCTTATTTTCTTTAGATTGATGCCTGCTTCCCCCAATAAACATAAAGAAGCTGTAGGAGAGCAGAACCATATCTGTCTAATTCACCACTGACTGGCCATGTTTAAGGTAGTTGTTTATCAAAGATCTAAATGTATAAATCAATGCATGTGGGTGAAAATAAAAGCTATCATTTACGTGTTTGTTTACTAGATGTCAGGCTCTGTGCTGAATGTTTTACATGTGAAAATGAATGAATCAATGAATGGCTATCAAAAACGAGCACTAAGAACATTAAAATCATCTGAATAACTAGTAGGTCTCATCTCAAACAAGTTGCGCATGAAGACTTTTTGTTTATATAAAATTTAGGGAAAAGTTACAAAGTCCAGTATTACATGATAACCTAACTTGCAAACTAGGGAGAAACTCAAGTTTTATGGCTGAACTTCCAAGAGCAAAGCTTGGAAAAGACCATCCAGGATAAAACAGTAAGGTGCTAATGGAAAGACAGGGAAACGAGGATATAGGAGATAGGAAGTTCAGGGTAAATGTACGTTTTACTAGATTCTCAAAGAGGGGTGTGACCCAAAAAGGGTTAAAAACTAATGCTGTATATACTATTTTGTGCACTGCATTTTTCACTCAGTATATCTTGATCATCTTGTTATGTTATTAAATGCTCCTTTGCAACATCTTTTCAAGTGGCTACAAGAATTCTATTGTATGCATGTGCCCTTGTTGATTTAACTATTCCCTTAAGATAGGGCAACCTAAATGTTGAGTTACTTCCAATTTTTGCTATTATCAACTAGTAGCTAGATCTTTGTACATGCCTTTAATTATTTGCTTGGAATAAATTTAATATATTGAAGGGATCAAACTATAGGAACCAATTTTTCCAATTGTATTTGAGAAAAACATGGATTCATACATATTTTACACAGGTGTGAGATCATATCCTGCCATTGATTCACAGAGCACAAAGCTAACAACTTCAAAAAATTAACAAAATTTAACAAAGCATTTATATTTACTGACACTGAGTTGCTTTACCATTCGTTCATCTTGCCTCAATGAAAGCAGCACAATGCCAGCGATATTACATTGAAACAAACCCTAAAGGCGCCATCTGGGAAGGGCAGGGCCTTGGTCCTATAGTGCATTCTTGACAGTGAATATTTAAAATACTTGTCATGGTATTTCTTCGCATTCTGAAGAGTTTTAAAATGTATGCAATTGAGTGATAATCTTATAAAGCAATCATGGACCTCTCTGCTGTGTTCCCAAGAAAATCTCTAGTATTCTAGATTTAGTAAGAATTTTAAAAGGTAATAACTGAATACTTTTGATTTCTTACCTCCTAAAAGGCAAATCAGGCCATTTGATGGCTTGTCTAGCCCAATGAGAAAAGAGCTTCTAAAATTAGTATGAAGCCACTCCTACCTCGACATTATAATGAATAGAATTACTGATTCCATAAACAATAGGACTCAGGGTCTATGGGAAAGTCAGCTTGGCTGACACTGCTAGGAGTGAAAGCTCCTCCTAAGTTATTGCTAGAAATAAAAGATGAAGAGCCACAGTGTTGCCATCTAAAGGAAATCTTATTGTACAGGATGCTTTTCAGCAGTGGCCATTCTTAAAGTGCAACTTCATCTCAGATAATGAAATACTATAGGACACAGTAACAAAAAGGACAGCTAACGAACCTTATTGAACTACTTTGTCTAGGATTGCTATTTCTGATGCCGGGCCTTCAGAAATAGCAGTCATTACCTTGAAAAGCTTTTTTTAAAAAAGTGATCCTAATCTCAGAAAACACTGATAGATCCCCAGTCTGTAAAACTCTCCCTGCTGGCTTTAATCTTTCAAACCTACATGTTGTCAGATGAATAAATTTAATGGATAAGACAAAGCCCTTAAGATGTATTTGGATCCCTTATAATAGAGATCTGATAATTAAGGGATCTTGGAAGGAAAAGCCCAACAGACAAGAATTTGTCTCAAAAGTTTTATCTTATTTTTGTATTTCTAATAAACTTTGGTTTCCAGAAATGATACCAGAAGTGGAGAAGTGGCTTTAACAGTACTCTCATGGGGCCAGCCTGGTGGTGCAAGCAGTTAAGTGCAAGCGCTACGCTGAGGCGGCCCAGGGTTCGCCAGTTCGGATCCCAGGCGCGCACCGACGCACTGCTTGTCAAGCCATGCTGTGGTGGCGTCCCATATGAGGTGGAGGAAGATGGGCACGGATGTTAGCCCAGGGCCAGTTTTCCTCAGCAAAAAGAGGAGGATTGGCAGATGTTGGCTCAGGGCTGATCTTCCTCACCAAAAAAACAACAACAACAACAACAAAAAAAAAACAGTACTCTTGTGGTTTGTTAGAGTTTTGGGTTTGTGGATTTTTTTTTTTTTTTTTTGCAAGTTCAAGTGTTTAACTGCTGTTATCCTTCCAAAATGGTAATTTTTCTCCCATTAGCCCACTGCTTCAAGTCACTGGATATCATGTTTCGAACAACACCCAGCACAAGCCAAATGATTTATGAAACGGGCACTGCTCAGACGTGATGAAAGAAGCATTAAGACCCTCACTGCCCTTTTCTAGAGAGCTAATGAATCCTCCACCAATTCTTTTCAGAAGTTTTGCTCCTGGCCCACAGGGCTGCTCATTCTTCTTAGCACACACATTTATGCATCTTTGACTACGGTACAGATTCTTTGAAGACCTTCCCATCATATCCCTAAGATAGTTAAGTATCTGAAACATTTGCTACATTTATTAATGCCACCTAAATAGCAGAGATTAAATCATCCCAGGCTTCCAGCCAAATGGAGACTCTTCCCTCTGGTAGGTCACCAAAAAAAAGGAATAGAAACAAATGTACACACAGTAAAAATACCCATCAACTCCAGAACTACTCAAAAAAGAATCCCAGAAAGCTGTCTTGCTATTAAAAGATCCCAAATGAAAAAATAAGAAAACAGGTTCAACAGAATAGGGTAAAGTTTCAGCCTTTGGAGAGCTGGCTCCAGACAGGTTAAACTCGATCCTGGATTTGTTCACAGCATGCTGTTATCTCATGGGTTGGCATGAAGACCAAGGAAGATCTGACCTGGGAACTCAGAATGCTATATCTCAGGCCCATGGATGCACTTGGCAGAGAGCCCCAAACACACGAAATTTCTATCATCGCTATCATGATCTCGGTGTGAGAAGACCCAATGTTAAGTCAGGTGCCGTGTTTGAAATCAAAAATAAAAAGTGTGCTCCTGAGCTAAGAGTGTAGACCTGTTTGGATCATGCCACACTCCAACCCAGAGAAACATGACCAGTTTAGTAGAGCAAGAAGAGGTCGTTTTCCAAACTGGTTGGATTCTAACAGAATTTCCTAAAGGGCAAGAAGGAATATGCTGTGTGCCCCTGCAAACAAAGTAGAGTAGGCCAGAATGATAAAGCACTCAGGAGTGAGTCTTGGTACACAGAGAAATTAAAGAAACACGCAGGTGGACATACAGGTATTCTTAGAGGTGGGGTGGAGTCTCACAGAGGTGCAAAATGAAGGAAATTTTTAGAATAGTGCATCCACAGGTCAGGAACACCATGCCTCCACCTGCTCTGCACACTGCAGGCACTCAATAAATTTTTATTGACCTGAATTAATATGCTTCATAGTTCTAAAATGTAATCCAGGGCCTAATTAGCTAGTCCATGCAAGCCCTCAGGAAAGAAGGTCATTCTTAATGTGCCTCCATTCTATACTTGGAGAACCAGAGACACAAAATAGTAGCGACAGCTTCAGGTCACCCTATAAGTTAGAGGCAGAGCCAAGACAAGAGCTCAGATGCACAAACACCCACTAGCCACCACTGAGCTGGCCAGCCACTGACAAGGCCAGTTGCTGAGGAGGCAGGAACTCCAAGACAAATGGAACTTGAAGTCTAGACTCAGAGAATTTTCAGTTCCCTCAACAGATGAAGAAACTTGAAATTAACTTATCAAACTCTCCCAAGGGCTGGCTCAGTAAATTGTAGCTTCCGAGTTCAAGTGAGAACTTATGGAGGAAGAACTCTAAGACAGCACAAGGAAGACTAAGAAGTGGCAAGGTCTCACAGAAAGGGCATGAGCTCTGGAAGCAGACAGTTCTGGCTTTGAATCCAACTCTGTCACTCACCAGCTGTGACCTGAAGCAATTTGCTAACCTCTCTAAGACTCAGTTTCCTCATCTATAAAATGAAAATTGTAATGACCATCTTCTGGAGTTGATGTGGAAATTGAAGATGTTATATATGACCCTAACATGAAGATTAGTCCATATTAGGCAATCAGAGACAAACCAACAAACAAAATGCTAGTTACAACAATGATTCCATTAAGAACAGCACAGCATTATACATTTAGAGGAACTGTGAAGGTTTCCACTGATTTGATGAAAGGAAATCTAAAATAATTAATAAACGAATGGACAGGGCATTCAATCTGAAGGTCACAAGGATAATTTTTTCAGTATGAGAAAAATGCTGTCCAGCAGCTTACAAGCAGATGTCACCCTGGAGTGGTGCCCTTGACACAGGGCAGACTGCCTTTCATTGTTTGTTCTCTCTCAGTTATGACTTTTAATATACAATGTTCATCACATACACCACGTACTACATGGTGGTATATCCATATGCCACATAGACTGCACTGTTACTACAGACTTCCAAGATGGAGGGCAGATGTAAATATGCACTTAAATTTGCCCAAAGACTTAAGAAAGAGTTAAATTACTTAATGCTGCATCCAATGGCAGGGTTTGTGACAGAATTGGCTACTGAAGACGCATTTGGGTGTTCTCACCTTCCAACCAAAATCTCCATTAACCCAGCATAGTGAGCTGCATTGGGAAGTTTATTTGACAATATAATGGTTGATATTACCTATATCTCCAAATCAAAGGGAAACCATCCCTTTTCACATGGAACTGATTTATAAGGAAATTGCACTTCTGAGGGACAGATACTCTGGAGATCTGGACCTGGGAGCCTCTGAGACGGTAGATGTTAAATAGTATCAGTGTTGAAAGAATCTCGGTGGTCTGCTGATAGCCTTGAAATACGTACCAATTACACCTCTCTTGACCCATGATGGCAGCCCAGGTGCCATTTAAAGATCTGTGATAATATGGCGACCATTTAAAATAGTTTAAGAATTACCTCTGAAAAGTAATCACATGAAGGTAAAAAAAAAAAAAAAAAAAAACAGAGGATGGTGAAGACAATTGATTCTCATAGCAAGTTAAAAATCCTTGCCACTGTCTCACTCCTTTAGGTTGATCTAAGTTAGAAGACTTCAGATTGAGGAAAGCCAGGAATATAAAAGCCAGGGCAGGCTTTTAAACTAAATTTACCAATTTACAGTTTCCTTTAACATGATCAAAGCTAAACTTTTGCAGGGAAGTTTTCTCAATAATTAAGGCAAGCAATTCCACCATCAAAGATGTTTTCATGTCTACTCAATAGCTTTGATTACACAGTACTCTGTTTTCTTCAAAACTAAATTTCTCATTTGTAAATTTTGATCAACAAACTAGGCCAGATTTTGTGCTCAATCCTGAATGGCCTAGGGGGACACTGACTCCCAATTCTCTACCTACCCCTATCTCAGGGCTCTCTCCTGAGCTTCAGTTCCAAATGCCTCCTGGACATCTCTGCCTGGATATCCCATTCTCAAATTCATCATGCACATTATGGAGCTCTTCTCTGCAAGATGTACTCCTGGTCCTCCTTTCTCCTTTTCCTTGCTGGTGCCAAAATCCATCCAATCACTCAAGCCAGAAACCTGAGCATAGTATTATATAAGAGCTATATTTAAGAGCATGGAGGCATTCCAAGGGGCATAATGTAATTGCAGAGACACCAAATGAGAAAGACCATGGCATGTGTATTATTAGTGAGGACAGGATAGGCGCTCCTGAGATAATAAATAAACCCCAAAATCTCAGTGGCTTTTTTTTTTCTCATTAAAGAGAAATCTGGGGGTTGGCCTGGTAGCACAGCGGTTAAGTTCGCGCACTCTGCTTCGGCCGCCGGAGGTTTGCAGGTTTGGAACCCCGGGTGCGGACCTACACACCACTCATGAAGCCATGCTGTGGCAGCATCCCACATAGGAAACAGAGGAAGATGGGCTTAGATGTTAGCTCAGGGCCAATCTTCCTCATGAAAAAAATATATATCTGATGCCAATTGGTCAACTTTCCAGCAACAGAAACTCAGGATCCAGTCTGCTTCCCTCTTGTCTTAGACGTCTGCACTTCCTGGCTTATAGACAAGAAAGAATGAGCATGAAGAACGTAGACCCCCTTCTTAGCTTCCTTGAACCAAAAATGTCACATCCCTTCTGCTCACTTTTCTCTTGTCAAGAATTTGGTCATTGTCCCAACCTAACTGCAAGAGAAACTGGAAAATATCTTCTCATCTGCCCAGGAAGACGAAATGAGGTGGTGAACACATGGCATTGTCTCCACCACAACGTGTTTAGGAAACTGTAAGACTGGCATACCTGGAAATCAGTGGGGATGGTGAGGGGTAATATGTGTTGTGTGGAAAGGGTGGGTAGACAGTGCCAGGAAAGACAGGAAGGTAGGTAAAGCCAAAGCCAATGTAACTACCTAGAAGGACTGGGTGGGGTAAAGAGCCTCAGTGCCGTGCTGAGGACAATGGGATTTTAAAGAAGGGAACAGGGCAAAGACAGGGAGATGTGGTCACTGGAGAATCCTAGAGCTCGAACTTCTCAACCTGAGGCACCCCAAGTGAAGGGCCAGCTCCTGCTCCCAGGGCCAGCCCGAGGTTCCTAGTGCGTTAAGATCAGTGGAGTACAGTCTAGGGTCTGGGACTTAGCCTAAAAACAAACAAAAAAGCTTGTTGTTGTACTGTGATCACTATGTCTGGACACTGCGTGATCCTTCTTCAGACGACGTGCTTCCCAGCTTCCCCCCGGGTACTCCCTCCTCAGCTGCATCCCAGCTCCCACTGCAGGCTCACCTCCCTGTTCTCTCTGGGTTCAGCCTGACTTTCTCTTGACTTTGGTGGACGTGGTTTCTTGCTCACTTTGCTTCTGATGGGCTCCACTTTCAGTAGCATGTACCCCAGCTGACTTTCACACTGTTTTACACTCAGCTGTCTTCTGCCAGTCTTGTCCAGTCAAAAGATAAAATAACAACAACAATAACTAACATTTGTTGTTCTTAGTGCCGTTGAGTGGATTCTGACTCCTAGCGACCCCGTGTACAGCAGAGCGGAACCCTGCTGGGTCTTTTAGCACCATCCTCTCACCCTCGGGTGCTCCATCAGGCAATGCTCTACTGCTATTCATAGGGTTTTCAATTTTTTTGAGAAGTGGGTGGCCACGTCTTCTTCCTAGTCTATCTTAGTCTGGAGGCTCAACTGAAACCTGTCCACCATGGGTGACCCTGCCGGTATTTGAAATACCAGTGGCATAGCTTTCAGCATCACAGCAACACACAGCCACCACAGTAGGACAACCGACAGCTGGGTGGTGTGGTTCCCTGACTGGGAAACAAACACGGGCCACAGAGGTGAGAGCCCCAAATCTTAACCACTAGACCACCAAATTAACATTTACTGAGTGTTTAATACATGCCTAGCACTGTTCAAGCATTTTATATGTATATGGTCATATATATATGCACAATACATGGGACCATCATACATTAATATATATTAATATGTATTATATATGGTTAGTATTTATTACATAACGTTACAATATCATATAATATATATACATCTATATATAGATCATTTCATTCCCAGACTAATGCCATGAGATAGGTGACATTATTACCTCCATTATGCAGATAAAGAAACTAAAGCAAGAGGTTAACTTGCCACATTCACATGGATTGGAAGTGTTCAAACTGGAATTTTAATTCAGGATTTCTGGCTATTAACCACTATGCTGTACTACTAAATATAAGTTGATGAAGAGGAGGGGAGAGAGAGAGAAGATGGCTTGATGAGCTTAAAAAAAAAAAAAAAAGTGAGGAGCAGTTGTGATCAGCCCTGAGAAGGCAGAGGAAAGGGTCTCCATTGGAGGGAATTGCAAAGGAGGAGGTGCCACCAGAGGATAAAAAGCCTCCAATTATTCACACAAGGGGTATTTGTTTTCTTAAAAAGAGACAAGCTCCTGGAGAGCACAACGCCTGAATATTTATCAATGGAATTTCACAGGCCCTGGCAGGTGGAAGGCAGGGAGATTTGAGCCCCTTGAATTACAACTCGTGGGCCCTGCCTCAAAAAAGCCCATTCGTCTTGGCAAAGCCCCTCCCACACACGCACAATGTGCGGTCTCGAGCTCGCTCAGGCTGGACATCTTGTCAGCTCAGCACACAAAATAAGAACTGTTTCCCCTGCATGCAGCTGGCGCGCCCTTTCAACCGGTCCCAGCTGCCTGGAGCTGCGCACGCGGCGGGGGCCACGCCCCATATGAATATTCATGAAGGCCTTGTGCTCAGAGACCCGGATTTTAAGGCCCCTAAAGGGGTTAGAATGCTGGTAGGGGCTTCCTGACACGGAGTTAGAAGGAAAGAGGGAGCCGGGCTTTGTCAAGGTTTGCTCTTGAAGACTACAAAGAGGAGGGAGCACATGGAAATTGAAGTCCGTGGTTGCTAATCCACGCGAGGTCAGATTTATAAAGGGAGCTGGCTACTCCCTTGTAGTTTATCAAGTCTTTCAATGTCCCTCCACACCAACAACGTGCAATTACTAGTGTTTCACAGACAAGCTCTCTTTTTAGCACTCAGCAGCATGGAAATAACCGAGAGTAAGCTTTTTGTTGGGTATTGCCTCATAACTCTTATCGAGGTAGATCTCTGCGTTAACAACGCATCCCTCTCGCACACGGTGCATTGCAGGTATATTAATTTGCATGTTCTTATGATATAATCTAGGACTTTCGTCTGGGTGTCAGTCTATGTCATAGGCCAGAAATTTTTAAATGAACTTTGAAATACTTATACTCTTAGATCTAGTTGGGACATAATCAAGGAGTTAACCGTATCTATTAGTACTCATATTTGACAGTGTTATTTTTATTAATGGAGAAATTTCCCAGCACAGATCATCTGAAAGAGTAGATAGTACCCAAATGCATTTCATTGACTTATAATACAAGATGGGCTTTTGGTAAGGAACATTCACTGTCTTTTCTTGTTGTTGTTGGGGCCATAAGAGTTCACTTTAGAATTCACCAAACAGAAATTACTGGAAACTTTGTTGAGTGCATCTATTCCATTAATCCCTCCATTAAGAGAGGCTCTGCTTCTTACCTACACATTGGAAATGGAAGAAATAATGTTATTGGGAGGAAATCAAAGAATAAGAAGAGGAAATATAATGTGAAAGCAATTAGCTACTTTAAATGAGGGCAGACTCCTCCCCCACCCCACTTCCATCCCAGAGAACTGAGCACATATGCAAATGTAAGGGTATAACCACTGTGAGCAGCCATGAGACTTTACAGGAAGTAGGACAGGGACTGGACAAAGGACACAAACAAATGTTCCGGTAATCGTGGGATCTGGAAATTATAGACTGATAAACTTGCCATTAATCCCCAGCAAAGTTCTAAATTGGATAGTTAAGTAGACAGCTAGTGAGCACTTAAAAAAGATGACCACTGGGAACCCATGAGAGTTCACCAGGATCTGGTCAGGTCAAACTTTATTTCCTTTTTATTTTTTTAAATGAAATGCTTGACTATCACATCAGAATGCCAAAAACAAAGAACATCTTGACAAAAGGACAGCCTATTTATCTCTCCCTCTACCTTTTTTTTTCTGTGATGGATTCAGGATTCAAAATTATCAAATTGAGCATTCAGCAGCCAAAAGAGAATAGACTCTAGAGCCAGAAAGAACTGGGTTTGAATTTAGGCTCTGCAACTTAATAGCTGTGTGACATTGGGCATCTCTGAGTTTCAGGTTTCACAACTACAAAATAGGTATAGAATGTCTACTTTATAGATACAAAAGATAATACAAATAAAGTATGCAGCACAGGTATTCAAGAAAGGGTGGTTATTAAGATACAATTTAAGAGGTAAAAATTCAAATATAAACTCGGGAAAGAGAAGAACAAAACTGAGTAATTCATATAAAAAGAACTTTTTTATTTACGGAAAATTCAGTGTGAAATAACCAGGTAACATGTTTCAGGTGCAAACCGAAGCTTATTAATCTAAGTAGGTGTAAGCCAATAAGAAGGAGTTCTAATTAATTTCAGTTGGTCAGATCCTATCCAAAATTCTTTGTCCCTTTCTGAGTAGCATACTTTATAGGTAGCAAAGAAAAATTAAATAACATCTAGGAAGGTGAGAGACCCAGAAACCACAGTACCTGAAAAATAGTTGAAGAAATGGTGGTGTTTAAGAGCTATGATGTGGAATAGGGTATAAACTTGGTCTGTACAGCTCCAATGGTAGAATTGGGACAAATGATTGGAAGTTGCAGGGAGATGGATTTTGGACTTAACATGTAAGCTGTTCAACCATGCAGTGAGCATTCTTGAAAAGTAGCAAGCTCACAATTACTGAAAGTATTCCTGCAGTGAGTAGAGGCCAGCTCTCAAAGATAGTGTAGAAGAGATTATTCCACTGGAGAAGAGAGTGGCCTGGTCTTAGATTAGAGTTAGTAGTACAGCATATATATGCCACCACCCCCAGCCATGGCAGGCATGACTGATCAATGATAGCTCTTTTTCCTGCTGAGCTAAACTCAGCCTCACAATCTTTTTCAATGCAGTGCTCCAAGACATCACTACTAATTCATCCGAGTTGACAGCCCACCCAACCCAGATGATCCCTTAGAGTCTCTAAGATCCAATAACTTAGAAATTTCACCCATTGTGTCACTGTAATATGTCTGTAAGTTGACTAGAAGGGGAACCACAGTTAAGTGCAAAAATATTTCCAGATATCTGTGTGTGTTTATGTTTGTATATGTACCTTTGGGTGTACATATATATGGGATAGTATGTAGATGGTTTGGTTCTACCCAAAAACAAGAATCACATGAGGGAAGTAACTCATTGTCCACAAGAGCCCTTAAGCAGTGAATCCCTATTGGGACATGCCAATGGTTAATGACATTGCTTTATGTATACCCATCCATTTCTTCTACATAAAATTCATCTTTTCTTACCCTATCTCACCCCTTATAAAATTTGAAACTCATTTTGTAAGTTGTAACTTTTGGGACATCAAGAGCAAGGTAGTATAAAAAGAGAGAATTTGAGGATTTGGCAGAGATAGGGCTGGGGTACTTTGTAAACCCTCAAGAAAAGGGGGGATTTTATTATTAGGCAGAAGTAACTAAAAAGAGGTCAATAAGAGACTGAATTACAATGTCCAGAGATGTAGCAGACTTAGAGTCCAAGCTAATGGATGGGCAGCAGGAGCCTCCTGGAAGAGGGAGCACTTGAAGACAGGTGAGTGGTAGCTCATATTTTGGCTCCCCAGGTAGCAATTAAGAGGAACAAAGAACCCAGTCTAACTCCCAAGGACAAAGATGCAAAGACAATTTGTTGGAGAAAAGATAATCTTTGCAATAAATATTACTGGAGTAATTGGCTATCTATATGCAAGAAATAAAATACCTTGATCCATCCCTCTCATCATACACAAAAATTAACTCAAAATGAGTCATAGACCTAAATATAAAACTTAAAACTATGAAACTTCTTGAAGTTTACTTTTTTAAAAAGATTAAGCTATTTATATTTTAAAAGTGAGACAGTTTAAAGAAAAATATAAGTAAATAAGAGTATATATAGGTGGGATGCAGATATGCAAAAATCACTACAGTGGCGCCCCACTACTACCCTTTGCCACACTGCATCCAAGGGCTAGGGAGAGTGTCATAACCCCATCCAGGCAGGGTGGGGTTTAATACAGGACTGCAGTCTCAGGAGGAAAGTGTCTCAGGAGGAAAGTCAATGTGCAAACCAGGAAACTCTACCGGAACCCCTGTCCAGTGTGAGCGTGGGAAATTCTGTTGGAAGAGCGTGAGAGGAAGCTCTTGCTTGCAGCCCAGCGCTTCCCAGCTCCCAGGATCACAAATTTAGGAGACAGGAAAACATATCCTAGATGCCACGAGTCAACACTCCTGTGGCTACTTTTCAACAGCCTGGCCTGACAAAGTGGGCTTAGCTGGGCAGGCCAGAACCTGTAAAGCACAGCTGCGAGGACCTGCAGCTAAGTGAGCTGAGTGAGGTAGGAAGAAGGTGCCTGCTGCTCATGTCACATCTTAAATTCTTGGGCATTAAATTATGACACCAGTTACAACATCTGCCTTTATCAGGATCGAACTCCAATATGTCAAGAATTATGAAACAGGCATGTAACAAATATTGTAAGGGATCCTCCTGCTACTGTTAAGAAAGTAACAAATATTCCTTCTTTCTTTACCCATAAAATTCTTATAAAGGCAATACAGTCTGAAGCTTAAAAGCATTAGCTATGGTGTCAAGTTGCCTGGGTTCAAATCCCAGCTCTCTGTCCTATTAGCTGTCAAAATTTGGCTTAAGCTCTCTGACCTTAGCTTCCTCTTCTGTAAAATGGAGATGACAAAAAAAAAACCTTCCCAGAGGTTAGATGATGATGCATGTAAAGGTGTTTATTTCTTGGTGCATTTAGCACATAGTAAGCACTCAGAGTTACAGAGCTGGGAGGGAACTTAAAGATCGTCTAAAACTTCTTTTCTGCTGTACCAGTAGAGTGAAGCCCAGAGACCCTGGGGACCTACGCAACATCCCACAGTGAAATTAGGGGCAGACCTGCCTTTCAAAAATTGAAATGCTGTCATTTTTCTTTTCAGTTTCCTTTCCTCTCTTGGTGGTTGGGATTATTCTTGTGGTACCTCCTCTTCTCATGCCAGGCTTATAACAACTTGCACCATATTTTACTCTGATTTTCCATGGCTTCACTGTGACCCTACATTCGTTTAGCACTCCTACATTGTGAAAGCTGAACACCATCTGTCATCTGATCAGTGTGCAACAGTCCCTTAAGAGCTTAGTAAATGCCTTTTCTATGAAGAATCCTTCCCTTTTAAGCATAATGCAATGTTATAATTTAACTTTCAAGATCCACTCAGGAGAGAAAGGATGATAAGACAGGTCCATACATAAACATTCTCCCCCTGGGCCGCATGACTGTAAATATACCAAGATGTGCCCTTCTTGAGCTAACAACATATTACCTAATGATCTTCCACTTCCTGGCTTTTAAGAGTCCTTCTCTCAGAAAGAAAAGATGGTGTGTTGGTTTCTACATCATCTCTTCATATAATGGGCATAACCTGTTATTCCAAGAAGATCATCTAGTCACACAAAATAATCCAGGTGGAAATCTCCTTTGCCCTCCTATTTTCTCAAAATCTGTAGGGTAAAGTCATAAACTACAGTAGGTTTTACTAATAACAACTCACCAGAAGGACAAGCTATTTGGAAATTAGGTCACATCTTAGGGCTTTCTGCCAGATTCACACACAGGAATAGTAACATCATTGCCAGAGTATCTTTGAACACAAAGAACAATGACAAATAATGTTGTTCTGTTGAGAAATGCTGAATGGCTGGATTCCTTATAGGGTCTCTTTGAGTAAAAGTTTCCTGACAAAAATAAAGAGGTTGAGGGGAATGCTTTCAATGTCCGGCTTTCCAAAATAGACTATTTCTGTATCCATTTTCTTATTATAATTTATATTCCCTGTGCCTAAAATGCCTGGCATGGGGTAGGGGTTTAAGATGTGTGGAATAGAGGAGTGAACAATCTATTTTCTTTCTCTTCCTCTGTTATCCCATCCTCATATTGCCTCAGAGAAACACATAAATAAGGACAACCTTGACGAGTGAAGAGCTCAGACTCCCTTTGGGTTCTGTGCCTGATGTTTGTGGGACATTTGCTCAGGGCTTCCTGTTATCAAGTGGCCTTTGAGTGCTCAGCACATTGCCTTTGTCACATCACCTGTCCTTCCTACCTTGGAGAGGGATAAGTTTTAAAGTCCTGCTCCAGGTAACACCCGGGAGCATGTTAGAACTGTAGAATCTCAGGTCTCACCCCAGAATCAGAATCTGCATTTTAATAGCGTCCCTGGGAGACGCCTGCACACATTCAAGTTTGAAAAGCATTAGTATAAAGCCTGCATGAACGATGGATCCTCCAAATACCAACTGCCTGCTGGTCTCTGGAGAGGTATAGCCTCAGATTGCATTTCGAGTAGACAATTGTTTCCAGAAAGGAAAGAAAGACAAGGAGCCCACCAGACTTCCGGTGCTTGTGAATTGACAGCAGTCATTAGATACAAGGCAGGGGACAGAGCATCTGCTTCAGGGGACCGAGGCTCACAGTCGGCACAGGCAGGCGAGCGACATTCACTTTGGTACATCACAGCAAGACTTTGAAACTATCCAGGGCCTCTTGTTATTTTTCTTCTGTGTGTTTCATAAAAACTGTTGCCAAAGCATTTCAAAACTTAAAATTACAACTGATTGCCTAGTTGTCTATTAAAAGAATAAAGCTCCTTGGAGGGCACAAATTCCCATTCCAGAAGAAATCAATAGAAAACTTTAATCTGTCAGTGATAAATTATTGTGTGTATTGATTTCCATAGCTTTTAGGGCTCTTAGCAGCAACAGGGGAAAGGCTAATCTTTCTGGAATGTGTGTGCACTTGGAGCATAGCCCCAGTGAGCAGGGAGCTTGCCCGTTAGTCAAGAGTGTCTTATAAACAAATTATAGGCAAAAATTCCTTTAACGTGATAGAATTCTCCATTATGGCTACTCTTTAGCATTTATAAGGCAGACAATACCAGGGGTGGAACAAATGTTTAACAGCCATCTGCTTTGCATGCAGAATTGACAGACCAATTCACATGCAGCGTGGTACTTTAATCTTTCTTTTAAAATACTGCCAGCAGCATTGTTCAATAAAACCTTCTCCTTCAGTGCAAACTCAAAAAACATGCCATGCCACTATTCTACTGGTTATGTGTTAAGAGACTGACACGTAACTGATAATGGGTGAGAGAAAATACTGGAAGCATCTATGATATTTATTCCTTTGTAGATTGAATTTCACCTCCATATATTTGTTCATGGAGCTCCCACTGCCTACATGCTTCCCCATCTTCACTGGTTAAAATCCTGCATATTCTTCATAGAGCTCCTCTATGAAACCTTCTTGGAGCTCACAAATTAGAGTTCTCTTTGCTTCCTCATAGCAAGCTATGTGATCTTCTAGTACACCATGGAACTCTTTCTACCTTACATTATAGTTATTTGACCTGCTTTATCTCCACTGCTACGCTGCATGCTTCTTTAGAGGTACACCTTGTTAATTTTTGTGGCTTTCCATCTAGCACAGTGCTTGGCACATTGTGTGTAGTCCCTAAGTAGTTATGGATTTGAACAAATAGGGGTTTATTGGGCTCTCGTTATCCAGCATCTCATAGCCCAGCGTGACCAGAGAGCAATCAATATGGAAACGCAAATATTAGAAGAAAAGCAATGGGACTCCACTAAGGTCTTAAGTCTATCAACCAGTCAACAAATATTTAACTAGAATCTATTGTGTATTTGGAAAGAGGAAATTATAAAACAAGGAAGAGGAAGTTACAATCACATTATGAAGACAAAATTTTCTGGGCAAGAAAAAGGCAAAAATATGAAGCAGGTAAAGTTTTACCCATCATCTTTTCTACGCCATCTGTCCCCTCCCTGTGATTTCCTGCTGTCTTCAGTTTCTTGTCTCCTTTGCTATGTCCCTGTATGTGCGTCTAGTGTAGCTTTTATCACTCTATGTTGTAATTAAGTCAGGAAATTAAGTTTGAGCCTAGGCCATAGCTGGGGTTCAAGCACATCGATTTCCCAGCAATGACCCAAGGACCAGGACTGAGTCCTTAGAGAAAGGAGCTGAGAGAGAATTTGAAAAAGATTGTGATCACCAAGGACTTGGAAGGACTTTGGAAGAGAAGGACCTCTGCTTCAGGACCCAGAAAACAAAATGGAGCACCCAGTGAGGGGAGGGGCAGTCTCTCCATTTCTGCATGGGAGACAACTGGGTTCCTGTGAAATGTGGACTGAAGGACTAACTGTGTTTTGACTTCATTCATTCATTCAATGTTCACATATGTATCGAGCTGCTAGTAAGTGTCTGGCACTGTTCTAGGCCCAAAGAATACAACACTGAAGAAAAGGGACAAAGCTCCTGCCCTCTTGGAGCTTACTGCTGCTGTGTGATGATGAGGAGGAATCATCTGCAGAAATTTGTGTTCTTTTAAAATCTACCCCAAAAAATGGGCGACGGGGGCAGTGGTGGACACTAGCTTAGCGTGAGAAGGAAGTGTGGTCTCAGTCACTCTCCTGGCCATTTTCCTCCTGTCTTTTAGCTCTACAATTGCTTGCCGGGTTAAACTAACCTCTTCCTTTTTGGATCAGGTCTTTCTGGAAAACAATAAGAATTCTCTACTCTGAACTGTTCTAGAGACACTGGCTGCCAGTCAGTCTGCCCTGTTAAATTGTTTTCTAGGATTTTTTTGAAAAAAATGTGAAAAGCTTTAAACTAGTATAACAAGTAGTATTGTTTTCCTCCACCATTAAATAAAAGTTTTGAAAGTCAAAAAAAAAAAAATCAAGACACCTGGCATCCTTGAGGCTTAAAAGCACAAACAGAGAGCTGAAATGGAAAAACATAAGTGGTCAGTGTGGGAGCCCATGTGAAAAGCCTGGCAGGAGGCTAAGTTCCTACATATGTAAGTGGGGCAAAGCCTGCAAAATCTGGGTTATTTCTCTTAGGAGGACCATATTTGTACTCACGGACTGGTGAAGCCTGGGCAAGTTTGGGTTATATTATAATTTATTCACTTAATTTCTCTCCTATTAAATTATGAATACATTGATAATAGGGCCTTTATCTCATCAACACCCAGAAGAGTAATAGGTGCATATTAGGCATAGCTTGGTGCCTAATAATTATACGAGAAAGGAAGGGGAGAAAGGAAAATACTCATTGATTGCAAATATTTAAGATGGATCTGTTTTTGTGCAAATGGTAAGAATCCCTTTGGAACCAAGCCTGGTGACAATGTGATAGATCTCCATCAATATCAGATATCAAAATAAAGTGAGGAGATTGGAGGAATTCCAAAGATACTTTGAGAAGTGGCAGCATTATTGGAATATAGCTTCCAATTGCAACTGCATTTAACGAAATGCACTGGATGTCTGAACAATGGTATGGGTGCTAAAATCTTTCTGATGTTTTATAGTCACACCTCATGTCTCAAGTGCTAGATAGTGTGTTATTGATCACAAGGCCTGCTGGAATTCAAAAAAGAGCTCATTATCAGGGAAAGTTTACATCTACCCAATTTTTAAAAGAATTGATATTACAATCTTGCCTGAAATACTGAACTAAAGAAATGGAGAACCAAAAAAGAAGAAATAACATAAAACTGATAAGCATCTTAACCAAAAAATGACTAAACTGATTAAAGGAGTACCTAAAATGAAAATCTATAAAAGAATGGTGAGGATGCATTTGTTTACAAATAACAGAAATAAACTCTGGCTGGTTTAAGTAACAAAAAGGACTTGTTGGAGGGATAATGACAGAGTCATATTCAGCCAATTCATCCCAATATAGCCACCCTACATGTTTATGGTTGGTTAGTGTTCATGCTGTATCCTTTGTTAAATATTTTGACCATCAGCTCTGGACATTGGAGTTCCCCATAGACTCAAACGGCCCTCAGAAATGGACTAGAAGCTGGATATCATATGTGGTAGTTTTGGCAAGAAATAGAAAACTCTGACTCAGACTGGCTTATAACAGGGGTTGGCAAATGACAGCGTGTAGGTTGGCCACTTGTTTTACTGGAACACATTCACAGCCATTCATATATGTATTGTCTAGGGCTGCTTTAGAGCTACAACAGCAGAGTAGATTAGTTGTAACAAAGACCTTATAGCCTACAAATCTTAAAACAGTTACTATCTGGCCCTTTAAGAAAAAGTTTGGTGACCCCTGACTTCTATAATAGGTCATTTATTCTCTAATATATTTGATTCAGTCCAGGGTGGGCTCAAAAATGCCATCAAAGGTTTAGGCTATTTAGAATTCTTCTTGCTGCAATCTTCAGTATTGCCCCCCTCCCAGGATGGTCACCGTCATGGCGGCAAGAGAACTGACAATGGCGATCAGGACTATGTGCTTCCTTGTTCATGTCCAGCAGGAGAAAGATTAACTTCCCCCCTAGACACGGAATATAAATTTTCAATCAGATCGGGCCAATTTAGAATGTGTGCCCATCACTGGATCAATACAGTTGCTAGGGGATTGCCATGCATATATTATCTTAGACTAATCTGTAGCCCTCACTAAGGATGGGGTTGGGATCCGGAAAAACATCAGCATTGCTTAGAAAGGAGAAAGTGGAGAGTGGATGTTAAGTAAGCAAGCCACAGTGCCAAGACAACCAGGCATCTGAAGACTACAGGGAGCCTAGGAATCTTCTCTCCCCTCCATCTCTAAATCTCTGCTTCTCTCTTTGATGCTGATTCATTGTTCTTTCTCATTGCAGCCTGTTTTCTTCTACTCCCAACACATGGTGGAAAATAAAGCTTCCAGGAGCTAAGATGTTTACTATTATAGTCTTATGGCTGAAAGAGACAACTCTCTTTTTCTCTATCTTATTTTAAAGTTCCTGGGGAAAGATTTTGATTGGCCCAGGCTGGGTGAGGGGATCACCCTTATATCTCTAACTATCACCCTAACTATCTCTCACTATAACCATTTGGACAGTGGTAGAGAGAGGGGCAATTAGGGAAAGGATGTTGGGCAGATGAGCCATCAGGTGTTGCTACAGTATGTTTATTTCTTCATGTCAGATTAAATGGTCCAAATCTTTCCATTATAGGTGATTGTGTATATTAAGATTATTTTTCATTTTGAGAAACACAGACCCAAAAGAGCAGTCATTTAAACAAGATAGTTTATCTTTCTTTCATATAAAGCTGCAAAGGTAGGCAAGCTGGTATGACATTTCTGCTCACTCATCTGCTGTGTTGCCCTTGTCTTCATGGCCCAAGATGGCAGCTAGAGCTCCTGCTAGCATGTCCATGATTGTAGCAGCAGGATGGAGGAAGCAACAAAGAAGGGACAAGAGGTACACACCAACTGTCATTTAAGGAAAGTTCCAGAAGTTGCCATATGATACTTCCACCTAGTCCTTTGCAAGGGAAACTGGGAAATAGCCTTTTTTTTTTTTTTTTTTCCTGGACAGCTACATGTCTAGCTTAAAAATCAGAGGTTCTAGGGGCCGGCCTCGTGGTGTAGTGGTTAAGTTTGCACACTCCGCTGTGGTGGCCCAGGATTCGCCGGTTTGAATCCGGCTGTGGACCTACACACTGCTCATCAAACCATGCTGTGGCGGCATCCCACATACAAAATAGAGGAGGATGGGCATGGATGTTAGCTCAGGGCCAATCTTCCTCAGCAAAAAGAGGAAGATTGGCAACAAATGTTAGCTCAGGGCCAATCTTTCTCACTGAAAAAAAAAAAAAAAAGAGGTTCTATTACCATGGAAGAAAGGACAACACATATTAAGGGACAAATAGCACAGTGATCATAGTCTCTGTATAGTGATCATTCATTTTTAGAACACACAGGCTTTTAAGCTAAAAGGGTTTCTTTTTAACTCAGAAAAAAAGAAAATAGTCATCATTAAGGAACATAAAGGAGAGTTTAATAATACAACTCATGTCTTATACTCCCATAATTGAAATTTAAATGCATTAAAGTAACAGAAAAATATACAAAACACAGCCATTGTTTGCTTATGCACATATGGCCTTCCAATAAAGGCAATGATGTATCCTAGCAAAGAACTATCTCCCAGGCTGCGACAACCAGTTCATGTCATTTTAGACAAAATTATGTGGAATTCTATAGCTGTTGTGGTATAAAGGAGGCAGATTAGCGTTCCTTAAATTCAGACTCTGACTTAGAAACATGAAATGCCTGAAAAGCTATTATTTTAGCCCAGGAACCTTCTCCCACTGGCTAAGCTATCAAAATGAAAATGTCCAAAATGACCAGGTGTATTTGTTCAACTCAAAAAAGTGTTCTCAGTTCTGCTTGCTGCAATGATAGCTTGTAAAGCCTCCATCAAAGGATTTGTAGCTTGCCTTTCAAATTATGATTGATGGGCCCACCCTTTTCATAGCCAGTTTCCTAAGGAAAGAAGATTCAAATAATATTCTCCATGCTACCGTGGTCTGTCCTTAATGGTGACTACATGAGCCTGACTCAGTCCATTTAGATTTAGAAAAAATAACAAAGCTTTGGTCTCTTGCCTGTGAATGAATGGGGAGTAGAGAAAGAGATTTTTTAGTACCTGTAAAGTTCCAGCAAAACCAAGCCTTGCTGCAGAGGGTGTGCCAGCGTTTAGGGCAACACCCTTCCTGCCGTCGGGGAGTACAAGAGCATGTACTCAAGTATTATTTGGTGACAAGAATAGAATATTATTCTGAGCAATAAAGTGTTATTCAAATTCTACCAAAGTACATAGATGCTGTAACATGGTAATTATTCTAAGAAAGAGTGTTTAATTTAGAAATTACCTAACCTTTTTGGTTTCTATTTTTGATGACATTTGTAATCTAAATTAGCAACAAGCCTGTGTCTCTCAGGCTTTTACATCAAACTCCAAACCTGATTTGCAGCTTTATTTTAGAATCAGCAACCCATTTATTAGTGTTCAGTCTGTCTCAGAGATTTAAGGCCAGTCTAGGCCCAGGTAATCTGCAGATAAAGAGTGAAGAAGTAAAAGGAATTAGTGCTGTTGTTTTCAAGCAAGGCAAAAGGGTAACCGTGTCACCACTGGACTGTCCCATTCCCCCTGTGCTGCTCCTGGAATTCTGGGCAGAAGAGGAAGTCACAGAACAGCTAATGTTTGCCAGGTGTTGGGACTTTGGCCTCTCCCTATGAACCAACAAAATAATCAATCCAGTGTTGGTCGTACATAATTAAGTGCAAATCCACTTATTATTTCATTCTTTTGGCAATAATTTCTCAAGCACCTGTCTATACCAGGCCCTGTGCTACAGTGTGGGTATGCACAGAATGATCAGAAAGGGTTCCTGTCTCAAAGGGTTCCCACTACCATCTAGTGACAGTGATATTCGTTTCAGTTATAGGAATAATCAGCACATATATAGGAAATGATTAACAGGAAATATGTACAAATGATCATAACAGTTAGATGGAATTACGGGTAAATTTTTTAATTGTCCAAGCTTCCTATAATGTTATCATATTCCTATAATTGTATTATATTCATCTAATGCTTTTAATCAAAAAATACAACAGTAATTTCAAGCCCTAGTGTTAAAAATTGAGTGATGAATTTTTATCTACTCAAGATACTTTAAGTAATAGAACCACCGTTATAAATAACAAACTGTTGATTTTTAAAACAAATCAATTACTAAATCACAATAACATATTCTATCTATCATATACATAACACAGTTATTATAGCAAATCCACTTAGGCCTTCTCTGGAGTGGAGAAAATGGCGTGGGTGAAAACTAGAGAATAAAATATCTTATACTAATTTAGGCCTTCCAGTGAGAAGGACAATGAGAGGGATGACCATTTTTTAACCTCTATACCAGCTGTGTCATTATTTATTAAGCACCCATGATGTAGTGGTTAGGCTTACCAGAAAACATTCTGGAGCAGCCTCAGAAAGTTGTCAGTAGTACGTGTAGTCTACCTCATACTACCGAGAAAAGAACTTCTTGAAATGTCTCAAAAAGGGAAGTATTAGCATAAACATGTAACAGCTATGGTGGTCATCAGACCTGGACCAACGATGTCAGTGGTTTTACCCACAAACCAACTTGCTGTCAGAATCCCTCCCACTTTCAGCTGAGAAAACAGGTCACATGAATTCAAGGCTCCTAACAGTGCAATGAATACTATGAGTACTATCCAGGCAGGAGCTATGAGTATTATCCTTCAAAGACAGTAGAGAATAAATATTGAGGAGTTGTTTTGATCAAGCCTGGTAAATTCTATCCTTCAACTAAATGTGTTTCTGATGCCTCCAGAGCAGAAATACCTGGGTTATTTGAGTATTTAAGAGGAGGCTTATCAAAAAGAAGGGATGGAAGGATGAGATGCTTATCAAGTTCTTTAAAAGCAACAGTTGAAGTGAACAAACTGTTGTAGTGCTTTTTTAATATGTGAGTTTACAAAGTTGTATGCTCATTTCCGTCTTCAGAAAGTAAGAGATAAAAATTCTTTTTAAAATCACTGAATCAACACAGATATGGTCTATACGGACTTTTCTCATTTCTGCCATTCCTGTCTGAAGATTTGAACTTTCATTCATTCAAAAGTATTTATTGATCTCCTACCATGTGGCAGACACTGATCTGGTGCTTAGAATACATCAGTGAACAAAACAGAGATCCCTGTCCTCATGGAGATTACTTTCCAGGTGGGAAACAGAAAAGAAACCATAAACACAATCAGTAAGTAATTCAAATAGACATTAGAAGAGATAAATGTTATGGAAAAAGCAGTATTAGGCCAGGGTAAGAGGATCAGGAGTGCTGAGTGTGGAGAGGGAAGGCAAGTTCAGTTTAAACAGGTGGCAGAGTAGGTCCCATTGAGAAGGCGAGAACTAAGGGAACATGTGAAGAAGGTGAGGGAGTGGGATGTTTGGCTCTCTGGGGAAAGCATTCCAGGCCAAGGGAACAAACATGTCTGCTGTATTTGAGGAACAGCAAGGAGACCAATATGGTTGGAGTAGAATGAGAGAAGGTGAAGTTAGCAGGAGTGAGGCCAGAGAGGTGATGGGGGAGCAGGTCATCTGGGTTATGCAGGCTTTTGTAAGGACTTGTATTTACTCTGAGTGAAATAGGACACCACTGTGAGGTTTTGAGCAGAGGAGTGACATGATCTGACTTACATTTTTGAATTCTTTAAACTAGACTGTAGTAGAAGGAAGGAGCAAAGGTAGAAGCAGGGAGACTTGTTAGGAAGTGACTGCAATAATCTAAGAGAGAGATTATGCTGGCTCAGACCAAGCTAGCAGCAGCGGAGGTGGTGAAAAATGGTTGGATTCCAGATGTATTTTGAAAGAGGAGCCAACAAGATTTGGACATGAGAAAAGAGACAAAGAGAGAGGAGTCAAGGATGACTCTGAATTTTTTGGCCTGAACTAATTAAGGATAGAGTCGCCATCAACTGAGGGGGTGTAGACTGTGGGTGGAACAAGCTTTTAAAAAAAAAAGAATGGGAGGGGCCAGCGTGGTGGCATAGTGATTAAGGTTGCACGCTCCGCTTTGGCAGCCCGGGGTTCCCAGGTTCAGATCCTGGCGCGGACCTACTCACCACTTATCAAGCCATGCTGAGGCCGTGTCCCACATATAAAGTAGAGGAAGATGGGCATGGATGTTAGCCCAGGGCCAGTCTTCCTTAGCAAAAAGAGGAGGATTGGCCACAGATGTTAGTTCAGGACTAATCTTCCTTACCAAAAAAAAAGGGGGGGGTGGTTCATGTTTAGACTTGTTCAGTTTGATACATCAAGAGGGCGGATGGATAAAGGTCTGGAGTTCAGGAGAGAAGTCTGAGCTGGAGATACACATTGGCAACTTATAGATGACATTTAAGGCCATGAAACTGGGTGAGATCACCAAGGGAGTGAGTAAGGAAGAGAAGAGGTTGAGGAGAAAGCCCTGGGGCCCTCCAAGACTATGAGGTCAGGGGGAAGTGGAGAGACCAGCAAAGGAGACTGAGAAGGAATGCCCAGTGAGGAGGAGGAAAACCAAGAAAGGATGTGTCCTGGAAGCCAAGTGAAGAAACTGTTTCGGAGAAGAGGGAGTAATCAGCTGCATCACATGCTACTGACACACGCCTAAGCTGTGGACTGAGGACTGACCTATAGACTTAGAAAAGTGTAGGTCGTTGGTGTCTTTGGAAAGAGCAGTTTCGATGGAGCATTTGTGGCAGAAACGTGTGTTTGGAGCAAGTTTATGAGGTGATAAGCAGAGAGAAATGAGAGGTGGCAAATATAGATAACTATTTAGAAAAATTTTCCTTACAAGAGAACAAAGAAATGGAGCCGTAGCCCCCATTTTTCTTAAATGTTTTCTTTATGCATTAAATGAAAAATTAATAATTGCCAAATTCTTGGGGGAGGGAGTAGTATCTCAGAAGTCAGATCTAACTCCAGTGACTAATTTTGACGTTTTTTTTTTTAATACCTAAGGCTAACTTCAAACCCAAAGGAGTGTGTGTGTGTGTGTGTGTGTGTGTGTGTGTGTGTGTGTTAAAGCTTTTCTTTCTTTTGGAGAGGTGGGAACAGCAGGAATTTTTTGCTATTCTGCAGTTTATCACATTCAAACTATTGTCACTGTCTAAGTCGTATCACGATAGCTGAGTCACTGCTAATATTCTGAAACACTTTTTTTCAAATATGATTTAATTTAGAGTTTGGAAAACATCCTCAAAAAGACATAATATTGAATAGTTCATCTGCAATCATAGGTAAAGATCATCTCTTAGTAAAAGGAATATATTTTATCTTACATCGTTTCACTGACATGGATCATTCAAACTTACCTAGCTATATAAGTAGTTTCACTTTGTAAGAATAAATGTTGAAATCATATTTAATACATTACAGAGAAGAATTTATAGCTAATACAATTTTTAAGACTAATAACTACAAATTTTCAGAATTGTAATTATTGATAAGATTAAATGCTATGAGGAAATCTCATTGCTGTGCTAACATTCCAGTTGTAATACAGAAGAATGATCAAGAGCACTGAGGCCAGCAATAACTGTGATGACTTGGGAAGTGGCAGTGAAGGAGTGAGCTCACCCTCCTGGGTCCATCTGGGCACTGGAGAGGTGTGCACAGCACACGGTTTCATCCAGGAGGCAGTGGCTCCATGGTGAAGGGTCTGGAAAGACAAAACATCAGGAGGATGCAGGGCCTTGTGCTCCTGTGCAGCACTAGTGCTCTCGGGCCACTAGGCCTCCATGCAGCAGGAGCACCAGTGCATGCAGTGCTGCCATGCAGCAAGAGCACCTGGTGACCCGCAAGTTGGAGAAGCTCCAGGACCAGCCACCCAGTGCACCTGCATTGCAACAACAAATCCAAAGACTTGATGGATGCAGGGAGCAAGTGTGTGGATGAGCACATAAGCCACATCATTTCCATGATCAAAAGATAAAGGGGTCTTTCTCTCATTCATTAGGAAATGAGGATCTTTACCTGTGGCCCCCAAAGGTGGGAGAAGAAATCTACTTAAAAGATTGGGATGTTTTGTCTTTTAGGCAAAATTAAGAAATCAAGAATTGCAGCAAGTTTAAATAATATGTTAGTTGCCACTGGATACTTGGCTCCATCATACATTTTAATCGCCAGCAATAGGCTGGCAGTTTCCCCTAACCTGCCTGTGGTCTGGTGGAGTTTGAAGAGGGGTAATCTGTTTGTTGCAACCTCCCATGTACCAGGAGTACCACCACACCATTTCCATAGGCCATAAAGGAACAACCATGAGGTCATATCTAATTTGAAGAGGAAAATATTTGGGGCGATATTTTTGTTTTCCTTAGTTTTGTTTTAATATTCAAGGGCCTGAAGTTGATTAAGATGTGGAGCTGGGAGAGAGGTGGTCGGGGTTAGAACTTTAAGAGGCTCCCAATATATGTGCCTTTCTTGTCGCCAAGACACGGCTATGCTTTTCTTGAGGTTCTTGCATATCACATCTTTCAGCCTGGACTCCATGTGACACGTGAGAGACACTCGTCCCACTGAGTTTGGGAAGCAGATGTTCCCTCTCACGGGCTGCCATGATAGCCCCTGATGCTGTCTTCCTCTGCTCTTCTGCAGGAGAATGGTGGGAAGGACAGTGACACTCTGCCCTTGAGAGGAAAGGGGATTTTGATTATAATATGGACCAATGTCTGGGAGTGAACACTGCAAGGTGGATTCTTGGCTGTTTAATTAGGGAGAGTTATAAAATCCTGGATTGGGGAACAATTGTTTTTTCTCAAGCAAATGGAATGAAAGCCTAAACCTGGCATTGCTTACTTAGCCCTCTGAAACTGCAGAGCCCCAGAGAAGATGCCCTGGCAACAGTGAAGATAAGGAAGCTATGGCTCCCCCAGCGCAGTGGAGGGGCAGCACCTCCTTTACCAAATACCACTTTCTGTCCGGCCAGGGGCTTCTGGGCTGTGCCATCTTCCTTCCCCGGTACTAGCATCATGCTGATTAGGATCTTGTTCTCTTTCTACTACCTTATTACTTAAAATGATAACACAGCTTGTATGTTTGCTGCTTCAAGGCTATGATATATTTTCCTAGTGATTGAAAAATAAGTAAGGTTTACTCCCTCCTCCCACAATAAAGTGCAACTAGGAATCAGACAAACCCGTATTTGAATCCCAGCCCCTCAGCTTACCTACGAGGTGGCTTTAGGCCAATTATTAACCCACCAGGGCCTTGGCTTCCTCACCAGTAAAATAAATGGGAATCACTTTGCCTACCTTCATGAGTGAGGATCAAGTCAGTTAATACAGGTAAATCACTTGGCAACTAGTAAACTCGCAACAGTTGGTGGTTGTCAGAGTTCACTATTTGGATGAAGAGGATGTGGTGAGGAGTCCTCCTAGACAGACCCTGGAGAGGAGGAGCTGCAGCGAAGTGCACAGTGGGCAAGGGGCATCAAGGCAGCAGGTGCACCTCCTGTTCCGTGGGAACTCCCAGGTACTGCCACATCAGTCCCAGTGCTGCCCCCAGCACCCTCACCGTGCCAGTAACTTGTCTGGTGAAACTGAAAATATGTGGAGAACTTTGCAAAGGTCAACTGTGGGTAACAATCTATCCCCCTAAGAACCTCACACCACAAGAACACACACACACACATATGCACCCACACCCACACAGACACTGATCTGGCTTCAGAACAAACGAGAATCAAGGAGGTAGGGCAATTCTAGAACATTATTTTCCCTAGGCTAGAGCAGGATGAGAGATATTCTGAGACCTGTCCTCAGGCGAATTATTTCTAACAACCTTGATAAAATGTACAAAGCTAGGATAGGAAGTAGCAAGGTGAAAGCAGTGGTTAGATAGAAGGGTTCTCTAAGAGAAAGGACTAATTAATAGCTTTGATTGGAACTTCTTTTATATATTGATTCCTACCATCTCGCAGGTCAGCAGCTCTTTCCAGGTGATGCTAAAATGGTGAGCATACAGCAGAAGGCCCGGCAGGTGCATAGAGATAAGCTGAGGACTGTCAGTACTGCTCCCTAAAATATTTTCACCCCTGGTTTTGGGGGGCTGCTTCTCCTCAGGGTCTTTCTCACTACTTTGCTGGTAATAGCATGTAAAACACCTATGAAACAAATCCTAAATTTGGGACAAATTTATGGCTGAATGAATATAGCACAGGCTTTGGGATCTTACAGAATTGGAGATCTACTTAATACCAGCCAGGAAAATTTGGCTAAGTTACCTAACCTCTCAAAGCCTTGGTTTGCTCATCTGTTAAATGGGTCTTAATCAAGCCCACTTCTCTGGGTTGTTACCAGGATCAAATGAGAAAGGTATGCAAAGCCCTTAGCACCATGCATAACACACAGAAAGCACTCAAGGAGTGGTAAAGCATTATACCATTAAGTAAAAGGAGTGATGATTCTTTAATGGTTTCTTTTAACATAGGAGTTTCTATCCCTCCCAAATACAGGAGAGCTATTTTAATAAACCAGTCATTTGTGTGATTTGTGATTACGCTGTCACACCCAAGCTTCCTGTGAAATGTTTAGTGTAATCAGCCTGAAGCCCTCAGCAAGTTCCCTGGGCCTGATCTTCAAATCCAATATCACTATGGCAAAGAACTGGAGAAGGGGAGAGAAGCACTACTGCATCAAATACACCCTCCTTCTCTTTTTCCTAAAGCCTGTTTACCCACTTCTCTTGATAACTCCTCAGTTCCCAGAGAGCAGAGACTCTTGGGAAACAGGAAGTAGCAAAACGCCTCTGAGAAAATCCCCAGATGAAGATCAGCAATAAATCTCTCCAGGCAACAGTTTGGTCAGAAGAGGGAAATTCCCCACTAGCCCTCAAAAACAGTCCCTCAAGAAAGCTTAGAGAAGG
The DNA here is from genome assembly GCF_057802395.1 of Ceratotherium simum simum. Lineage (NCBI taxonomy): Eukaryota > Metazoa > Chordata > Mammalia > Perissodactyla > Rhinocerotidae > Ceratotherium > Ceratotherium simum. Next base: position 21,270,720 of record NC_141910.1, read on the forward strand.
TTAATTTGGGAAATCCCCTCAGAGGCAACAGAACAGAAACGGAAATCTGCTTCTTAAGAGAAATCCAAATTGGGTAAGCCAATTAGTGGCTGCCTGGGGAGCACTCTGTGTAAAGCCATCCTGCTGCTCCTGCCCAGTCTCCTTTTCATCCTGATCCTGAGGGTAACTCCTGAAGGGACGTAGTTGCCAGAGCCACTTGACACCCACTCTTCCCAGGCTCCCAACCCGGAGGAATTAATGCTGCAACTCCTAGGCTCTGAACATTAGCTGCTGCTACACCAAATTCACTTCCCATTAGGACCTGCTGTAAACCCTCCGCATCCCCCTTCTCTGCTACCTTGGTAGACTATCAACTGTGGCAAACCACAGTTGTCATATTGTGAGTTTCCCTCACAGTTGTGCTGTAACAAACCCATCAGGTTTTACTGAGTTCTAATCTGAATGTGACCTTGGGGTCACATTTCTTAGCTGCTACTAAGCTCCAAGAGGCAGGGAGGAATCCTTCCCTAAGGGAAGAAAGATGTCACATAAACTTTGTCCTACAAAGGGCTTAGAATGGAATATCCACTGATGAGTTGTAACAGAGAAAGTGTATGAACACTGTTGGAAAAAGGCCTAGGGGTAACTGTTGCCTCTATGGCTCCCTGATCTCTAGATGCAGTTGAGGCCCAGGTCAACCAGCTCTTCGAGAAGCATTCCCGTTCCCATAGGACTTCTATTGGGTATCTGTTTCATCTGTGATTTAAAATGACCATTTCAGGAAGATGACAAAAATGAGATTTTAGTAGACTAGAGAGAAAGTAGACTCCTTCATGACCACTAAAATTTCCTTTTTACAAAATTTCCTTTCCAAAATAGATATCCAGTTTTGGAAAGGGGGAGTTTTTAAAGGAATCTGTGCCCTGGGTTTAAAATCCTATAGGGACCGGCCCCGTGGCGTAGCAGTTAAGTGCGAGCACTCCACTGCTGGTGGCCCGGGTTCAGATCCCGGGCGCGCACCGATGCATTGCTTGTCAGGCTGTACTGTGGTGGCATCCCATATAAAGTGGAGGAAGATGGGCCCAGATGTTAGCCCAGGGCCAGTCTTCCTCAGCAAAAAGAAGAGGCTTGGCACGGATGTTAGCTCAGGGCTGATCTTCCTCACAAAAAAAAAATCCTATAAAATATTGTGCTCTAGTAGAGTGTGTACCATTTTACATGGTCAGGACCCACCATTGTATGATTCACAATTACAGATTCCACTTTCAAATGTTTTTTAACTCCTAGAAAACAACCCTGCCAAAAATCATTTTCCTGGTACCTTCAAACAGACATGGTTCTTATTTGATTCAATTCATGTGGCTTGTGAAGATTCTTTTTCCAAAAATTGTCAAGATTCTCAGCCCCCTACTTTTCCCTATGCTTAGAATAAGCCAGAAAACTCCTTCTTGGGTCTGCATGTTTCCAAGCAATTAGAATAGCCTTTAAATTCATTCTGAATACACAAATAATAATTACAATAGTTACATTTAAATGACTATCCTACACTTGCATATTCTAGATAGATCATCAACACACCCTCAAGAGGTGTTATTCCATTTTTCTTTTGGGAGCCTAGGAAGTATTCAGTTCTCAGTTCCTAACAAGACCAAGGAATATTTCTAATTTCAGGGGAAATTTTTCATCTGCTCTCAGCTCTACTGTAGTTATGAATATGAAATCAATTAAATGATGATGAATGTCAGCAAAAAGCAGCCCTTTAATGCAGGCACAGATGAAACAGATTCCAACATGTCTGCGAGTAATAAATAAACTAATAAAAAAGGAAAGCATGGAGCAACTTTGATGGAAGTAAGCTGTTTGCCTTTGCCCTGGAAAGTTTATAGTGTTTTAAACAATTGTAAACATGTCAGTATACGTAGATACCGTTTCCATAGCAGCATAGCAACAATTAAGCGTTTCTCCAAACATACCCAAAAGGAAACTAAAAATAGCTTGTCTTCAATATCAAAATACACACATATACATAGTCAGACAACAGGACACAAAATGATGTGTAATTAGAAATTCTGCAGACACCAACCTTTCACAAAAGCGCATTGCAGGTAGCTTTAGAAGCCAAGTCTACTACCTTTAGAAATGGGGTAGATTCCGAAGAGTCCAGGAGAGGGGAAGGCAGATGCCGCCTTGAATTCTAAGATCAGAGGCTCGTGACCCCAAATGCTTCCAAACATGGCTTTGTCGGCTCCACCTGACGTCCCTTGTTGCCAAGGGATCCTGCATCCAACCACCTTTGGCTCCTACCAAAGTTGAAGTTGGGTGTATGATACATACTATTATCTCCATTTACTGCAGTATTCAGTCATCTTCTTAAGTTTTCTAGGCAATTTATTTCATCCTCCCAATAGAGATTGAACAGTAGTTGCATTTTTTAAAATAATGTAAAACCAAATGTCACACTTTCCCAGTGAACTCACTTTAGTTGACACACAGTGACAGAAATGGTGATACCAACATGAAGACAGAGTGTCAGTACATTTTTTGGACCTTCGCTGTTCACACTTTTTATTTAAATCCAAGAATTACAAGTATTTCAAAAACATCATCTAGTGGGAAATATTATTACTAGGGTATATACAATTTATCATCCAAACTGGGACACTTTTGAGAGTGAAAGGGGGTGCTATTTATAATTACATTGGGAAAACAGTTGTAAACCAAGACTGCACCAGGCAGGCCAGCTGAATGGTCACACAATATCACACACAAGAGTATAAGCATCTTGAGGGCAGGCATGATGTTTTATTTATTTTTGTATCTTCAGCACCTATTGCAATCCTTTATACTTAGAAAGAATTCAAAAAATCCTTCTTAAGTGAATCTAATTTTATAATTAGATTATGTTTTCATAAAACTTTTAAAAGAATTTTTATATGTAATACTAAGCTGAGCATATTTCTTTTTTTCAGTCCACAGTCCATGTGTTGGGGTTAAATAAAATCCCACATAGCTCTACAGGGTGAGTCTTACTTCTTCATCATCTGGTCGTCTCCTTTAAAGTAAAGAAGATAAAAATGGAAAAGTAAAATATATCTATGAGTCATAAAAAAAATAATCCTTTCAGTCTGGGGTGGTTTACAAAAGCATTAAAGAAGGGTTAGAGTATGAATTAAGATAAGAAGCAATTTCATAATCTCTATGATGGTTATTATCCTGGTTTCATTTTCTCCACCAGGAATGTCGGCCCCTGGAGAGAAATGCCAAACAAGTATAACAAATACCTAGTGAGTACACTCCGACTGGGAAGAATGCTATTTGTCTTTCATGATGAGGACTTAAGAAGAGTACTAGCCATTGGTGAACTCCCAGGAGTGAAGGTAAGAGCCTCTTCCCTTTCTGCCTTAATCTCCCAGGAGCACAGGAAGTGCCTTATGCAAGTCACTTTCCCATTTGATGGACTGCCAGTTCTTGGTTTATAAAATGCATCAAGGAATTGCCATGGGAAGTAATCATTACATTCAAGAGAACCACTTAGCAATCCTCCTATGAAAAGCACTATAAATCTCCCTACCCCTCTGTTGAGAGGCAGCAGAGTTCAGGAGGCAGCGTGGTCTGTGTTTAGGATCTCAAGATCCAACTCTACAGTCATGCTGTTCGTTTGCGTTTGCAAGCCAGATTACCATACAGGATGTTGCCTAAACTTTCTGGGCCCCAACTTCTTCATCTTTCAAAGAGGGAAAATAATAATTGTACTTCCTTAAAGGGTTGTTCGTGAGGATTAAATGATATTCATGTAAAACACCTAGAACATGAATGTGAGCTATTATTCTTATCCACCTCTATGTTTCTTTGGGCATTTGGCAAGAGTACTATGGGAAAATAAAAATTTTAATTGAAGGCAAAAATTATGCTTTCATGTTTCCAATCCAGATCGACACAAATGTGTGTACCCAATGCTGGAAGGAATCTGCTAGGCCTAGACCACTTAAAGACGATGCACATCCTACTCTCATCTCTCTTTACGTTTTATTATTATTATTATTCATTAAATTTCATCAAATCCAAGCCAGCTTGTGTGCTGAGCCATAACTAGCCACTCCATTTCAGGGAAAGCTGAAAGCCTGCACCAAAAGAATGATATCTCTTCTTTAATATCTAATTTAGAGGCTAGGAAAGCTCCAGAGAAGTGAGATTCTTTACGGAATTATGTAAGGCTTTATATTTAATGAATTTCTGGAGTCTGAGGGGAGGGGGGATAGGAAATGGGCCATTTATAAATGTCAAAGCGTGTTGTTATCTATGGAGAGTGTGCCAGTTGGTTAAATAGAGCCAAATTCTGTTCAGTTTGATAGTTACTGAATTTGACATTCATAGAGGTTCTTTTTTAATTCTTGGAATAAGAAATCCACAAACTCATTAAATTATGAAATGTTTCAACCCCATTATCCTAATATAATTACCCCATGGACTACATCGCCACAGGAGGTCTTTGGAACAGCTCCTGATGTTTAGAGAAGCTCAACAACAGGGATTCAATTCATATAAAAGCCACCACAGTGTGGTTTTAAAAAAATGAAGCACCTGATTTAGAGTCATAGTTAATGATTCTAAGGAGAGATATTGTTACTCACACCCAACACAGAGTCTTCTATCCAACAAATCTACACTGGCATTGAAAGTGAAGAAGGGCAAAGGAAACCTGTTTAAGAATATTTTGGGGGCAGGAGAATTGGCCACAACATCTGTCTATTTCTTTTGAGTAATAATGGCAATAATTCATCTATCTAGCGTATTACCATTCATTCCTTAGCTACATCAAAGGAAATCTAATTATTTCCCACAAAATAGGAGTTTCTAATGAAACTTTTATTATTCAATGCATTTAGTAACAATAAAGTTCTAAAAAGCACTTATATTTTTCTTAGAGTCTTTAAAAACCCTGACTTCTTCAAGTCCCACCTGAAATGTTGATGTGCTAATGAATGGAACAAGCATGGTGGAGTGCAAGTACTTGGAACTGGGAGTTAGAGAAATAGCTGTCACAGTTCTGTGACTTACTAGTTATGAACTTGGGCAAGTCATTTGTCAGTGAAATGTTGGACAACAGGAAATTCACATGGTCTCAAAATATCACCCCACAAAGTACTTCTTAATTACAAACGGAGAAAGATACCGATATAATGGAGAAATCCATCAGACACCACCTTAATCTAATGATCAAACTTGACATTGCCAATAATGGGCAAACTGACATGATGTGACCCCATTCCATGCCCATAGCTGACATCATCAATGGTTCTCAGCACGGTTTCCCATGAAGTCAGGGCACAGCCTCAGAATCTTTCTCAAGACTGATGACATCACCATGGAGAAGGAGTTTGAGAAGCTAAACATGATGCTGATGCCGTCCCACTTGCAAGTAATGGACACAGCATAAAGTGGTGCTACTTCTACAGTAAGGGGACCTCCAGGACATCTGGTGGCTCTGAGGTCCTCGCTAGAGGAGGGATTGAAAATCCTAGGGCCTTGCAGATGGGACAGTCAAAATGGCTTTACTGACTGAGGAGAAAATAAATCGTGTGTGTGTTTGTTTAACCCAAAAGAAAACAAAAAAATGTTGTTACCAATTGGTCAGGGCTGCCAAGTGAGATACAACCTATTTACTATCACAGATTATTTGTGGTAACTGATACCATTTCAAGGCCACTTTGCTGATTAGGGTCACACTCCCATATCCTATAGAAAGAAAATTTGCTGTGGGAAAAGTGGGCTCTGCCCAGTTTACTCAGTCGTCAAAACTGGCCTCAAAAATTAAAGCTTATTCCTTTGGCTACTTCCCATGGCAAATGGACATCCTTTAATGGTAAATTGTGCTTAGATGTCACCTTTCCCATCTAACATGCTGGTTTCTTGTTATTTCTCTAGCTCAGCTCCCTATCTATTTCCTTTATACTACTTATCCCAACTGGCAAGTATTTGTTTTAATTTGTTTGTTAGCGTGTTGTCATGGGGGTGGTTTTGGTCTGTCTTTCCAATTACGACATCCGCTCCAACAGAGCAGGGACTGTTTCTGTCTTGTGCATCACTGAATCCTCAGCTTCTAACACACAGCCTGATACACATTTATTCAATGGCTATTTATTGAGTAAATGAATCAACAGATGAATGAATAAATGAATAGTTTTTTTTTTTTTTTTAATATTCCAGGTTATTTGGAGTTAAGTCTATGGGGGAGAAAAGTAAATAATCAACCTTCTGTGTCATGGCTAAAAATTGAGGTGAAATGCTATGTGGTTCACAAATCCTAACCCTGGTTCTAAAGGCAATTCTAAAATAAAAAGCCCCAAAATGGTTTGAGCAACGGTGTCTTTGCTAGGATAAGTGTATGTCTACCAATATGACTTTTTGAAGAATAATATTAATTTGAATGTATGAATTGTCATTTTTTTTTAGTTGTGTCATTTTTTTAAAGAAAGTTTTATTCATTGTCTCTGAGTCCCACATACCTTGAATATCTTACATAACACGTGGAGAGGAATGTTCTCACTACAACCCTTAACTTCAGAAAACTCTCTGGTTGTCAGCTGAAGCCCATGAACAAAGTGTTCTTTCAGGGGAGAGCAGGACCACAGCTGAATAGCAGATCAGATTAACCGATGCCACCATAGCCATAATGACATCCTTAGAAACATGAGTCCTCACTGAGAGAACAAATATCAATATTTAGTTGCTCATATCCCTTCCAGGCGGTCCATCACTTTTACAGTCTCCTCTTCTGCCGTTTCCCTCACCTCTAACTCCAGTTTGCTCTTCTGGAAAAATAGAAAGGTCAGATTAGAAACAAGAGTAATACAAATGTAAAAGCACTTTCAACAAAACATAAAGTTTGAATCACAATACTTGTTCTTTGTTAACACCAAGGTTTGGCTTTTTTTTTTTTTTTTAATAAATCTTTTGCTTCTGTATTTTCAAAGTATCAATATATTTTTGTTATAAACCAGATGAACTTTACTGTTTATTAACTACCTTTCAGGTAAAAGAAAGAAGCAAAAGTTATTACCTAATTATTTTATATCCATTTTATTCACTGAAATCTGCAATACTAAGCATTGCACAGCTTAACTCTTGGCCTCAACCACTCCCAGATATAGACTTGACATACTGCTGCTAAGGTTTCAGCTTTACACAATACACCAACCTCCTAACTTTCACACATTTAATTTAATTTTTTAATAACACAAAGAAGAAATTAAGAATAGTTTTGGAATAATAAAGTTTAAACTGCAAACCAAAATATTTTGGGTTTGGGGCTGATGGCGTAGTTTGGGAGTGCTGCTGGTGGTCAGTGTAACATGAAGTAGTACCACATGCAGTGAGGAGCTAAGCCTGGTCCTGGTTACCGTCCACCTTTCCCGTTTAGAATATGTTAAATGGTTCTGAGACTCAATTTCCAACGTGGGGGAGGTGGGTTCCCCCCACACCAACAAACAATTCTCAGACACCCTGGTGATGTCCAAGAATTCAACTCAATTCTGACACTGTCTACCCAGAGATAACATCAGATTCCATAGGTTAAAGGTTCAGTCCTACAAGACTGCTCCCCCACCCCCAGATGCCAGTCACAAGCTCAGGTTGTTACCTGTACTTCTGACCAGCTGGCTATAAATCAGATCTTCCCACAATTCCTTCCATGGGTTCTATTTAGTAGAAGTGTTCACGGAACTCAGAGAAACATTTTACTTACTAGATTCCTGGTTTATTATAAAAGTATATAATTCAGGAACAGCCAGATGAAAGAGATGCATAAGATAAGGCATACGGGAAGGGCACAGAGCTTCCATGCTCTCTCCAGGGGTTCCACTTTCCCAGCACCTCCACGTGTTCACCTACCAGGAAGCTCTCCGAACCCTATCCTTTTGGGTTTTTATGGAGGCTTCATTACATAGGCATGATTGATTAAATCATTTGCCATTGGCAATTGATTCAACCTCCAGCCCCTCTCCCCTCCCCCAGAGGTGGAGAAGGGGTAGTAGAAGGGACTGAAAGTTCCAACCCTCTAATCATATGGTTGGCTCCATTGGCAACCAGCCCCCATCCTTAGGTAGAGTCCAAAAGTCACTTCATTAACATAACAAAAATGCCTTTGTTGCTCTCATCACTTAGGAAATTCCAAGGGTTTTGGGAGCTATGAGCCAGCAACCACGGACAAAGACCAAATATATATGAGAAATACATATTTGGTCATCTGAATGACCAAATATGTATTTCTTATAAATCACAATATTGCATACATCTATTAACGTCACCAAGAAGCTGCCAAATTAAGAGACATCAAAAGATTATCGCCAGGGTAAAAATGGAAGTTATCTGCCAAAAGGAATATCTTGAATGAATGACCAACATCACCTGAGCAAGACCACAGAAGATGAGCCAACCAGACTTTTAAAAGAGCTGGGTAGCACATAGCACCGAGTATGACAAGACTTCCCATCCCACATTCCTGTGGCGGATATGGTGAAGAGCATGGAGAATGGCAGAGCTAAAGTTTGCAACCTCGTGCATTCTGCAACTCAGTCACCAAGGACCTTTTTATTCTCTGGTTTTTGAATAATTATCCTTATTTCTTCACTATTTTCCATAAACATATTGTTTTGGAAATAAATTCCCTGGTCAGAATAATGAGATAAACTTAAAAAAAAAAAAAAGACAGACTTTTTTCCAAACTACTAGAGCATATTTTCATTTTCTTTTCTGAAAAAATTCGTTTTTATGTTTTTAAATTACTCACTTCTCAGGAGCATAACTATCCCGTTGAGCAAGACAGAGATGAGTACCTTGCCCAAGGTGCCCAGGTATTAGCTGGTTGGGGCCTCTGGGCAGTTGTATCACTTTGGCTCCATCACAAGCTTTCCTTTCCACCCCTTCCCATGTCTCATCCCCACACACCCACCCAGCATGCCTGTCTCCAAGGGTCCTGGGCCTCCAAAATGACTCTAGCCCTTTCTTCTGTAGCCTCAGGCAAAGACACCAGCCATGTGAAGGTTCCAGCCTCATGTAAAAATAAGAAGTTGAAATGTTCCTTTGTTTCTACCCTGTCTGCACCCTCTGGCATTCCTCTCCTCTAGGAGGAGGGAGTGGGCAGAGACAGGTGGTTCTGGGGTTGCAGGAACATAGGAATCTTTGTGGGATCATCTCTTTCTTTGGGCCTCAACCCACCACTTCAGAGTCTGCCAAGAACTTTCAGTTGGCAGGAAGAGTCAGATAGTTCTGTGGAGCCAGAAGGTGGTCCACTGGCTTAATGATTTGTTATCCAATTTGTGTTTGAAAATGAATTTATTGGCTTGCAGTTTCACCTGGTTGTGAATTGTCAATTAATATTTAATAAGAATTTTCATTCCATTAGAGTATTTCTGTGTTTAACCATATTTTTAAAAAATGTTTTATGATATCTTGTTCACTGTTTCCCACTCTTCAGTTTTCCACACACTTAATTCTTCCAATTTCAGAGTATATTAGTTAGGGTAACACTAATGCTATACTAGATAACTATCAAAATGTCAATGGGTTAGTACCATATATTGGTCAACCTTTGCTAGGTCATTCTTCCGTGACAAACAATCCCTATATCAACAGCAAAGGCTTGTTTTTTGCTCGTGGTATATGTTGGCTATGTGTTAGCTGCAGCTCTGCTCCATATGTCTTCTTCATCTGGGATCCAGACTGAATGCCTCTGGGCTAAAGAAGCAGCTTCTACCTGAAGCTTGTTGTTTCTCAGGACTGGAAAAAGAATAATGGTACAGTAATGCCATAGCTCTTGAAACATCTGCTCAAATGTGGTTTATATCACTTCTGCTCACATTCCACTAGCCAAAGCAAGTCATATTGCCAAGCCCAATATCAGCGGGTAGGAAGTATAGTCTTCCTCCAGGGAGGCTCACCACCAAAGACCCTGTAGCTGTAGAGGCAGCAGATAGTTGGGAACAATAATACAGTCTACCAAATAATAGAATTTTGATTGTCACTCACATAACAGTTCAATACAAGTGTTCCTGGTTTGTAGGCAGCTTTCCTCCTTGTGATCATTCAAAGACTCAGGCTATTTCCATCTTGTGGTTCCACCATCTGCATCCAGCCATCAGATGGGGAAGAGAGACTGGAGAAGCCTCACTTCTTAAAAGCCTGTACCTAGAAGAGACACATATCTCTTCTGTCACATTTTATTGATGACCACCTGGATATAAGGATTCAGAGAGACTAGGGATGCTGAAAAATGTAGCCTCTGCCTGGGCAGCCACCTTCTAGCAACAACTCCACTATGGAAGGAAGAGGTTGAATTTTTGGTGATCTCTTAGGCATTTCTGCCACACACACAAAATTCAATCTTCCTATCCTGGCTGTGCTTAGGCTTTATTTCTAGACCTATTTATACTGAAATTGGAATGGGCAAAAAATAATCAGTATCTCATAGTTTGGTTTTATTTTTGTTGTTGTTATTAATATAGATCCTACTGACTCAAATAACAAGGCATCAGCTACTTGGACAATTGCTGTGTTCCTTGTCTAAGATAGATGTTTACCCCATCTATCAAGTTCCAAAGACCAAATATGTAATTTTATTTCTTGATAGTTCAGAAGGAAAACATTAGTAATGATTTTCACAAGCTGCCTGTTAGTTTTCCATTTCCAGTTTGGGGTTACACAATCACTAACGCTGTTCTGTTTGTCTCCAAACCCCTGAATTGGCACATGTAGTCACTTAGTTGCTTAACTACCCAAGTGAAAAGAATAATGATTGGTCATTTACAAGCACAGATTTATGAGTAGGAAAAGAGACCTCACCCAAATTAGGGATGCAAATAATTGACTAAAGTTGAAAATTGGTCTCAATGATCACAAATAGCTAGTTAGAAGCAGTTGCTTCAGCAGTCAACTCATAATCTCTTTACCACCAAATCCCCAGACTGCCACCCACACCCTGTCATGAGCTCTCTACTTCAGTCTTCTCTAAACTTCTGATGGTGGCCTAGATGCACAGGATATTGGTCAAGAGCTCATTTGCAGCCATAGCCCAGGGCTCCCAGAGAGCTTTATTTTTACCTCTTTAATAGCATAGTCATATTCTATCTTGTACATTAGCGGTTTGTATACAGCCTTTCTCTCTCCTTTTAGATAATAAGCTCCTTGAAAGCAGGATTTGTGTCATGTTTATCTTCCTATTTCCCATGACACTTACCTGGAATACAATCAATGCTTAATATTTATTTGTTGATGTGAATTAGGTCAAGTTACAAATGAATCTGGGCCCAAACCTGCAACTGAGGCCACATTCAGATGGTGCTTCCACTAATTAAGCTGCTGGATGTCCAGGTTGCATTTGCTAGGTCGGGTGCCTTCAAGCTGCTAATTCCCTTCTCACATACCCTCCACTTCTGTCTTCCTTTTCAACAAAAATGCTGATGTCGTTGAATCTTGCTTCTATAGCTTCACTTGCTAGAAGAGGAACTCAAGAACGAAAGGGAGATCTTTGTCCAGACCTCACCCTTAGCTTCCTTCTTTCCTTTCTTAGTTTCCATGTTGGTCATATGGCAACTATAGGAAGATGTTTTAAGTTCTCACTAAGAGTCTCCTGAAAATGTAGGGAAGCCTCCTAAACCTCCGAGCCTCCTCTGTAGTCTCTTCTTATCCTCACATTCAGAAGCCACCTTCAAAAGGTCGTCCTGTTTCCTTCAGTTCTTCAGAAAATTGGAATCTAAACCCGGACAGACATTTCAGACTTCTCCACTGTGAGACTTTACACATCTCAGTATTATCTGTGAAGAAATCAGAATCCTGACTCTATAACAAAGGAAGAGGAAAGAACAATGGGGAGCAGCAATGATGTGGTTAGAAAGAATCGTCTAGGCAGGAATCAGAGAACTTTGGGTTTGATCCCTGGCTCTTTTTCTTTTCATTTGGCTGACCCTGGACAAGCCAGGTCACCCCTCTGGACCTCACTCCTCAGTATAGAATGAGCAGGCTGAATTAGGGTACCTGTAACATCCTTTCCAGGCCAGAAAGTAAGAGTCACTAATATGGCAGGCAATGGCCATTATAATGGAGCCACCATGTCCAGTCTGCCAGAGATGTGGTTTTCAATCCACCATCTGCCTTTTTGAATGTTGGCTGCCAACCCATCACCTGGGCTACATGTAATGTCTTATCCAGTGAATTAAGTGATATTTCTTCCATTTTCCATTTAGAAGAGGCACAAAAATACTCATCACATCCCAACAAAACAGATTTCGTTTTTTTTTTTAAATGTGACTAGCAGAATAGTACTTTCTCAACACCACCACCTGATAATATCTCTCTAGGTGTTTGCTCTGGATAGGAGGATAACAAGGCCTAAATTTCCTCTCTTCTATGTGGAGTTCAGTGAAGGAAATAATGGCCCCCAGTAATGAAAAAGCTTTAATTTCTGAGCTCTAGTTGGAGTAGAGGGTTCTGTGTTTGGCAAGATGTTCTAATGGGATTCTCACAGTAGGAGTTAAGGCATTAGCTGGCAGCAGGAGAAAGGAACTGAATATGTTCTGCATAAAAAATGTAAAATTCTATCTCCTTTGTGGGCACAGGGATTTGGCCATATATGTTGTACTTAGAAGAAAAAAAAGGGGTTCCTGCTATTAATTTGAATTTAGACTACTCAGTCTCTGAAAACTGTTGCTTTTCCTTTGTGTCTGCCTGCGTATGTGTGTGGGTGTTGTGGGGAGGAGGGGAGTAGAGGAGAGATCTTCTCATATTCACTCATCCAGAGCCTATAGGCAGAATAAGAAACTTCTGCACATCCCAGGAGTGAAGAAACCTTGGAGGCGACCTCTCCTGAAAGGCTGGGGCTTGCTATTGACTGTCCTACTAAAGTCTCCATGGGACTATTCTTTCTTTTTTTTTTTTTTTGTGAGGAAGATTACCCCTGAGCTAACACCTGATGCCAATCCTCCTCTTTTTGCTGAAGAAGATTGGCCCGGGGCTAACCCATCTTCCTCTACTTTATATGGGATGCCGCCACAGCATGGCTTGACAAGTGGTGCATCGGTGCACGCCTGGGATCTGAACCTGCGAACCCCGGGCACCGGGCCGCCGAAGCGGAGTGCATGCTCTTAACCACTAGGCCACCGGGCAGGCACCCCCACCCCACCCCAATGGGGCTATTCTTAATTGAATAACTCAGACCTTGGGAAAGGCTGTTGTGGTATCATTAGACTACTGGGTCAGATGAAAGGAAGCAACTGGTGCTGAGTTTTAATAGAATTTTCCTCATTGGCAGCAAGTTTCACTCCTGAGGCCAGTTGGTAGGGAACTGAGAAGAAAAACGGAGGGTTATGGGTCTCTTAAGTAGCGTTATTGTTTCTCTTTCGTTCTCCCACCTTCTAAACCTGAGAGGGGAAAAATTAGAAGGGGTTTTCCTAAAAAGAGGAGTGGCAGGGAAGAGCAGGACATAAGCATTAGGAAAATTGAAGCATGGGTCACTCTCGGAGAGAGGAGAGGAAGAGTCTTTGAAACCTGGAGCAAGGTTAAGAACTGAAGTGAGCCTACAAAGAGAACTATGGACAGTTTTAATTGTTTTAATGATTTTACCTTGCTCTAATAGAACATGCATTTTCAGTGGGGGTGACATCACCCCCAAGGGAGCAAAATTGTTTCTTGATGAATGAAAAAATTTTAGATATTACAACGGTGTGTGGCCTTCCAAAAGGCTATGGTAAATAAACAGATATACAGTGTATCTGTGGTGTTTAAATTTCATGGGTGGGGATGAGGGATGGGATGGGGTGCAAGTAGGAAAAAAATGTCTAAAAAGTCTCCATACGGGGATGATAATGAAAAAAAAGTTAAGGAACAGTGTACTAGAACATATTTACCTTCAGTTTCACATTATCCACTTCTGGTTGTAATTCCCTCTAGTTATCTCTGTCCTTTTATTAAAAAACTCACAACTCTTGTATTAGAGGGAGTGTGGGGAAGTGAGGCCTCCTTCACCATCAGCTCCCAGCAGGGGCCACCCTGAGAGAGCAGCTGGAGGCCAGGGATCCCATTGGCACATGCAGTGATGGAGGCAATGGTCCGGGGCAGAGATAAAGACTGTGGGGGAGGGGGTGGGGAGGGCGTTATGGGGACAATTCAGGAGCTGACAGGAAGCCAATTCCGTCTGTGCTTCTCAAAATGTGGTCCCAGGATCAGCAGCAGCAGCATCACTGGGAAATTGTTAGAAATGCAAATTCCTAGGTCCCACTCTAGACTGAATCAGCAACTCTGGGGGTGGGGCTGTTTTAACAAGCTCCAGGTGAGTCTGAAGCTAGTTAAATTTGAGAACCACTGAGCTACAGACAGGTGATGTGAGCGGGGAGCTGCCCTGGGGGTGATAGAAGGAAGTAGAAAGTGGGGGCTCAGTAAATAAAAATTTTCCACTCTCTAGTTTTTAGTCATCTTTTAAAATTTTCTTTTAGACTTTAGTAATATAAACATTGTTCATTTTCACAGGCGAGGAAAACAGCTCTGCAATCAAATTTGCTGAGTACAAAGTGAAGTGTGCGCTAAGTTGGCTAATTAGGGCCATGTAAGTAATCAAGGCAGGCAAGTCAAGGACCATGAATCTCAGAATCGTCTTGGCTGGTTCTGCTATCTTCGATGATCACCTAAACCAAATAACCAGCTGTCACTTATTTATTTTTTGCTGCATAGACATTGACAAAATGTTCATAAAGTGTTCCTATCTATACCAGAAAGATTAAGTTATTTACACTTAAGTCCACACATAGAGAAACTAAGTTACCATCAGAATCACACCCTCACTGATGGGCAAGATCCAGCTCCAAGGTTCTGACTCTAAACTTCCATATTATCAAGTTCAACTTTTTTTCTTTCTCTTTTAATTCTTTCCTTCCTTATGAACTATGGCAATTTAATTTATAAGTTAAGTTTTTTCTATTTACGAAGGATTCACAATATTTGTCCTGAAAACATATTATCGTTTTAATAAGGTAAGAGGAAAACTCAAGTTGAACACAATTTGGTAACAACTCGCTTCAGTTTAGGCCGTTCTGCTCCTTAGGCCACGGCCAGGTGTGTGAGCTTGCAAACCCTAGATTAAAAACCAGGTTCCCTCTGATGCTTTCCTCAGAGTTAATTTCCATCAGAGACCTATTAATCATACACCAATTAGAGAAGAAACCCTGTATAATAATGACTGGCCAGTACTTCCAATACTAGTCCCTCCGCTAGGTTACACTATCAGGTAGACTCCAGTGAAAATACACCAAGATATTTTTTCCTGACCCAAACTAGTTGAGGCTCTATAAAAACTTGTTTTCTGTGATTTGTGTTTTGGATATAATAATTATGCCTCCATGTTTTTCCTGGTTTACATCTAAAATGACCTTGCATCGTGTTGACTTCCCTAGTGAAGAAGCAGCAAAGGTTAACCTAAAAGGTTGTTGAGTTCCCCTCACCCCAGTATTTAAATAATTTTTTTAATCTTTTTTTTTCCCACTGTTGTTCCCCTTCTCCTACTGGGCAGCTAACATATCACATTTACAATAACTGCTCCCCTGTGTTTTTCAAAAGCATGTTCTGGCCTAGATCACACATCAAATTTCATGTCCTACGAGTTCTTCATCACGTAGTTATTTGGAAGCTCCTCGTGGGCTTAAAAAATCAGATCCCATTGTAGATCTGTACAGAGGTCTACCTCAAGCCAGCGCTCCCTCTGCCGAAGCCCAGAAGCAGGCTGACCCGAGACCTAAGAAGAAAGCATTCCTGCAGGAATGCTTTTCTCGAGATGTGCACTGTCTCTTCAGGTTTTGTAACCAAATGTTTTGTGAAGTTCTTTAATTGCCTTTTTTGGAACCAGTGAGAGAGGGAGACACTAAGTGTCTATTATACTATCAAGTTAGTACAGATGTAAGGAAAGCCTTTTTTAAAATTCTTTTTGTTATTTGTAACACTGAATTAGCCAAATAATTCACACTTAGTGGCAGGTGTAATCCTTTTTAAGGACATTTCTTAAGGATCTCCAACCTTTCCTGGCACATGATTTTATTCAAACTATGAAGTCATACCCAGTGGAGCCCCTATGTTACAAACCAGCCCTGTCGGTGCAAACTGTAGATAAACTAAGGTTTATTGAGCTTTTTTGGGTTGCAGACCTAGATGTTTTCCATATATTCATTTGGACTTCATAACAACCTGATGGCATAGGAGCTCTCATTATCCCCATTTTACAAATGAGGAAAGTAAGACCCAGAAAAGTTAAGTAACTTGCTCAAGGTCACACTGCTGGTGAGTGGCCAGGCCATTTCACAAGAGCTCTAATATATGGCTTGCAAGGATCGCCACCTCCCTCACTCTTTTATTCCACTGCCTCTCACTTGCCCTCCTTCCCACCCCCACCCCATGCATTTTTTACTGTGGGGTGAGCCTGGAGCCCTGCTTGCCTTCAAGCTCCTTTGTTTTCCCAAATCCCGTCTTCCCAGTGGCCACATCCCTGCTCCTGGCTGGAGTCACACAGAAAGCCTAAGCATCTGACACGCATTGGTCATGCCTCCTCCCTTTGGGACTAATTTCACGCTGTGCTTAGTGATGCAGGCAAGAGCATTATCTCGTGCTGCAAGCAGCAGCCCCTAGGGTATAAATGTACTCTGTCCATGGCTCAACTTGGGGAGAGCGAAACTTGGGAAAACTGAGGCACTCTAACAGTGCAGGAGCAATTAATTCCTCAAATGCTTCCGTGAAAGATGAGACAAGGAAAAGATGAATATATTTGGACTTGTGTTTCAATCTGGTGGCTCAATCTATCATGCCACCCCTCCCCTCAAGCCTTTCTCCCCCTGAGGACATCTTGGTGGAGAGTGGCCCAGTCCACACCCGAGCCAAAGCTGACCGGCAGAGCACTGCCAGGACACCCAGCACCGCTTCTAATGAAGGCAGGTAGCTACTGCTCCTTCCTCTTTCCCTTCATCTGAGTGGATCGAAGACCAGGTGCTCCACCGAATACAGGCTATCTGACCTGCGTGTCCTACCTTGGGGACCCTGCAGTATTAATTAATTATCATTAGCTTCCAAAGCCTGCAGGATAAAAAAGAAAAGAACCTGTCCATGAATAGCAAACATACTGTCCTCTGCTCCCCACCCACCATATACTTGTGTCGAAAGCAACTGGAGGCAGCAATTGTTCCATTCAACATTTGTCCAGCTGAGACAATCTTTGGGGTCTGCTTTATCTCTGCCAGCATCCAAATCCATGGGGAGTTTTAGGATGTGACAATACTAGAGTCGATTTACCTATGCCACATACAACTTGGACCATATTGAGGTTATTATCCAAAACTTTTTTGAGGAATGTTTACTATAAGGTCCAGGATATTGGGAGCTTGCTTGGGGAAAGCTTTAACTGTAAGAATAAGTACAAAGCCAGGCTCCTGGTCTGGCTGAACTGTAGTATAAATAATTTCTCCTCATTCCACAGTCAACACAGATTTATGCTGCCTGCCAGGTGCCAGGCCCAGAGCACACAGAGGTGAGTGCCGCGGACAAAGCTTCCTGTCCTGGTGAGACTTCACGATGGCTTATTCTGGGCGATTCTTGGATACCAACTATTTACTTTCAAAAGATTCAGTGGAAATTATTTTAATTTGAGAAATACTCATGACAGCTGGTTCGGGGGCAACTTTTCCAAACATGCTGTAACAAAATCGGCAATTTTAGCTAAATCACACCCTGTTCTTCAGACACTTGACTCAGATTTTTCTTTACTACAGTAAATCTGTGTTCAGAACTTGGAAGCTTGTAGGAACCAGCCACTCCAGCTCAACCTTAAAGACAGATTATCAGGTTGGACTGCATTTTCTAGAAGAACCAAACCTTTAAATATTTTTATTCAAAGATGGCAGTAACTACAATCTCATTATGACAGTGAAAGCCAACCTGAATATTTTAATGCAAGACTTTCTAGGCTTTCATACTGGGATAACCAATGGAACTAATAGATTTAGGAACTGCCAGAATTTCTAATAAGGAGAGGAGAAGGAGAAGAAGAAAATATATATCCACTTAGAGGTATGCTAGAGTGTTTCCTAAGACTTGATTAAGCACCGGACACTGCTTCAGATTATGAGTGACTTAATATATTGGGTGTTTTATGCCTTATCCTTCATATTATCCAACAAATACCTATTTCATGTTCATTATATATCAGGCACTGCCGTAAAGACTTAAGATCTTTTTCACTTAAGATCTTCCAAATTTTGTATGTTTTATACATTTTTGATGCTGCTATTTCTATTGGTACCTTATGGAAGTTGTGCCTTTAAGTATATTTTCCTGCTACATCACTAAAATTAGTGTTACAAAAAAGTCTCTCTATATTCTGCATCCCTTAAGTAAATATGCTAATTTCTATTAGATAATTTACTATTCTTGTGTTTAAAATAAAAATGAATATGGTCTTCAAATGTTCATCCTTCCATTATGAACTCTCCCAGTTTCAAAAATTCCCAGTTATTCATGAGCCAGCCCTGATGGCCTAGTGGTTAAAGTTGGGCACACTCCGCTTCGGTGACCCAGGTTTGGTTCCCTGGCGTGGAACCACACCACTCGTCTGTCAGTAGCCATGCTGTGGCAGCAGCTCACATAGAAGAACTAGAAGGACTTACAACTAGAATATACAACTATGTACTGGGGCTTTGAGGAGGGAAAAAAAAGAGAGAGAGAGGAAGATTGACAACAGATGTTAGCTCTGAGTGACTCTTTCCCAGCAAAAAATAAAATTCCCAATTATTCAAAGCTGCAGATTTCTCAGGTTCTGTTATAAGATTACAACAACAATAAGTGATTCAAAGAAAAGACATTTTCCTTAAAGTTTTAAGAATAGCCCTTTTCAATGCAAAGTTTCAAAGAAATTTTAATGAAAGAAAGTTAGGCGGCACAGTAGTTACAAAGAATTCCTCTTTTGGTCAAAAAGACCGAGGTTCAAATCTCCAAACCCCAGCTCCACCTCTTACTAGTTGTGTGACTTTGAACAAGTTATTTAATTTTCTAGACCTCAGTTTCCTCATCAACAGAATGAAAATATCAACACTGTCCTCAAAGTTACTGTGAGGATTAATTAGACAAACGCTTGTATCCTGTTTAATCTAGTGTTAGCATATAGCGAGCTCTCAATAAGTGGTTGCTAATACCAACACATAAGAGTGCCAACTATATGACAGGCAGTCCTGGGAGATTTCACATATGCTATCTCCTTTAATCCTCCACAATGCTGTGAAGCAAGGAAAACTTCATCCATTTTTATAGATTAGGAAGGTAAAAGTCAGAGAGGTTAAGTAGCTTGCTCAAGGCAGGGCTGGGATTTGCAGCCAGGTCTGCCTGACTCCAAAGCCCATTTTCTTCCCCCATGGAAGAAAACTGTTCTTTCCAAATTTCTTTTGCTATTTCATGCAAAATGTGAATTGCCATTTTCAAGTTTGTATTAATACATAGCTACATGAAACATGAAACCACTTCTTTTATCTACATTATCATAAATAACACATATGTCTTCCATCATATTTAGCTCCTTTATCATTCAACTCAAGATGAACATATTTTGCCTAAAGGTTGTACTGGCATTTGGAAGAAACTCAAGGTCTGTACTTAAGATCTATAAACAAAAGCCAGATAAAATCACAGAGTAAAGAAATGTCTGTTTCTTTGATTCCCAAGACTTGATTTATCTTGATCTGAATTTGGGTTTTAGTCATTGTAACCCAACTTTGTACAATTCTTCTTTCATTCAACAAATATTTATTGAACGTTAGATGAATTAGTCCTAAGCCCTGCCTTCAAGGAATTGAGGGTTCAATAGGAAAGATACATTGTACATAAAGACCTATAATTCCAGACAAGAAGTGATAGGTGCTAGAAGAAAGGTTGAGATGAAATTCTAGGGAGTCTCAAGGATCACAGTTTCTTCCCGTTGGGAAGAGAAGGATCAAAGCCATCTTTAGGGAAAAAGTGGCCTCCTCCATTGACTGCTCTATCCAGGTGCAAACTATTCATGAATTTACTTCAAAATAATACATAAAGGGGCAAGTGGGTAGGGGTGTCGATGAAATAAGACAGACCAGGAGTTGATCATGTGGAAACTGAAAGATAGGAGTACATAGAGCTTCATTACAACAGTGTGTCTGCTTTTGGATATGTTTGAAATTTTGCGTTATAAAAAGTTAAAGTATTCCACAAGATCATTTGCTTGTGTAGTAAACTACAAGCAAAAGGCTACAAAATGTATAATATAATGGTTTGGACCCGGAGGACTGACTGGAAAGAGAGGCCATTAGTGACCACCAGTGAAATGAACTCAATTCTCCTCCTCCAACCACTACTCGTCCCCACCTCCCTCTCCACACATCGAAGCCTACTCAATAATGCTTTGACGTGAAACCATAGGTTAGAAAGACTGAGCATAGGGTAATAACAACCCAGGGATCCCCTAGTAGCAATGCCTACCTCTGGGGAGGGAGTGAGCACATATCCTGAAGAAGACACAGTCAGTGTGGGTTTTATAGAAAATTGAACTCAGCACAATCAATAAAGTTCAGAGGCTTCAGGGTATCTGCAGACTTGAGTTGTGCAGCAGTGTCCATCACTCTCATCACTCATGGAGAACTCATATGTAGGCTCAGGGAAGGATATGTGTCAATATTTGTAGATGAGACAAAAGCAGTCAATGCTGCATTGACCCAAGGGTTCTCAGTGGCTCTATATAGCACACCCCCATAATGTTTCACAGATGTGTTACGTAGTGTTTTCTATTAATTAAATGCAATATAATTTTGAAGTAGGCATGCCTCTAGCCTAGTTCGGATGCTTTCAGGCATATGGGGAGAGGATAGATCTCAGCCATCTGGCAGCATTCCATAAAACTGGACAGATTCATGAAGTATTGCACTGGGGGAGGTGCTTGATGCACTTTTTTACACTCTTTTGAAGATGATAGAGTGTATTTCTCATAGATATTCTGCCAGGGTATTTTACCAGGATCAGGATGTTTTGAAGAGGCACTGCCACCCTGACTCCAAACCCCAAATTAAAATTACAGCAGGTAAAATTAGAGAGTGTCACAGGCTACTTTAATTCTGTGCTGCCGTACTTTAGTGGCTTCTCATTTAAGAGTACATAATTATTTTCAAATTATCATATATCATTTCATGGTTAAATTAGCTAGAAGTTCCAGGGAGATTGGAATTCTACATGCAAATTAGATTCTGATCACTATTTATGCTCCTTTTGGATAGTTTTGTTTCCTGAATCCTCAGATCATCTATTTCACAGATAAACCACCCTACAGCATTGGGAAATATTTAAATGGAAGACATCAGTGCTGTTTCATATGGCATGTATGCAAGAGACATGATCTATATCAGAAAATTAGCTATTATTCAGTGGGGGTATAGGTTTCCAAGAATATCAAAAATATTTCTTTAAGGAAATATAATTCACCTGACCTCTTACTTCTTAATTATACCCAGGGGTGTGTGTGTGTGTGTGTGTGTGTGTGTGTGTGTGTGTGTGTGTGTGTGTGTTTTCTACACCTTATTTCAATAAAAGGGAAAGAAGGTCTTAAGAGGTTCTCTACCTTTATACACTTGAGACAAAATGATTTGGAAACTCCCTGGATATACTATGATCAACTGTTGTACTTTCTGTTTTGACAGCTTTAATGCTTCCACGCCACCAGGTTCCTGATATACTTCTTTCTAAAGAAAAACAGTGATTTTGTTTACATATGTAGTCAGT
Organism: Ceratotherium simum simum; assembly: GCF_057802395.1. Classification (NCBI taxonomy): domain Eukaryota; kingdom Metazoa; phylum Chordata; class Mammalia; order Perissodactyla; family Rhinocerotidae; genus Ceratotherium; species Ceratotherium simum. The sequence continues at coordinate 21,292,509 of NC_141910.1, forward strand.
ATAATTATCTAAATTTGTTTCCACCAACCCTGCTTGATCTCTGTAGCGTCAACTGATAAGATCTATCCCTTTCATAGGGCCAAACATCTTCCAGATCCCAGCTCAGGGGTCACTTCCTTGGGGGAAGTCAGAAGACTTGAAAGAGGTTGAAAAGCCTGGATTTCCTCACAAAAATCAGCCGCAATCGATAGTCTTACAACCTTCACATTCTCCTAATTCCCACCAGCTGTGCAATTATTTGATTGGTGTTCATCTAGTCCATGAGACAATATAAACTCCATGAGGGTAGGGCCTGGGTCCTGGATTTTGTTCACCATTATATTCTCAATGCCTGAAACAAAGAAGGTGATCGAAAAATATTTGTTGAATTAATGAATGTAACAATATATATAAATGTGTGCATGAATAAACGAGTGAATTAAAGAAATTACTCAAAGAGGCTTTATCAATAACACTTTAGAACTTCACTGTCCAATACGGTAGCCACTAGCCACATGTGGCTATTTAAATTTAACTTTAAATTAATTAAAACTAATAAAAATAAAAATCCAGTTCCTCAGTTGCACTAGCCACATTTCCAATGCTCAGTAGTCATACATGGCTAGTGGCTACCTAGCATATTTGATAGTACAAAGGAAAGCATTAGTTTTCCAGGCTCGATCAGCTCATTATTATTGCTGCTATTGTTAATATTAACTGTGTGACTTACACCCTTTCCTATAAAACTATTCCCCACTCGACGATTGAGCATAATCTGAATATTTCGCCTCTTCCAAAACATTTGGCTGTTTTGATTTGTAAGGGTCCAAGAACCTGTGGTTCTATATACTTTCCTGAACACTCAAAAGAGTCCTTGAAACTGAGAAAACCTACTGTCCTAAAAGTGCATTTATTACACAGGCCGGGCCTCTATGTGCTATGCTGAGAATAAAAATGGGAAAGATATGATATGTTCTAGAAGTAATCATTAGTATATGAGAAATTTGGATTTGTATTAATTTACTTATATTAAATGCATGATTGCACACATTCTGAAATTGTAATTATGTGTTAAACTGTATAGTCTTCCAAATGAGTAATATTCAACACACTTATTGAGATCCTTTTATTTCAACAATTCAGCATTTTTAAAAATCTAAGACTCTAGTTACAGCCATCTTATTCTATGCACTGTAAGCAAATATTTTGTTTTTGAGAGCAGAGACTAGAAAGTTGCCAGGGGTTGGGAGAACAAAACTATAACATTTATACTTAATTAAAGTAATAATTTGATTTAAATACCCATACAAACAAAAGCATCTTTAGTGATATAAGTGTTAGAAAGAGGATAAGAGAATGGTGAAGATGATATGATGTCCAGATTCACGTACACAGACCAGGAAACCAAACACACCAGGAGAAATTTGCAAATGCAAATCCCTAGGAGGCTTTGTCTCTTGTAACAAAAAGCAAGGTTCTATGTCTCTTTTTAGCAAGCTAGTCTCTGTGTATAATCCCATTTTTCTCTGTATCTATATATAAAAAAAGATTCTATCTAGTAAATACTATGGTTACCTTAACTGCACCCATGGTTTAAATTATATATCACAAATTTTTGTCAATCTGTATCGTAAAATACCAAAATCAGCTTTTGAACCAAATTCATTTTACAGCACCATCATTTTCATGTCCCAATTTTTAGTGACAGTTAATAAAAGCAATGAGTACCAGCACTATTTTTGACAGGTAACCACGTCAATGCCAAACACGATCGTCAACGTAGCTGAAACATTTTCGTTTATCATATTCTAGTACTTTCAAGTTTTCATACCACAGGTGTTCCAAATGATAGGAAATCAAATACTTCCCTAACAGAATACTTTAAAACTTCAAGCCCTACACACTGAAAAGTACACAGTTTACCCTTTTTCAAGTGCATTTGCAGGGATTATGACTGTACCTACTTAGGAACAATCTTAGATTTTCTGCTTCACTCTCTCTACTTAACATTTATGTCTCAGGATTTTTCATTGACAAAATGCATGTCACATTTGGCAAAGGTGAAACTGTATGGTTCCCCCACTTGGCTTTTGAGCAATTCAGATCTCGCTTCTAGAGACTTACTTTGCGGAAGTTGGAAGCTCAAATGCCTTCTAGACTGAGGCACGTAACATTGATGAGTGCAGGAATTCTGAGTGACAGACAATGAGGAGAGATGGGTGGAAACTGTGATAAGCGCAATCTGAAAACATAAATTTCTAAAAAAGTATTTAAAAGACTGCACAAGTCCATTGAGGACGATCTGTGGAGTTGCAAATATGGAGTTTCTGCTGCAGGGGACAGCTTGAGCTTGGTGCAGGGGCAAGAGACTTACCAGCTGGAACAACTTAAGGAACTTTGCGTTCCAGTAAAAGTCATAAGACCATGCTTTAAAGAGGGCCAGGGAGTCCATTTGGAGCAAGTTTTTCAAGTTTTAGGTTGTAAAATTTTATCTAATTATGAACTAACTTTAACCTTTCTTCAACTTTTCTCCATCTCCCTCCCGAAATACCTCAACTTCTTTCAGACCACTGGTATCATAGTCCAAACCATGGAAGGCAGATTTATAATTTTTCTCAATTTTTTGTGTGAAACAATAAAAACAGGAAAGGCATTCTGAGATCTTTTGTAAGTTTTGAAGCTCTGCATCTTTGAAGTTGGTCTTCCTTCAGATGGTATTCCCACTCTGAATGGAAACAGGGTATTTAAAATGGTTGGGCTAATATTACTCCACTGTAAACTGGTACTGTGTTTACACCCTGTACAATCTGGGGCAAGTAAATAATCTCTCTACTTCAATTTCCTCATCTTTTAATGTGAATTATGCTAGAACCTGGCTCATAGAGTTGTTATAAGTATCATAAGTGTTGATGCATATAAACATACAGTGTATGTCACCTAGTAAGTACTCAATAAATAATATCTATTTAATTGTTACACTTCCCATATCATTTACTAATTATCCTGGACATTGATGATACAATGATAATGCCATTGAGAAATTTGGTAATAGTGCTTAGGTAAAAGAGTGCAACATAAGAGGAAATGGATTAAAAATAAAGGGGAAATGACAATTAACATTTATTGGGTGCTTACAATGTGTCAGGCACTGTGATAAGTGCTTTCCTTACATGTATTAAGTTTCATTTACTTTTTTCAACATCCCCATGAGTTATGAACTCTTAATGACTGCATTTTGAAAATGATTCATCTGGTGGTTTGTACTGTGAAAACCTGGTTAAGCTAGACCTAGGTTCTCCAGAATCCTCTTCCCTGTATGGTTCTGGGTTTGATTTGACCAAAAGTGGAATTTGCATGAGATTTGAAAGGCAGAAGTAAAGCAGCAGCCATTACTCTCTGAAGGTCATCATGGTTAGATCATCGTGGTTAGATACATGGTAATGGGCAGACATAGAGGTGGCCAGTAGGTTCCTACTGTCCACATTCCTCCACTCCATGCCCTGCTCTTTTTTGGGACCTCTGGCCCTGCTGATCAGACATAGCGTCACTGTATGCTGAATGCAAACCTTCCAAGGCAACAGCTCCCCTGGATTTCTCCCCCGGATTTCTCCCCCAACTCCCTACTCACAGTCCCATTTTGGCAGTTAGACATGCCTGCCTTCTCAGATGGACTGATGGGTGACCCCTCTGATCTTCCAACTCCCCCTTCAGACCTTCACTTCCCCAGTGCCTCCCACAATAGTGGTTCTGCTTCCCTAATTGAACCTTGACTGACAGGAGGCAGTGGTGTCACGGTGAGATTAAGTAGCTTACCCAAGATCACTCAGTGCATGGTGGAGCCAGAATTGGAAGCCTTAATGTGCTTCCAGAGCCCATGCTCTTAATAACCACTATACAGCATTGCCTTGAAGAGAGACGAGGAAGAAGGAGATAGGGAAGAAAAGAGACAGGCAAGCCTTGAGGATTTTAAATAAGGAGGGAGGAAACAGAAGATAAAAAGGCTAGGAGAAGTGAGAAGGAAGCAGGGAGGAAATGATGAGAAGTAGACGGTAAGCAATGGAGAGAAGGGGAGAAAAGTGAAGAGGAATAAAAAGATAAAGCAGGATGGGATAGTGGCATTCCCAGCTCCACTGCTCTGCCAATATTTCCTTCTTAGCACAAAGGGGGAATTTTAAGCATGGCTAATACATACATGCCAGGGGGCTGTGGAGTTCTAGTGCTCAATTGCTGAGGAAGCTAATGCCCTTTTGGTTTTACTCTTCTATTAGAAACTGAATCTAAAGTTTCATTAAAGTTGTTTTTTTTTTTTTTAACAGAGGACCTAGTAATTTCTCAAGTTATTCACTCTTTTTTTAGCCTCTGTTAATCAATTTTTTATAACCTTGCAGAAGTCAGTGGTAAATATCGACTTATAAGCCAGCAACCTTTATTCAGACTTTGTCCATGAGTTGAGAAAGCAAATATTTTTATGCAACAGAACAATGACTAATAATTTAATTACAGATCATCATGTTCAATGGGGTGATTATCAATCTAACTATGTGATATTCAACATGAGGGATGTGGCAAACTTTGCACATAATTCCAAAATAGAGGTGTTAAATTTTCCCATGTAACTACTTGGTTTACCTTAGATATTTACTATGTACAATATTACAGCTGCCAAGGAGGCATAGAAATTAGTTAAAAATCTTGTTCGATTTTATTTTCCACTTTGAGGCAGCTAAGACTCTAGAAATATCCTGTCTACAGTGCAGAAAGTGCTCTTCAAATGTCCTAATGTGCATGGAGGCGAGACGTTATGCCTGACTTTAAGGACAAACCATCTCATCCCCACCATCATCCTGCATGACTGCCCATGCACTGCGCCTGACTTGGATTTTAAGCATTGGTCAGTATGCTTTTGGCAAGACTGTGCCGGGAAAGCAGGTTTTATGAGAGGCCAGTGATAGAAGATGTGATAATCTTGCCCCAAACCATCCCTTCTCTCCGTAGGCCCTTTCCTTCTTCTAAGCTCCATGATGTTACAGTCCCTCAAGGGGTCAGGCTATAAAGGCACAAAGGGACACCAAACTTGTTTTTACAACCAGTTGCCTTCTTCCTGTGCCAAGACGGGGTTGAGAGGGGTAGGCATGACTTAATATATCGTTTAAAATGCAGTTATTTTAGAAGACTGTCTTCTGAATTCAGTTCAGTATATTTCAGTGAGTTTTGACTCTTAAGAGGTTACCACAGCCTCAGAGTGGTATCAAAAGGCACATTTTTGATTATTATTATTTATTTATTTTTAGAAATAATTAAGATAGTTACTAATTATGTTATAATTAATTATCATTATATTATAATAAATAATTGTTTGTTATATACTACCACTGTGAAAAAGTAGGGACATTGTTAGTCCCCTGGAGCTTCTGGGGCCAGGCCTGGAAAGACACCTTTAACTAGTCAAGCCCAGCCCCTCAGCAGCCATCACCACGTGTGAGCGGGCATGTGGAGTCCTAACACCTCCAGGTTTTGTTCTATACCTCTTTCCCGCCGCCCCCCCACCCCCCACACCTCTTTTCCCTACCAGTTCTCAGTCCTCCCAGATTCTGGCCTCCTGGGTTATTTTCTTGTCTGTAGCCTCAGGCATGACTCTGGGTACTACCCTCCTGGTGCTAACCTCTGCTTCTCCCTCTGTTCACAATTTGGATACCCTGTGAGACCATGGGATCCCATTTCTCAGCACAGACCCTCCCAGGTGGCAACTTCCCAGTCCACCCAGCATCAAAGTGGACTTGAACATGAAGGTAGAAAGCTGAGAGACAAAGTAAGCCTCAGTTCTGAGGGCAGCTATTAACTGCTTATTCTCCAGTCCCTGCATTGTGACTCTGGGTAATAGTGTGGCCACCACGGTGTCAACGTCATGCTTGCACTAAGATTTCCTCCAGATGACTATGAGCTCTTTACCTGAACCCTGAAATACATGGCAGGGCTGTTAGGGAGCAGTGGATGGGGAATATAGGGGTGATACAAAACAGAGAGAGAGACATTCAAAGATCAAGCATGTTTGCCGTGCCTGGGCTTATAAGTAGGGGAGGTGCTCCTATACCACGGAGGCAGCACCCAAAAAGACCCAGCTCTGCTACCTCATTCATAGCCTTTGCTCAAGACCTTTTTCACTTGATTCAACTTGTACTCTGCTTCTACACTTGGTTTTGATTAACTGACATTCTAAACTCTTGCCTTATCTCCTAGTAATAGTTTAAGTTGTACCCCTTGGGTTAGATGCTGATCCTCTATTGCAGACTTTGATTTGTCTTCTTAGAAACACTTCAAATATGTTTTATGGAGCACATGTGCTATATAGCCCAACACCGGCAACAATCCCTGTTTCTGTATGAGACTTGAGTGCTCAGCAGAGCCCAATTGGCTCCAATCCCCAGGAAAAGGATTTGAACAACCGTAGAGTGAGGATAATAAAGGAGAGAGGGAAGTAGTTACTGACATTTATTGAGTACCTTTTATAAGCCAAGTGCTGTTCTAGACACTTTGTTGAAATTATCACCTTTAATCCTCATGATCCAATAGAATGTAAATTCCATGAGGTCAGAGACCTTTGCTGTTATATCTCCAGGCCCATAGAAAATGCTCAGAAAATATTTGAGCACACCTAGCACCCAGATCTTGGTTACTAAATGCCATTCCCCAATAAAAGGAATGAGAGCTTCTTGGAGAAATGGCTGATTCTAGGGCTGGGGCAGAGAAAATACAAGATGACCCCAGAGCATCTTGTAGTCTCCAAAAGCAAAGAAGCGCTCAAAAAAAAAAAGGAAAAGAAAATGGGGGTATGTCAAACGGGCACAGGAACCAACCTGAAAGAGCTCCCCGTGGCCAAAGCTTGAACAATTTGAACAGCAAAATAAGTAAATTAGCATTAGATTATTACCTAAAACATAAAATACACATGAGTCCATAACGATATAAACGAATGAATGAATGAAGAAACAACTCTGCCTTACACAAGAATTCCAAGTACTATATGTAGATATTGCTCCTCTAGGAGGGTAGGGCTTAATCCCCCACTCCACACTCCCATCCTGAGGATTGGCTTCAACCTGTGCCCATCCTGGTTTTCAGAGTTCATCACTCTAATTGGATATTTACAGCTTGCAATGACCTTGTCACAGCAGATGTCCCAAGTTAAGACAATTTTAATAACTATTTGCCTGCTTAAGATAATCAGGTCAAATTCTGCCCATAACATACACTTAATTTATATTAAGGTGTTTGAGTATTTGGTACCGTTATCCAAGGGCTGAGAAAATATTTTCTTTTGTGTCCTACAGTTTGAATAATAACTTACATTTATTAAAGGCCTACTACGTGTAGGCATGTATATTTATTACTATAATCACTTAAGTATTATCACTAATTTTTACAAATGAGGAAACTGAGAGACCGTGAGGTGAAATAACTTGCCCATACAACTAGTAAGTGGTAAAGACAAAATTTAAACTTATTCTGTGCTATGCCTATATTTTCCCCACTGTGCCATGCTCCCTCACCAGAAAAACTAAAAAGTTCTATAGATACATTATTCCATATGCAAAGCACTATGAAAACAGGTAGAGCTAAAATTGTGCCTACCAATTTTGTTTCAGATTCTAGATGTGCGCTTATTGTTTCTTGCCTGATGATTTACTTTCTATACTTGCCTGACAGAGAAGGTAACAGATGCAGAATGTGAGAGCAGAAGAAAAACAAAATGTGTCCTGATGCCAAAGTCAAAATTAACTCTGAGAAGGAAAAGTTGAAGAAAATAATTTTCTTTGTGATAGAGTTTAGTTTAGATCGCCCACGCTTCTACAACATTTTATAATCATAGAAGATATTGGAAATCTACCTTGTTTTTTTTAAATTGTTTCTTTAATGGTAAGAGTGGCAATTTTTAAAAGAATAGTTTAATGCTTCTTATTTATCTACTTATATGACTTTCTTTCCCAAATAGATTCTGTGATCCATGGAGACCACTGTGTCTTATTCACCTTTTTATCCCCAGTGCCTGACAAAAAGTAGGGACTCAAAACATAACTACTGAATGAAGAAAAGAATGAAGGAAGGAACAATAAGCAAATTATTATCAAGTCAACAATAGTGCGAAGAGGTTGGACATCCAAGGCTGAGAGCTTTTCTCTCCCAACCAGAGAGTTCATTCTAGTCCTCTATCCATTCCCTTGGTAGGACAGGAGCCTCTTTCCTCAAGTCTACAGGTTGCTTAAAAGGCAGATTCAAATTTAGCTAACACCCACTGAGAACCTATGTGTCAGAATTTTTCATGTATAATATCTTAGGTAAAATATCTAATAACCCATGTAGCTATTATTATCCCCACTTTTCAGATGAGGATGCTTAGGCTCAAAGAAGTTAAATGCTTTGCCCAAGGTCATACAGCTAAGGGGCAGGTTTGGAAGCTGAGCCTGGTCTCAGGAAAGTTCAGCACTCCCCCACTCCCTCACTGGGGCTTCTCCACAGTGCACCAACCCAATGTCTACCGTGTACTATATTTCAGTAGAATTTGTGGCACAGCTTTTTCAGAGTTTAACATTCCTGAAATAGGGATGTGTTTTATAAATGATAGCCTCTTAAATTACTTGTATTGTGGTAATGGTGTCTCAAAAAATATTAAATCCACCGTCTCTATCCTATATCATTACCTCTGACCAAAAGCTAGTATTGGAGACCTCTGTTCTGTTTGTAGTGTCAAAAGGAAGCTGAAAGAACCTAACTGCGATAATTTAAGGAACAGTAGTAAGACATCTCTGATCAAAAAAATTTTTTCTGCATTTTTACTTTATCACTTAACTACCAGAAATTCTTGGCTTGGTTTATAGTAGTTTAATTGGCTTATTTCCTCTTAACCCCCACTGAGATCACCTCAGAGGGAACGGGAGTTTTGATTGAAAGTGGAGTGGAGGGCACTTAGGGAGTTGAAGCCATTTGAGAGGGCAATGGGTTACTTCAGGAAAGATAAGAAAGTGCCTCAGGGGAAGGTTAAACAATAGGGGCTGGGTTAAGGAGTGGAGTTTAAAATAGAATAAAATAGAATAAACGTTTCAAGAAAGTAAATAAATGTACTCCAAGCACAGACTACCACACATTAAAAAGAATATTCATAAGAGATTATGGCAGGTAGAAAGGTGAAATTAAGAGAAAAGGGAAGCTCTTATTTTACATTTATGAATAAGTTAACCAAATGCCCAGGATAAAGGGAAATAGTCCGTAATTTATATTTTAACATTAAAACCATATTTAAATCACTGATTATTACACTGCCCTAAGACAACTATTGCTTTTTGTGCCTATTATCAACCAAAAAAAATTTTCAAAATCAAATATTTATTCCTAGATCAACAAGTATCTAGGAGGCCAGAAATTTCCTGCATTTGACCCAGGGTTGTTAGATCCACTTTTCCTGTCTCATCTAGGAAGACCAGTCAGCTCAACCAAAATTTTGTCCCAACCCAGAAGTCACAGGTCAATTTCCAGGTCAAAGCCAAGGCATTTGTGCAACCAGTTCTATGCCTAGTGGGCACAACAATGGCGTAATAGCCTGACCTTAGAGCTCTGTCTCCCAGTTTACTAAACAGGCTAACACGGTGCCTACCATATCTACAGCACCTATCTAAGACACTCACCCACAGTTTCTGACAGTGGGTAGGACTCAAGCTTTTCCTTAAGCATGGGTGGCCATGTTTTGTATCTCATGACCTAACCCCATGGTTGTTGCTAATTGGACCAAGGTTGGGCATTTGACTCAAGGAAAGCCCATTTGTAGACTACCCAGCAGCTAAGAAGTAGTCTGGTTCAAGAGCACTTCCTGATGGTTGTCCAAATTGGACCAACTGAGTTCTATCTCTTTGAAGGACGAATGACACAGAGATGCAATGATGCAGAAAAAGACAACTAGCAATTAGAAGTAGGAGCAGAAGTTGACAGACATAGAAAGGAGCAGATTCAAAGGAAGAAGCTAAGTTACTTTAGTGGTGGAGCAGTAGAGTAGAGATCAACAACAGGCGTCCTGAACAACCTTCCGGTTCTATTTTCTGAAACAGTTGGCTATGGTTCCTGTTTTTCCTGAGATATTTTGTTTATTCAGATTTATCCTGAATTTTCCTGAGCCCCATTGCATTAGTCAGAAATGGCAAAGTTTTGTGGTGGTAACAAGTAACATGAATATCTCAGCAGATTAACACAACAAAAAGTTATTTCAAATTTTTGCAGAATCTTCTCCAGGTCTGAGAGACTTCCAGGGCATATGTCCTTCAGTATTCCAGACTTCTTCTAGCTGAGATCTAATCACTGGCTCTTAAATACTTTTCCCTACATATGCTATATTACTTTTACTCCCAGCCATTGGCCAGAGCTTATCACATGGTCCACTCAACTGCAAAGAAGCTGAGAAATGTAATTTTCCAAGGACTAGGAAGAAGAAAACTGGAAATGTGGGTGAGTCAGGTACCTAAATATAGGATACCTTGCTACCATACCTTTAACCTTTTCTTGCCTTCTGTTAATCATTTTAGCCCCTCCTACGCTTCACTGAAATCCATCAAGTAGTGTTACATTCATGTCATTTACTCACCTTTGATTCACTCTCATACACACCTAGCCACACCTCTTGCCACTGGCAAATTTGATGGCTCATGATAAATAGCAAAACTTGTAGCAAGAAGGGACTTGCATTGTTGAGTAGATGCTTTCAATAGCCCTCTTTTCTCTTCTAAAACAAGAACAGTAGCAGAGAATGATGGATTTTTGCCAGGTGGGAGGCAGGAGAAGATAATGAGAGCTAATGAAATCATTTCAGTGAGACCAAACTACTATAACTAATTTCTTTGCAAATTATTATGAGAAGAGTAAGTTCAATCTAACTCTAAAAAGGGGGAGCTGAAAAAGGGAGTATCTACTATGTGCCCTCACTTCACACAGACATTATCTCCTTTACTTACCGCCAAACAGTATCTCTGGGCTAGATATTACTATTTTCCAGCTGATAAAACCAAGATGTGAAGAGGTTATATGATTTGCCCAAAGTTATACAGCTATGATGTCTGAGAATTCAATCCAGGCTTCTAAAGCCAGATCTCCAAAGCTATGCTTCTCACAGTTTCATGATGCATGAGCAGCAGCAAACCTAAAATACATCCTGTGAGAGACAATCCAGATTTTCTGGGGCTATTCCTAAAAGAAATAAGGTTCAAGAAGGATTGAACTGATTTTAGGAAAGCCCCCAAGGCTTTTGAAGATGGTGATCTCATGCATTCATTTACACATTCATTTATTTAGAAAGATTTAATGAGTGAGGATAAAAAGGAAGTAAAGATGAAATGATAAGATTGAAAATCCCTGTTCTCAAGTTGCTCGCTATATTTAGGCATAGCCCCACAAGTAAACAGACAATTATGATATAGAAGGATAGGAGTTATGATAGGAATAAGCAAGTGGTGTCAAGGGTCCTAACCCAGTTTGCTATTTAGTCACCAGAAACAAGCTCTAAGATGGAGATCTATGCACAGGAGGCTTGCTTTCAGAATAAACGCCTGTAGAGGGAAGTGAAAGAAGTTGAATTGGGCAGAAGAAGTTGGGCTATGATGCAGAGGCAACAAAGTCCTCACCCTTTCCGTGGGGAAATTATGGGGCTAGGATGGCCTGCAGAGTTGTCCCAACCAGGGCCATGGGACCAGGTCTTTATACTTCCGTATCAACTAGTCATTGTGTGTGGGCTGCCCCTAGGAGGGAAGGCATGACCTTAAGCAAGTGGCTCTCTTCAACAAAGAACAATCTCCAAGTTGAAATTTAGCTGAGATCTATCTGTTACAGACACTCTCAGCAGTTGGGGAAGTGAGTGTTTCAGTCCTGAGGAGGTAGAAGGATCCAAGCAGCACACCATCACATCCACTAGCTACCCACCTTCAGGGAGAGTTTCCTGAAGATGATGGCCCTGGAGCTGGGTCCTAAAGTACAAGTAGGAGTTACCCAGGATAACGGCACCTACAAAGACATGGCGGCCTGAGGAGATGCATTCAGGGCAGTTTATCTTGTCTGAAGAAACAAATACTGCATAAGGGAAAGCAGCAAGTGTTGAAGTTTAGATACAGAGGCCAGCTCCTGCAGAACATGGCATGCTATGCTAAGGAGTTTGGAATTCTTCCTGAAGACAATGAGAAGGCATTCAAAAATTTTATTCAGAGAGTGATACAATCAGATTTGCTTTGTAGAAAGATCATCCTGGCAACAGGTGGAGAATATATTAGATGGGGATGAAACTGAAGGTAGAGAAGCAGACTCATTAGGACACTGTGACAGTGATCCCAGACAGAAGAATAATACTTGAATTGACAAGTAGTAGTAGTAGCAGTGAGAATGGATAGAAGAGAACATGATATTCCAGAGATATTAAGTGGGCAAAACTGAGAAAACTTAAGAAATCAATTAAATGTTATGGGTAGGGAAAAGTAAAAAGTCAAGAGTGACTCAGAGCATGGTTCCATCCATTTGTTGATATAAATCTGGAGGGAAATATAGTAAGTTCAGTTTTGAACATATTGTCTGTGGACCATTCATGTGGAGATCTCCAGCTACAGATGTTTGCCGTCCTCTGGAGCTCAGGGGAGAAATGTAAGTTGGAGACAAAGAGTCCACACATGGATGATAGTAGAAGCCACAGGAATGGACGAGATCACCCAAGGAGCAAGCTCTAAAATGTACGTAGAGACAGAAGAAAAACAGTACGTAAGGTGGAGAGGAATCTACAAAGAAGTGCTAGAAAGGTAGGAGGAAAATCAGGAGAGAGGGATGTCTTGCAAGTGAAATGAGGGGAGGGTATCAAGAAGTTCCAAGTGTAGTTGAATGCCACTGAAAAATAAAGACAGACAATTTTCCAGAATATTAAGTAAGTAGGGAGTCACTGGTGACCTTGGCAAGGAACATTTCAATGACATGGAGAAGACAGGGTCAGAACAAAGAGAATAAAGGAAACATGGCTGAACCTTGAAGACTTTATGCTAAGTGAAATGTCAGTCACCAAAGGACAAATACTGTAGGATTTCCCCTTAAATGAGGTACCCAGAGTTGTCAAACTCGTAGAGACAGAAAGTAGAATCGTGGTTGCCAGGGTCTTGTGGTGGGAGAGGAAGAATAGTTACTGTTTAATGGGTATAGATTTTTAGTTTGGGAAGATGAAAAAGTTCTGGAGATGGATAGTGGGGATGGCTGCATAACACTGTAAATATACTTAATGCCACAGAACTGTACGCTTGAAAATGGTTACAATAGCAAATTTTATGTTATGTATATTTTACTAAAAGAAAAAGACAAAAGAGAGAGAATGCAGCAGTGAATGAGAGATGAGAACATGGGAGGGACTGAACGTAGCCCTCTCTCAAGAAGCTTGAATGGGAAGAGGAGGAGAGAGATAGGGTGATAGCTAAAGCAGGGTGTAGGGTTGAGGGGGACATTTTTAGGAGAGAGTCAGTAGAGAGGTTCTCTGGAGTTATCAAAGGTACAGCAAAGAGAAGCAGTACTGTGAGTTGAGTGAAACAGAATGTTGGTGAAATAGGGGCCTTGAGAGCTGCTGCTAAATCTCATTCTGGTGAACACTGAGGGAGGTAGAATGACTTAACAGAAGAACGAATTTCGACCATAAAGGATGGCGAAAGGTCTTGCCCTCTCTAGATGATGAACTCAAATTGAGAAAATTTGGTAAACCACTAATGCTCTCTTTGTTTAAAAATCAACATCTAGTTCATTGTGACTGTTTTAAGCAGCTAATAGTGACCACACAAGTCACTTGCAGATTGAATTGGTCAATCACATAAAGCAGTACGTCATATACAATGAATAGACACAATGATAATATTGTGATATGTAAGTTTTTATTTTCCAATTACATATTGGATGATGTTTTATTTAAGAAAGGGGAAAACATGTATGAATTTTGAAGCTCACTAAAATTTCAAGGAAGAGTATTGTCTGAATTTCAAGGAAGAGTATTGTCTAAAAGCTGCCTTCTTAAATATTTCCCTATTTAATTACATTTGAATTTATTATATGCTATTTTTATAGTATGTTATTTAAGAAACCTACAAGAAAAATATGAGCCATGGGTTCCCTTGAGTTATAGGGAAAAAAATAGTTAAGTAAAAGATTATTTTCTCTAGAGTGAAAAAAAGGGATTCTCTTTAGAAGCACTACATTTAATTCATATATTTTTAGTCTGTCTAAATGGTCTCTGCAAATTATTATCACACACATCAGAAATATTGCTCAAACATTGCACTGTATTTGCTTCTGTCTAGACATAAAAGTTTACGAATGACAAAGATAGGAATCTTTGATATATCTATTCATGAACATACTCATACACTCACAAGTGCTTGTGGAAAATTTGGCTGTTGGCCACGATTATGTGAATTCACATCATTTCTCAGTTATATAAAGACACAGCATCAGGAAATCAAATACAAACAGAAATGCTCTCTCATTTCCAGTCCTCTAACATGAATTGAGTTTTGGGTTTTCTGTGACAGCTTTTAGATCCAATCTATATGAATATGTAGATGGTTAGAAGAGCTCTCCTGTTCAGTACATGTATACGATCTCGTCATTAAAATCTACCTTTCAGGGTCATAATATGAGTCGGTAATGATGACACTAATATATAACTTTCTGTGCAACTATATGCATTAATCTCAGAAAAGAAGTAAATTTAAAATCTTTATTTGATATGTAAGAAGTATGTCATAACCGTCACAAAAGATATATGACACAAATATGACACAAAAACAAGTGTCTTGGGAGCCATCAATATCACACCCCTTGTATGTGCATGGACATTAGGATATTGAGAATACGCCACATTAAAATTGAAAGATGACATTGTCCCCTGAGGTCTGGAACACGTGAACCAGTTAAAAGTTGTAAGGAGAAAAAAGAAACGAAATTAAAAGATTAGTCTTTTCTGAGAAGATGTCAAGCGGGCGGAGATAAGGTTCCCTTTCAACATTTTCTTTAATGAGCAAGAAATAGGTATGTTCTGTCTTTACACTGCTACTGCTAAAATGTTTCCTTCAAAGAGGAAGAAAACAGGACATTATATTCTTTTAACGAGTCTGCTATCTGAGCCTCATCTAGGTGTGCAAAGTACTATTTTGGGCCAATTACTCAATTGTTGCTTTGACAAGTCCTGTCATACTGATTCAATATTTAAGCAATTTCTTAAAAAATATAATTACAGTACATGTTTTTAAAAGGAGAAATATATTCTTTTACATTTTGAAATGCTGTCCTACTAATAGACGATGGACTCTTCTTAACTTACAGATTAATCAGGATATATGTGCTATATGAAGCCGTAAGCTAGAAGAAAGAACTTTCAGAGTATCTCTGGCATAAAAAACCTTCACAAATAGAGCTCTCTATGTTGTTATAAACTCAGATCATATTTCATAAAATTTCTGAAGCCCATCAGAATCAATTACTCTTTATCAATTAAATGCTCTAAGTTTTTAATTAGTGTGAGACTCACCTTTAGAAATTCTCTGATGTTCCTAAATATCATTTGGAATCAAAGTAAACGTAAGATTTTCTTAAAAATATTAGACCATTATCCTCTATGGTGTCTAAACATTTGAAAACAAATCAAAGTGAATGGTTTAACATGGTTTCAAAATGGAATATTAAAATTGGAACTGTCTTGGAAAATCCAGAAAAAGTAGTTGTAACTACGCATCCTCCATCCCCCATATAAATGCCCAGGAAGAAAATGTTTTCCTTTCTCTTGTACTTTAAACTATATCCATTTCCTTGATTTTTAAAAAATTCCCCACAATTAACAAAAGGGCTTGAACAAAACTAACTTTTATGAACAATTAAGTTTTTGTCGTTGACATAAAACGCCACTTTTGAGTACACAAATATATAGGTCTAAATTAAGTAGTTATCTCCCACACAAAGTTTTCTTGCCACGCAAGTAAAATGCTAAAGCTATTGAGTGAAAAAATGGTATTTTTTATGTCTTTGGATATTGTCTATGACCATTAACCAACTGAAAAATTCTTAGTAGCTATTTTTAAATTACTAAAATTTTTCATTAAAAATACATCAAACTCCTAAGCAGGACATGGGACTTTAAAAGAACATGCATGTCAATAAAAGTAATATGCAATAGACGAAAACATGATTTTCTTATATTTCTAGGAATACTTTCCATAAATATTTTTTTCAAATGTTCCCATGAATAGGCTGGAGAATGAAGTTTTCTAATTAATATTTGAGTTGTCTGAAAGCTAGTGGATAAGCAATAGTTGGCTAATTTTTTAAAAGATAGAAATCAAATATTTTACTCAAATTATATTGAATGCAGTTTTTAGCTTTTTTCTCTTTTTATAGCTCAGAGGGCACATTGTGGATCATGATTATCATTATGAGCCCAGTCATCAATACAGCACTGTAGATGAGAAAAGTATAGGAAATATAGTCAAACGTTACATTTAAGACATAACATATACACCATTCTTTAAAGTAAACCCCTTGTTTACTCAGTGCTGAATACCTGAATTTTAAGTTCAGAGGTTTTTGAAGACCATCTAGTGTCATTTTTTCCCTCACAAGAATATATTATGGGGGGAAATCCAATTATTTTATCTATCTAATAGCTTGAATTCCTGATAAATTATAATTTCTTATAACTCGTAGAAACTTTTTAGATACTGTATAATTTAGTATTAACACACAATCCAAGTTGGTATTAAAGTGTTGGGACTATTTTTGTTAGGCCCTGTGACACAAAATAGGGTTAACCTTTATTTAATATGTCTATTTGTACTATTTCCCAATATAGAAAAATTTATTTATCTGATATCATTAGAAAAGAGGTATGCCACATATGAGAATTTTCCAGATATTCGAAGCTCATCTGTTTAAATCCACAAATTAGTTTTATTTTAACCATATCTATTTTTAGACTTTTAAAAATATGCTATACATTCCCTTGTTTGCTTAAACAGAGAGTAATCAACATAACGTTAACTGGTTCTTGAATATTAGGGTCTTAATTTTACACGTTCATTATTATACCATTTTTACATTCAACCATTTTATGTATTCAACAAAGCCTTCACAGGCTATGTAGTGTGTCCAGTGCTGTCTCCTTTTGTACACAGTGGCCTAGACTGAAATGCTTTTGAAGTTCCTGTTTTGTGGGGTTTTGTTAGAGTAGTGAGGTGTAGGAGAAAGAAATTAAGCTTTCGTGTCAGACATTCAAACCCCAGGTCCCTTATTTACTAATTATGCAATTTGGGGAAATTTACTTAATTCTTTACAGCCTCAATTTCTTCATCTGAAAAGTGCTGATGCTAACTTGTAGAACGGTTGTAAAGAGTGAATTACATAATAACTGTAAAGAGTCCTGTGCTCCTCAACTCTCAGCCTCTTTCCTTGTTGTTCTGCTGTCAGCATCAGTTCCTGCTCCTGTCAGCTTGCTCTTCTCTTATAGTTCCTTGTCCCTTGTAGACTGTGATGGCAGGAACTCCTTCTGACTTGTTCATCATATTCACAGCCCCTGATGTCTGCCACTAACACCTGAAAGTGTGGTCTCTGGTAAAACACTTGTGTTTGAATCCAGACCTATCAGTTTCTACTGTGTGATCTTGGGCAAATTTATCAACCTCTCTCCACTTCAGTTTTCTTGTCTGTGAAATGAAGGGAATCATAACACTAGCACAAAGGATTAAATTAGCTATTTATGTAACTATCCCTCACACACAGTAAACACACAATAAATCTTAGGGTTTATAATGACTGGGGAAAAAAAATCCAATTTATTGCTTCTAATCTCCTGTGGCCAGGGGAATGAAATAATCAAGTTTATTTAAATGAGTTTAAATATTAGAAAATTTTCTACTGATACAGTTTGTGAGCTTTACATCTTTTTCTTTCTTTTTTTTTTTTTTAGCAGCTCAGAAGTTTTACTTTTATCTCTGGGTTAGTGGGTCCTATTTTGATTGCAAGATAAGTGATCTCAAGATAATTGGGATTTTTACCATATAGGACTGTGAGATAACATATCTTTTTTTTCTTTTTTTCTTTTTATGTTATTTGACTCCATTTTTTCTGTTCCATTTATAAAGACAGGTTTGAAGTTTCTTCTAAGCTAACCAGTTTGCCTGTGTTCTCATGTACAAATGTTTGCCTTTTATTAACATGTGACCAACCATATCAATAGCCAAGGCCACAATTCAGCATGTCATCAGTAAAAATTCACAGCAGTTGTACTTCTAAATCTTAACACCTAACTCATTTCATAATGGAGTAGAACTGTCAAATATTTACATTATGTATTCCATTTCTCTGTGTTTAAGTATCACATATTTGTCTTCAACTCCTAGCTCAGTCTAATCCTCCAGTTGAATAATCTGTTGGAATTTGGAACTGGAGAGTAAAAAATGAGGATAGATTGGTATTCTTGAGGAGTGAATAGCAACAAATTCTTTAGGATGGCAAAATAATCTTTTAAGTGGTATATATTCATGGTTCAATTAAATCTGGAAATTAAATAAAGTTTCAACTGAACCTCAAGTTATGAAAGGGCTTACTTTCTTATTTTGCATCAATCTCACTATATCTATAGAACAAGGTTTTTACTGTGTTCCTTTTTATGCTTATCAATCAAGACATAATATGACTATTGATCCTAACATCGGTAGAATTCTAATGGCAATTTCTTCCCTTTATTTGTGTTAGGAGTCACACAAGCTCTAAACAGGCACATGTTCTCAACCAATGCTCTAATTCTCTTCAGTTCCCCGCACATTTTTGGTTACCCAAGCAATCTAAGGGACACTTGAACCACACACTTGTTAGCTTTGGTTGGTCAGGATTTAGGTGTGGCATGCTAGGGACTGGAAATTCTAAAGCTTTCCCACAGAGCAGATGACAGCTTGAGGGAGGGGGGTATTTTTGGCAGGATCAGAATATCCCAGAAGGCATTTGGCATTTGCTCAGTGATTGCAACATAGCAGACATTTTTCCAAGGGGGAAAGTGAGAGGCAACAATGACTACCTGCGAAAGATGATTCCCAAATCTTAGATCTGACTCTAACATTACACACGGTCACTAATCAGGCTCTTTGTTACCTCTCGAAGCTTTACAGGGGGATCTGTCTTCAGAGTAATTTGACCTGTTCTGATTTTGTTATTATGTATCACCTAGTTGTCTGCAACCCCTAGCCCAGTCTAACCCTCCAGTTGAATTATCTGTTGGAATTTGGAATTGGAGAGTAAAAGATGAGGGTACATACCTATGGTTGAGGAGTGAATAGCAACAAATTGCTTTGGATGGCAAAATAATCTCATTAAGTGTTATTATATGGTTCTAATTGAACAATGAAATTTAGGAATTGAATAAATGAAAGTTCAATTACAAACTGGCTTATTTGCCTGCAATTACGAAAGGGCTTATTTTCTTATTTTATATCAGTCCTACTCTTTATATGTACAGGACAAGTTTTTACTCAATACCTTTTTATTCTTCTCAATCAGTAAAACTACCTCTGAGTGACAGAGCTTTCTTGAATTCTAGTCTTCTAGGGGATAAGAATTACTTCTCACAATTTTCCTAAATATTGTTAAGTCGGTCAGTCACCTAAAATGTAGGTGTCCATCATAGTAATGATAATCTTCTTAATAGCCAAATAGCTTGCTTTAAATGTTTATAATACTAGTGGGCTTTTTCAGCACCATTTTTTCACTCTATATCAAGAGATTTTTTTTTCTCTTCCTAGATATAATCTTTGAAATTCTTAAATCCATAGAGAAACTAGTGAGTGAAGCAAGATGTCCAATAAATGAAGGGAGACTCAGCCTAGCAACCCATGATTTAGGACATGCTATTATGAGAGTGTCTTAGGAGAGGGAATCGTGGGGGGATTTTTACAGGAATCCTGGTTAGGGTTGGGAAGGAGGCTGGAGTCTCAGCATAGGGACACAAATGTTGTGGTCAAGGGTAGCAAGATAGCACTAGAATGTCTCTGTGACTTGACTCTAAGAAGTATCTTAGGCTGGATATCTGACCCAGAAAGAAATTTTAAGGGTGAGTCTGAAGCAAAAGTCTAGTGGTGTATTTTCTGTTGTCGCCTCCCAAGAAAATAGTACCAGTGGTTAGAAGTGGGAAAGGAGGGCTGGCCCCGTGGCTTAGCGGTTAAGTGCGCATGCTCCACTGCTGGCAGCCTGGGTTCGGATCCTGGGCACGCACCAATGCACTGCTTCTCTGGCCACGCTGAGGCTGCATCCCACATGCAGCAACTAGAAGGATGTGCAGCTATGACATACAACTATCTACTGGGGCTTTGGGGGGAAAATAAATAAATAAATAAAATTATAAAAAAAAAAAGAACTGGGAAAGGGCAATTGTTATGGTAATGTTTGGAGAATATGGCCTTTATCTTATGTATCCCCTCTACTGCCCTTGATAATGTTCTTCACTGCAGCATTTGCTTAGTACATGAAGTAGAGAACACAGTGTATGACTACAATTTACAGGGGTCTTGGGGGGCATAAAATCGATCTCAATATGTAAATCACAAGCATTCAGTTTTATTTATTATACTAATTTGATGTTGCTAAATTAATTAATTAGACTCAACAAATTGTTCTCTAAGGTTCACAACCCAGGTTGAAACAATTTCCTTTATCCGTATTCTAGAATCACCTGGTCTATTCTTACCACAGCTTGCCATATATACATACACTCAAGTCCACGTCAGGACTATTTTCCTTTTCATTGGTGAGGCAAAGTCTTTTCTTTTTGCACCCCACTTCTGCTTCTCAGCTCCCAGGTAAATGATTCTGCTAGTCACCAGATATCATCATTAGGTAGTATGTCTCTCATTTCCCATTCCCGGAAATATCTTGGAACTGGCTTCTTTGCTTTTATTAAGTACTCAACCCTCAGTCTTCTCTTTCTTTCAAGTTAGATTTTTAGCTAGTTTCTTTAGACATTTTTATATTTATCTTTCTAGACCTCCTGCCATTTCCACCTCTACATGTGATACTGTTTTTCTCATCTCAGCAGGGTTCTTTCTTAGTAAAAATGTTAGCATATCTAAAACCCAATTTACTTACATCTACTCCTATCACAACAAGTCATGGTTACCCTTAAATCTATACATATTTTGGCGAGGGATACCCCATCAAGCCCAAGTCTCATGGGAGTATAGTCCCTTCAAGTTTCCCGAAACTAGGAAATTCATTCTTCTTTTAAGTTGCCTAATTTCTGGGAATTGGGAAGAGACAAGAACCCTGTTTTATGTATACAGTTGATCCTCATTATTCATGGAGTACATATTTGTGAATTTGCCTACTCACTAAAATTTATTTGTAACCCCCAAATCAATACTCACAGTGCTCTTGCAGGTCACTCATGGACATGCAAAGAGCGGCCAAAAACTCGAGTTACCTAACACTCGCATCCCTAGCTGAGGCTGAACAAGGCAACGCTCTGTCTTCTAGTTTCAGCTGTCATACTGTAAACAAGTATCCTTTTTGTGGTCCATTTAGTGCCACGTTTTTCTCATTTTTGTGCTTTTTGTTGATGATTTTGCTATTTTAAATGGCCCACAAACACAGTGCTGAGGTGCTGTCTAGTGTTCCTAAGTGCAAGAAGGCTGTGATGTTTCCTTCAGAGAAAATATGTGTGTTAGATACGCTTCATTCATGTATGAGCTATATTGTTGTTGACTGTGAGTTCAATGTTAATCAATCAATAATATGTATTAAATAAGGTGTCTTTAAACAGAAGTGCACATAAAACAAAGTTATGCATTGATCAGTTGACTAAAATGTTGTGACCAGAAGCTCACAGGAACTTAACCCTATATTTCCTCTAGGAGCAATCATTCAATATTCACTAATTCAGTGTTCACAGCGACTTTACAGAACATACCTACTATGAATAAGGAGATTTGACTGTGAGTGTTTGTGTGTGTATTTCCATGTAGTAAAATTACTGCAACTGGCTAATACCTCACTAAACAGCACATTACAGTTTATAATAAACACTTGAAAATTCTATAAGTTAAATCTGGCAAAATTATATACACATTTACCCTTTGATTCAATAACCATATTTCTTGAACTCTATCCCAAAGTTATAGTGGCAAATAAAAGAATATCAATCACTATGAAACTTCAAATGGAAGTGCACAACACCACCTTTGAAACAGTCTGGACAAAACTGAACTTGAATCTGATTATGCCTCTATATCTAACTACCAATTTAGAGAAAATTCAAGGGACAGAGGAATATGTGCAACATATGTGGATGTAATCAGCAAAATCCAGAACAGAAATTCTACTGGACAAATGACCTGGATTCTTCAACAACAACCAACAACCACACACACACACACACACAACTTGGAGCTTAAAAGAGACTTAAGGACTGGTAGTCTTATATAAGAATGTTGATAGCAGCTTTATTCTCAATAACAAAAACTTGCATTAACTAAATGTCCATAAGTAGGAGAAAGGATAAATATATCGTAGTAGTGATAGCAATTATAAGGAACAAACTAATCCAACAACGTGGATGAATCTTGCAGACTTTATACTGAGAAGAAGCTGGGTATAAGAGTATGAAGTTCTAGCAGAGGCACTAATCCAAGATAAAAAAAAAAAAGAATCAAAGAAGTGGTTGCCTGTGAGGGGGTAAGAGGCACAAGAGAAGCATCTAGGGAGATGTAAATGTCTTATGTGATGATAGGGGTGTGGGTTACATTGGTATATCCTTTTGTCAAAATTGTACAGCTAAGATTTGTATATTTAAATATATGTACATTTTACCTCAAAAGACTTTTAAAAAAATAATGGAATGGAAATTGAAGAGTGGGTGGAGGTATAGATGATACAAGAATAATAGACAATTGATCCTTGATGAAACTGGGTGTTGAGTACATATATTATTCTGCTTACTTTGTATATGTTTGAAATTTTCCATAATACAAAGTTTTTTTTAAAAAGAGAGAGACTTAAGAGATATAACAACGGATGGCATGTATATTCCTTTTTGGAACTCAATTAATAAAAACTGGATATTTGAGGATATTAAGGAACTATCCGGGGATTTTATTTTTAGGTGTGATAATTACATTATAGTTATGTTTTTAAAATAAAGATACCCACTTTTTAAGAGACACATATGGAAATACAGATGACATTACATGGCATCTGGTATTTGTTTTGAAATAAACCAGTGGGTGTGGTGGAGGTAGAGATAAAACAAGATTGGCCAGGAGTTGAAAATTGTTGAAGCTGGATGACGGGTACATGGGGTTCACTACACTATTCTCTGTCCTGTATATTTTGAAATTTTCTATAATAAAAAGATTTTAAAATAATGCATTAAAAAAATACTCCCGTAAATTGAAAAACTCGAGGCTGGCTAAGTTTAGTCAAATGGATGGAACTGTATCTCTGCTAATGTGCAATGCTGATTTTACCTGAGAAGAGACAGGCTGGGGGCAGGAGCCTGGGCTGGTAACATGAGAAGGGGGCGTGTGGTGACTCAGGTTGGGAGGCTGGGAGCTTTGTACAGTGACACAGTGGGGTGGGGTTGTGAAGAAACTGATCTCTGAGAGGTAAGTGGGGGTAAGACAAGCAGGAGGAGACAGATGATTAAGGCAGGATGTGCAACTGTATGGGAGAATTATCTGAGGAACTATTAAAGCAGTACTAGTTCAGGAGAGCTAGTTGTGTGGAATCACTCCTTAGAGAGGCAGAACTCAAATAGGAAAATTCTATTGGCCAGGTTCAAGATTCCTGTACTCAGTCTACAAAGAGATAAAAATTTAAAAAAACAACTGAGGAGTTTAGGGAGTTACTTAGTAAAGTAACTCAGAGAACTAGAGGAAACTGACAAGGAAGGATTGGGTTCTGGGGCACCAACCTAGCTGGAGGATGAAATAGGGAGAAGAAAAGTGAGTATCTTGAGCTTATAGTTCCATAACTTACCAAATTTGAGTAAGGCTGTTTCCCCTAAACCCTCTCCCCACCCTACCCCAACTCCCCAGTATTCCCTAACCATGTAACAAGGGTTTCTATACTACCACTCCAGAAACGGTAACACTTAACAGTGTGCTCCTTTTTCACTTGAACGCTAACAAAATAGTATTTTATTTATTTTTATTTATTTTTCTTGTGTGTGAGGAAGATCAGCGCTGAGCTAACATCCAATGCCAATCCTCCTCTTTTTGCTGAGTAAGATTGGCCCTGGGCTAACATTCGTGCCCATCTTCCTCTACTTTATATGGGACACCACTACAGCATGGCTTGACAAGCGGTGCATTGGTGCCCACCCAGAATCCGAACTGGTGAACCCCAGGCCGCCAAAGTGGAGCATGCGCACTTAAATGCCACGCCACCGGGCCAGCCGCTGAAATAGTGTTTTAGAAAGTCAGATGTATTCTTAAAAGTATGAGTAAAATGTTTTAGAAAAGAAGAATATAGGTAGTTAGGGCAAAGTGTTTGAAATAGTTTTCAAAAATGAAGGACAAATAGGTTCCTGCATCATAGCAGATTGAGCTAATTGGAGCCACCTTTTCTGACACAAATACACAGACATGCTGGGTAAATCTAACAACAGAAACAACAATGAAATACATAGCTGAGCTTGAGAGAAAGAAAGAGAAATCTTTGTTGCCAGGGGAAATAAATCAATAGGGATGGAAACACAATCTAAATCTTCTTTTCATGACTTTTGTACTTCTCTCATTATTCAGTATTTCTTCAAGTTCCAAAATAACTGCTTGCATACATGTTGGTTGGCCTAATACCGAGAATATATAGGCTGCATTCTTTGGTGCACAAGCATACTCCTTTAAAACATTAAAATCTTAACTAGCTTGTCTTTGACATTTTCCAAATATATCCAAAATGTCAGAGCCAGCATTTGGGGCCTACAAATCTTTTGAGTGAAAGCCCAGGCCTTCAAATTGTGTGCCATTCACAGGTTTAAAATAGGAACATGTTCTATGTTGACTATGAGCTATTTGGAGACTTTGAGGACATTAGAAGAGAATAATTTTATTTTGAGGAGGAATGTTGGAAGGTAGGAGTTCTGAGAGATAACCTACTTATCTGAATATTAAAATGAACACACACACACACACACTCCTTTATTACTCTCAAATCAGAGAATCTCAGCAAGACTGCAAAATGCAGTCTAAGGTCTTCCTGATCCCACAGGGAAGTCTGCCTGCATTTTCAGTAAAAAATCAACTTTTAGCATACATAAACTAATAGGATATAATCATTTGTCAATATAAAATCTGACAAATGTGGACTAAAAGTGAAATGTTCATTTGCAGCAGATGAAACATTTGCAATAAAAGGAGAAAAGTTTGCAACAGTTTTTTCAAGTCACAAGAAAAGACTGGGGTTCCAATTATTTCTGCATCATTTACTAGCAAATTAGATTTATTGCATGATGTTTTGGAGAAAGGTACCAATATTGTGATTTTTCCTTATGTTCATATCCTAAATACCATTTTCATGTACGTTTGGGGGGAGAGTAGAAACACAGTTTTAATTGATTTTTGTATAGTCAGATGGTGGAGGAAACATTGAAATTTACTGAGCAACTAACTTCCCAAGATCAAAAAGTTTTTAGAATTTAAGAGATCTAAAGAACCTAACTTCTTAGTCCCCCAGGATTCACTTTCTTAGCGAAATGACTAAATATCTGAATACACCAAATTTGAAACGGTAGGTAAGCAACAAAAGGATAGCTGTTTTGGTCAAAGAAATGTAGGTATTAGACTAGATATGTAGACTGAGTAGATGGAAATTGGAGGTACACTCATTTTCCATGACTGAACTGTCCTGAATTCAAAGGACTGCAGACTTTGAAGAACTACGTATACAGAACTGAATGGCGGACAAATTTCAAAAAGAAATTCACTGATTTTGATATATAAACGAATGCCACCTTGATTTTCTACACCTGACTTGGGAGTACAAACCCCACCATATGTCTCAATTGTGGTGTATCTACCTTATCACTGTGGCTCTGTTTTGAAGTAATACATATTGACTGAGCATTTATTTTATTCCAAGGACTGCACTAAGCACTTTACATGGATTTTCTCCTTCAAGGAAAACTGATTGAACTAATAGTAAGTGATGTTCATACCAAAGATGAACTATCCCTGGAACTTTAGTGACAAATATATGAACTCCAGAACTACGTTAAGTTGCTGGCAATGTGGCCAAATTCTGGGCAATATGTGGGTCTACCTGATTCTGGGAAATATATTTTATTTCATGAAACTACTATAGGCTCCTGGCTGTTCTGATTAGGTTCAGCTGTACATAACATAGACTATAAAATAACAATGCCTTTAAACAAGGTAGAAGTTTATTTCTCTCTCACTTAAAAGAAGTTGGGAGGTAGAAAGTCCAAAAGCTAGATGTCACTCTATGGTCATTAGGGACACAGATTTCTTCCATATTTCTTTTTCTCCATTCAAGTATACTTTTTTAGGATTTAATTTTATCTCCACTATTAACTTATTAGCTATACCTGTTTGTTTTATTTTTGATGGCTGTTCTAAGGTTTAGAATATGCATTTTTAATTTATCACAATTTACCTTCAAATAATAGTATCACACTTCACAAACAATGTAAATTCTGACAAGATAATTCCATTTCCCTCTTCCATCCTTCGAACTATTGTTGTCAAGCATTTTACTTCTACATGTCATGAAACCTATAGTATAGTGCTATAATTTTTGCCATAGTCAATTATCTTTTTTTTTTAATTTTTAAATGAGGGGGGAAAGTCTTTTATATTTCCTCACACAGTTACCATTTCTGGCACTCTTCATTCTTTAGTATAAATCCAAGTTTCCATGTGGTATTGTTTTTTTTTAATGCTGAAGAAGTTGCCTTCACATTTCTTGTAGTGCAGTTCGGCTGGCAACATTCTCTCAGCTTTTTTCTTCAGCCTTCATTTTTAAAGATGTTTTCTCCAAATCTGGGATTCTATGTGACAGAGTTTTATCTCTTTCAGCACTTTAAAAATGCCCTTTCATTGTCTTCTGACTTGCATAGTTTCTGGTTAGAAGTTTACTCAAATTTTTGTCTTTGTTTCTCTATACATAATGTACCTTTTTTCCACTGACTGCTTTTAATATTTTCTTCTTATTACTAATTTTCAACAATTTAATGAGGATGTCTTTTGCAGTGGTTTTTGTGAGTGTGTGTGTTTGGGCTCATTGAGCTTCTTGAGTCTCTGGGTATATAATTTTCATCAAATATGAAAATATTTTCAACTGTATTACATCTTTTTTCTGTAACCCTTCTCACCCTTTTCTCATCTGCAACTCCAGTTATACACATAATAGAATACTTGGTATTTTCCCACAGATTACTAAGGCTCTGTTTTTCTGTTTTGGTTTTGGTTTTGGTTTTTTTAGGTTTTTTTCCTTCATGTGCTTTATTTTGGCTACATTCTTCTGCTATGTCTTCCAGTTTACTAATCTTTCCTTCTGAGTATCTAATCTGCTTCTGAGAGTTAATCCCATACAGTGAAATTTTTCTTTCAAAAGTTGTAATTTTAATCTCTAGAAATTCCAATTTTTATGTCTTTAATTTCTCTCTTTCAGCCTATGGAGCATATTTATAACAACTGTTTTAGAGTTGACTGCTAATTCTATCATCTCTGTCATTTCTGGCTTTATGTTGACTAAATTCTCCTGGGTATAGATTACATTTTCCTACTTCTTTGTATGTTCTAGCTCTCTTGCTAGTTTCCAGGCATTTTCATGATCTTCCTGCCTACTCCTTAAGTGCTGGTGTTCCCCAGTGTGCTATTAATGACTCCTCCTTTTCTGCTGTGCATACTGTCCCTGGGTGATCTCATCCATTCCCATAGTTTCAATTACCGTCTATATGATGGTATGTTCCAATTTTATCTTCTGCTATTTAGATCTCTCTTCAGAGCACTAGATTCATATATATAACTGCCCACTCCACTTCTCCACCCTCCAGACCTATCTCAAACTCAACACATCCAAAGTAAACCCATCAAATTCTCCCTCAAAAGCTGTTCCATCTCCTGTATTCCCTAAGTCAGTGAATGGCATCACTACCTCATAATCATACAAGCCAGAAATCTGAGAGTCATCCTTCTCTTTCCTTGTAGTAGATATTGTGGTTCCCCCCTTCTCAGCCTCCATTCTTCTTTTTTTGGGTAATCACCTCAATTTTCACTGATATATCCACATCTCCTCATCATAGCTTTGGAAGAAGCTAAATCCTTTCAGTCTAGAGGCAGGGCATATGTCTTTATCCTAAGGCAATTAGCCTCATGCCATCCCCTGGCTACCCTTTTTAGTCTATATATAGACACATGAATCAATTCTTGAGGCTTCTGGGAATGAAGTTTTCTCTCCTTTCTAAAAGAGTTTTCAAAAATGAGTCCCTCTTCCCATCCTTTCTTGGACCTAGATGGCGAAACTTACAGCCACAGGAATTGCTGGCAACTGTCATTTGACCATAAAGCCAATACTAAGGAAGGAAAAGCAATGAATAAGAAAGAAATGTGTCCTTAATGACATCAGCCATTGAATCATTCAGCCCTGTAGCTTGCCTTTTCAAACTAGACATTCTATCTAGACAGGTCAATATTGGTTTATTGGTTAAGCCAGTTAGAGTTGGGTTTTTTGCTGCTTGCGGACAAAAGCATCATAATTGGTAACTTTCCTTCACCCTTCATCCCCAAACACAGGCAATTACTCACTAGGTTCTATTAATTCTATCCATTCAATAGTGTCTGGTTACTCTCAGTTCTGTCTCCTGCCACTGCCAGTGCCTTAGTTCAGTCTCTCATCTTTTCTTTTTATTTATTTATTTATTTATTTTATTTTTTTCCCCCAAAGCCCCAGTAGATAGTTGTATGTCATAACTGCACATCCTTCTAGTTGCTGTATATGGGACGCGGCCTCAGCATGGCCGGAGAAGCGGTGCGTCGGTGCGCGCCCGGGATCCGAACCCGAGCGGCCCCAGCAGAGCGCGTGCACTTAACTGCTAAGCCACGGGGCCGGCCCTCTCATCTTTTCTTAAATGCATTTCTAAGATGCATATCTTATCAAAATTTCATCTGCTTATATACAGTTCTGGCGTGGCTTTCCAATGCTTCCAGAAAAGAGTCCACATTCCTTAGCATATTGTACAAGATTTTTCATGATATAAGCTGTCTCCTCTTGCCAATGCCCACAATCCCATTCTGATCAGCAATGCTGAACTCTGCTGAACCAAAATACTCTTTAATCTCAAGCCTCTAGCACTTTGCTCTTGCTATCCTCCACCTCACTCGCAATGCCCTCACCCACTTCTCTCTTCCCCTTCCTTCACCAAAACACACAAACACACTAACTCCTAGTCATTTTCAAGTTCAAATGTTCTTGGAAGCTTTTCCTGACCTTGCCTGAATTTGGGGTAGCTGTGTATCAAAGCACCTGGTGTACTTTCCTATTATAGTATTTATCACACTGAGTCTGTTTATTTACTTGTCTCCTCTGCACAGTAAGCACTTGGAAAACAAGGAATGTTTCTTTTACATTCTTGCATCTCTATTTCTGGTACCTAATAAAGTGCCTGGGACATAGCATACTCAATAAATGTTTTTTGAATGAATAATTATGTGGTGTGCAAACATAAGGATTGCTGATCTTGAAACTCTCTGTTTGAAAACCTCAACTTTTCCTGCTCTAAATGTGTTTCTGATTTCTAAGCATTAATCTTTTTCTTCCAGGGTATGCGGTTCCAGGTAGGTAGAGAAAGAAAACAAAAGAGCTTGGGACAGGTTGCCTTTAGTCCTCTGGAGGTCCAGTAAACATGTCCTGCCTTTCACCACCCTCCTCCACCACCTATTCACAGCTGGGTGCCCAGTATGGGTGTAGACTCAGCTGGCCAGCCCAACAGCATACTCAGACCTTGGTTCAGACTTCTCTTATTGCCAAATGAAAGTTTGCCAACATACATACAGTTAACAGTTTTCAACTTTCCACTTATCTTTTGAACTTATACTTCATGAAATTTGTATATCTTAAAAAATTGTAGGCTTTAAAATAAACAAATCTGGATTATTTTACACTTATTAAGTAAAAGACAGCACTCTTAATCCTGAACTTTACCTTTGCTGGCCTTAGAGTTAGATATGACTGAGTGAAGAAATTAACTATGGGATTCTAATAGTGGCGATGTTCCTAATAGTTTTATAATCTAATTGTTAAGTTACTGGAAGAAACTACATTTCTACAAGTCTTAGGTAAAAAAAAACCCCTTGAATTTAAGGCAGAGAGGATTCGCTTGAGGGAAGGGTGGGAAATGGATATTTGTGATTCAGGATTTGTGGAAGAAAATTAAGCAGCAGGGAAAACCGAAATATCGGGAGGAAGTCAGATTTCACTGGACACTTGTGAGTGGTGAGGCTAGGAATTGGGGGTGGAGCGAAGTAAGAAGGATTTAGCTAAGGGCGGGATCCCTAACAGCACCATAATACAAGAAGGGCCTTGTTCAGTCGGCGGCAGCGCTGAACACGTCCCCTTCCTTAGTGTGTCGGTGACCATAGTAACAGCAGGGAGCCAAACCTCCCCCCCCCCGAGCATGCGCAACGCAGAGCGAGCGGGAAGCATCCTCAACAACAATGTATCCTTTTTTCTTCAGTCGGAGAACTACAACTCCCAAGAGACCACTCGGTGCCGCGTCGCCGCCTCCCTCTGTGGCCCTGCCCTGTTCCCTCCCTCAGGCCCCGCCCTCCAGCTAGTCCCCTCCTCTCCCTCCGACTGTGTGTCAGTGACCCAGAGGCGGTGTGAGGCGGAGGGACCGTCGGGGGGCGCCGCCGCCGCCGCCGCCTCCACCAGCAGCACCAGCCGTGCCGCGCGATCAGATTTGCCTCGAGCCCTCCGGGAGCGCACCACAAAGCGGGCCCTGCGCCTCTCCCTCCGCCCCCGGCTCCTCAGCGCTCGGCTCCGCGGCCAACTTCCCCTCGCCGGGCTTGGCCGGCTGGCGAGGCAGGCGGCGGCGGTACGCCGGGCTGTCTGCTCGCGCTCCCCGCGCACGCACGCTTCACCCCCTCGCTCCGCGTCTTGGGGGCCGTGCTGGGATTCCGGCCACCAGCAGTTGTCCGGTGAGTGTGGCCGCGGCGCGGGAGGGATCGCGGCGGGGTGGGCGAGGGGTGCGGGCAGGGCGTGCGCGCAACTTCCTCGGCAGCTTCCCGGGGCGGCCAGCCGGCTCTCCCCGCCCGCCTGCGCGCCCCCGCGCCGGAGGCGGCCGGGAGCGGAGTTTGCGGCGCCTGCATCCCGCGCCCTCGCAGGAGGAAGCGCCTTTGTCAGGAGCCGGCCGGGCGAGCCCTCCCCCTCCGCCGGGGAGCGGGGCTCGCGGCGGCCAAGTCGGAGCCCCTCGCCCGGCCGCCCGCTGCGGGAGGGGAGCTCCGCGGGGGCGGGGAAGAAGAGAGAAATGAAAGGGAAAGAAAGGGGACGGTGGGCTTTCCTTTTGTTTGTGCGAATCTGATAACTTCCTTCCTTACATAACGCAGACTTCCAAGTTAGTCATTCTTTTTATTGTTGTGATTATTGTCATCATCTCTGCGCGTCTCTCGCGTTTCCTTTCGTCTCTGGATCTTAGAGCGTTTAAAAACATTAATTAATTACGCCTCCGAGGCCCCTACGAAACAAGTTAATAGCCCGTTTCCGTAAGTGGGTAAACTGAGGTCCGGAAGAGCTCTCAAATTGATGGATAGGCTTGATCTGCCACCGCGCCTGGTGTCTGAGGACCTGAAAGCATTTATGAGTAAGAACTCGTTTTCCAATGCCCCGTGGAAAAGTTAAAGATGCTCATTTTACTTACAGGTTAACTGAAGTCTAAAAGAAGTCGGAGTAATGGTTAGGTAGTTCAAACACTAATTCTTCTTACAGAGTGTTTGAATTTTAAACCTCAAAGACTCTTGAAAAGTGCTTTGAGTGGGGAAAATACTGTAAATCATAAATTTACCTCAACATCTACTTTTATTTTTGTACATGCAGGTCCCTTACGAGGCAAGAGAGCAATGATGGGAGGTGGGAGGGCAGAGATTGTTTAATGTAGATTTAACAGATTTTAATCACTATACGCGAGGAAATATGTCTTGGTTTTAATAGCACCAACAACCTTCCCATTGTTGACTCATCAAATAATTGAGTGAGCACTTTATCCATAAGGTGCAGGTTGTGCTAAGGACTGAAGCTTTAAGTGTATGATAAGATCATCAGTTTGTTTTGGTTCAAAGGCTGTATACTTTTCTTTGCAAAATGTTGTTTTGTTTTCATAGCAGCTGATCTTTTGTTTAAGAACTGGCTTTGTCTTTTTCTACATTGAATATGTATTACTTGTATAATTGAGGCAAAACGTGAGGTTTTTTTTTTTAATTTAGTTTGCATAATAGTGTGATTTTAAATTTTTGAATTGTAAAGAACGTTGTTTCTTCAGTTCTTCCGTTTCAGTTTGTGATGTTTTCTTTATAACAGAGAAAATGTTTTTTCAGAGTGATCAGTTTTACATCTCTCAAAACATTGTCCTTATATTGTACAAATACATTGTATGAATTCCTGACGTTTTTTATTCACACTAGCAACCTCTTCTGGTGGAAAATACTTAACTCTGAGGACAAGTTTATTTATTTTGGTAGTTGAACCAAACTGGAAGGCACTAAAAATTTAAATCAAGCATTATTTCTACTAGTTATTTCCTGAGGTGAATAATGATCAGAACTGTAGTAACAGTGAGTACTTTCACTTATCCTAAATTCTCTTGAATTTTATATTATATAGTTGCCCCCAGATTTTAGATTCTGGTGGTTCCATCAGAAAAGGAAAGTGAGACATCTGGTATTTTGATATTTTCCCCCCAATCCTCTAACCTGTCCCCTTTCTGTAGTATGTTAAAAGAGATCTTGAGTTTAAAGCAAACATTTGGAAGATAGAACAGTTAAGTGTATGGAAAGTTGCATGTAGTGAAGTGGTTGTAATGCCTCATCTAATAAATTTACAACTTTCAAAGAGAAAACTGTCACCTAGGTTTTTATTAGTGTTAGAGGAGTGCTGTAATGTAATAATAGTAGTATTTACTGACTTGAAAAAAGTGAGTTGAAAATTGAACCTTAGTGGCAGATTTGAAGGGGAGGGAGCAGAATCTCTGCTCTCCTTAAAATTGTCAGCTTAAGTCACCTTACAGTTGGTTCTGTTGAACTTTTTCTGTAGCATTTAGAAACCAGGTTTACCAGAGGCATTTGTACTTGAAGGAGGCTACTAACAATGCTACTAACAACTTCTGCCTTTGCTTAATCACTGGAGTCCAAAGGCAGAAGTTAGTGTTGACTGGTGAAGGCTGGCATTGCAGGTTTCCTAATTTCTTGGGGAAAAGCAAATGACTGAAAAGTACAGGGCAGGGAGCTGAGTCCAGAGCTGCCGAATGCTTCTGAGGCAAGTTTCAAGGGGAAGCCTAAGTGTGTTTCCATTTGACTTGGTTTCAGCTTCCTTTCAGGTTGTCAAAATGTCACTTATGTATTGAGTTTTTTCATTTCAGAATATGCCTTGTTGTGGGTTGTCCAGTAGGTCAGGTGATAAGTACTACACAGTAGTCCTGGTTCGTGAACAACTATTTTCAGACAGAAGCTTCTGTAGCTGATAAAGATTTTAAGCCAAAAGACTTAGAATTGAAAACTATCTTTCTAAAGTTCTCACATACATACATCTTACCATGGCACATCAATATAGACCTATCCGAGTATTTATTATATCAGAAAGGCTTGTATGGATTATTTTATTACATATACTTTGTGTATATAATACTGTATATTAAAATTTCATAATGACAAGGATATGATGGCACTGAGATAGTCCTAGGGGTTTCTTTGGTAAACTCATGCTATTCCAAAAGTTACATTTATGTCTTTTAATTGAGGAGAATAAAACAAATTTAACAGCCAGTGGAAAGAAGGAAGAAAATCAACAGAATGAAGGAAACCTGATAAAGATGTTTTTAAAGAGTACAATGTTAAAGATTCTGGCAACATTATACAAGGGACAGAATTCTAGCTAAAATCTATAAACAGTGAATTCCACTTAGCACTTTCTGTTTATAGATTTCTAGCCATCTTTTCCAGATTCCATCTAAATATATCACACAGGAAAAGTAAATAGAAATCATTCTTTCAGGGGATTTGGTTTGTTGGAGATTTTTTTACACGTGTGGTAGTGGGGGTTTATTGTTTTCTTTGTTTAAGTTTGACCTCTGCCACAGAAAATTTTTCCCAGACTAATGTGTGGGAACCTCCGAACAAGAAATATTGTTCATTGAAAGAACTAGATATAATTTCACGTTATACCACTAGTTTTGTTTTTTTTATGTTATCTTGCAAGACCACTTCTAATGATTTTTCCTTCCAAAGGTTGAAAATAATTGCCTAACATATTAACACTTAGTAGGTCCTTCGTAATTTTTGTTGTTGTTACTGAATGAATTTGCAAGTAATAAAGAGAAAGCACAAGATTTCTTGAGTGAATATCAGGGAATTTCTGATTTTTTTTTTTTCTTTTTAGATAGACATAAGTAATCGAAACATCTGATTGGAGCCTTTCAATTAGCATAGCTTCCTTCAGAAATAAACTTAGAGGAAAAGAGCTTCATCAGGTAATTTAAGTAAAATGAATTGTAAATGAGTCTAAGAAGACCTGATTATTTTTTCAGAATGTTGTACAAGATATTTAGATTTTTTTTTTTTTTGCCACAATAAACTCCATTTCAGAGAAATAGAATTCTACATAGTACTCCTTGTATCACCCTTGTAATACATTTATACACCTCAAAATACCATTTTCAGAAAAACAGAATATGTTGCTGGTGCCTGTAAATTGGAAAATCCTAATGTTTGTCATCCCCCAGTTAATCTTGACCATTCGTGTAGTTAAAAAAAAAATTTTCTAATTCAATACACATGTAATTTACTTCCTTTTCAAAGAATTTATTGCTAATTTTTATTTTATAGTGAACCTCTTGGGATGTTGCTAATTCTAAAAATATGTATACCCCCAGTTCCCCACCATCTTATGCAGTTTCTTTGTCTGTTTTTTGGCTACAATCTGCTTTTTCCCCTAAATTGTCTAAAATAAGCTAAGAAATGTTTAAATATATTTGACAAGAAATATAGTCAGTAATTTATTATGCTTTACTTCAGCTAAATTTCAGCGTACAAGGTGTGTTGAATCTGTTTAGGAGATAGAAGTACCCTTATTTTGAAGGGGGCTAAAGCAAGGATAGCAGATGGATTTCACCTTGGGTCCCATATCTGATTGCTTGGTGGTGGCTGCCTGGAGTGTTATGTTTAGAAAACTGGGAGTCCTAGTTCAGATTCATCAGGAAAGAGTGCTATGATTAGCAATTTCTGCTATTAGGTGGCATTGGACTTTGGCATGATTGCCAAATATTCAATTTATTGGATGTCTTTTACGTGGCAGGCACTGGTCTAGATGCTGATATCACACAGACTAAAATCTCTGCCTTATGGTGTTTACTTTCTAATAACAAGACAAAGACAGTAAAATAAATAAGTAAAATATTTCATGTTTTAAGGACAAGTGACCTGGTTTCTTCAAGAAGTAAATAGCAAGAAGTAAGAGAGGGAGGGAGAACTATAAGATTAAAAGAGACTTAAGAGGCATATCCACCAAATGCAATGTATGAACCTGAGTTAGATCCTGCTTTAAGCAGACTAACTGTAAAAAGACAGTTTAAGAAAAATTGGGGAAATTTGGACATTGGATGTTTGATGAAAAGGAATTATAATTTTTTTTAGGTGTGATAATGTATTATGTTTTTTAAACAAGAGTGCTGACCTTTTAGGATATAATGTATTTATAAATTAAAATATGATGTCTGGATTTTTGCTTTAAAATAATTTGGAGGGGAGAGGAACATAGATGAAACGAGATTGGCCATATATTGAAAATTGTTGAAAGTAGATAATGGATACATGAGATTTCTTATATTCTCTCTACTTTTGTGTGTGTTTGAAAATTTCCATAGTGAACAGTTTACATGCACACATGCATGCACGCATGCACACACACATATGAAAATAAAGCAGAGAAGGGGAAGAGGGAATATGTGGGATGTGAGTATGGGATGGGAGGAGAATGTGGAAAAGACCTCACTGAGAAGGTGATAGATATTTGAGTCAAGACCTGAAGGAGGTAAGGGAGTAAGCCTTGCAGGCTTGCTCTTGGGGCAATACATTCCAGGCAGAGGGAACAGCAAGTACAATGGCCCTGAGATATGAGCTTAACTATAATGCAAGAAACTACAAGAATAGTGTGGCTGGGTTAGAATGAGAGTGAGCAGCAGGAGGTAAAGTTAGAAAGATAAAGGGAGGGTAGAGGAGATCAGATTGTGTATGGCCCGGTTGTCCATCCGTGCTTTAAAGTAAGGATGTTTATTTTATACACTTATTCTGCTTTAGTCTCTCTGGAAGCTATACACTTATTTCAACAATACTAGCATTACTCAAAATATTTTTGGAACTTTTTTTTTGAATTGCCTTCTAAGCCAGTTTAAGAGCCACACATGAAAATAATAGCTCATTACTTTTTTATTTGCTCCTTATTTTTAAGGAAAAAGGGCGAATTAGCCACATGATATCTCATTTTTTTTTTTTTTTATCAGATATGACTCAGAAAAGATTTTGACAGAAAGAAAATAGGAAATAACTTCAGGCTATTTCTAAAAATCAGATCCACTCTGGGGAGGCCTTACGTTTCTAAAAATCAGATCCACCCATAGACTAAACAGGAGTCTTAATAATGTTCTGGACAATTGTAGCATCATTTGGAATAAGGATATAACCTCTGAGAGTGACTAATATGAAAAAGACTATACTTGTTTGGATATTTAAGTTCTGTTTGATAGATTAAAACATACACATACACACAAGACTGTGCACATTTCTTAACACTTAAGTACTGAAGGCAGTCATTGCAGATAAGTTTCATTTGTGTCATGCTTTCAAGACTGAAGAGATGGCATTTTTAAGGTAATGAAATTGTATAACTTGTTGCTATGGCATATGCTTGGAGAACTGAAAGACTAGCACATGTTTAGTGTAGTGTTAGAGATGAATCTGGCTGTCAGGTCTTCTTGTATTCATGCTTTAATTCTCAGATTAGTAGTAGTTTCAAGAATATGATGATTTCCCATAAAGGACTGTTTTTAAATCTTTGTTATTAAAATTGTAGAAAAATTGGATCTTATCATCCAAATGTTTGAACCCTGCCCCCAAACCCTCCATAAACGTGGATTTTTAAAATCTTCTGCTCATAGAATGATATACATGTAGAGATTACTAGTTTTGAATGATTTTATACTAGTTCATTTTTTATAGGAAAAAGTTTTCCAACCTGAGAAACTAATTTCAGTGATTTGTATTCTACTGCTAACATTAAATAAAGAAAACCATTCTTTTTCTAGTTAATTATGCATAATGGGAGAGTACAATGTTTTCTTTTTTATTTTTAACCAATAATATGTAGAATGTAATGGAATTAAGTAGAATTTGTGAACTTTTATTATATAATAAGTTGCATAAAGTGACTACTACGAATATAAGTATGTAACTGTATAAGGAATACTTTAACAAAGCTTGCTATTTTAAACATTTTTCAGAAAATTGTTAGGAATCTAGTTCTTTAATTCACTCAATTTTTTTCCCTTTGGTGTGTATATGTATGTTTGTATGTATAGATAGATAGCCAGACCCTTTC
Organism: Ceratotherium simum simum; assembly: GCF_057802395.1. NCBI lineage: Eukaryota > Metazoa > Chordata > Mammalia > Perissodactyla > Rhinocerotidae > Ceratotherium > Ceratotherium simum. The sequence continues at coordinate 21,330,378 of NC_141910.1, forward strand.
CTCATATACTGCACATATTATCAGGATTGAGTGCTAGACTGGATTATTTAATGTGTTTTAAACACTAACCTATTAGCATGGAATACAGAGCCCATGTTTAATTCCTGGGCTTTCCATTGACTCTGAAAGTCTTTAGCAAGCTATCTTTGATTTATCTGTAAAATAAAAAGGGCAGTAGTTTTTCTTAAAGGACTTTGAAATTCTATAATGGTGACCATACTGATGTGTGGCTCATTTTAGAAATAGCTTTCAGTCTTTTGATTTAGTGGTAAGATTATGAATCTGTTTTTCATTTCCACTTTTGTGAACTAAATAAATAACTTGAGATGGAGGAGGAAGAGAAAGCGGGGGAGGGAAGGGAGCAAGAGAAGGAAGGAAAGAAAAAGTTGGCTCTCACAAAATAGTAAACGTGACCATAGATAATTCTTGTAACTTGCATCTACTTAAATGTCCATGACCTAATGAGCTAAGACTCAAATTTATAAATTAAGTAGAGAATACTACTAATAATGCAGCTTTCACTTCAAGAAAAGAAGTTGCTTTGCAACAGGAAGATCTTACATGTTGACTTAAACATTATGACCATGATAAAGCCTATACTTAATTTTGGAATTAATAAGGATGATGATTAATACTAATTAAGAATTATTTGAAAATTCAGTCTATTGCTTAAGCTCTGTAGATTTTTACAGCATCAGGTTCCACGTTATTCTTTTCAGTTTTTGCCTGGCAAGATTCTTGTATTCCACAACCTTGCCTCTCTCACCTCATCTCTCTCACTTTGTCTTCATCCCGCTGCCACTGGCTCTGTTTGTCTTTTTTTGCCAGCTTTAGTTAGTGCCCATTGCTCCTCCACTGTGTTTTCTACATTTGTCTGCCGATTTCTATACTTATAGGGTGGGCTTGGAATGAATTAAGGGCCTTAAAGAAGTAACATGTGGCTGGCAAGTATTACGCTTTTCCTGTTTGTGTCTTACCTACTTGGCTGCTTTTTATCCTTTCTTGCCCTTCTTTTGGTGTGTGTTCTGGTGGAAAGATGGTGTATTCCATCAGCTAGACACTAGGCGATAACTGTGACCTATAGGGTGCAATAGTTTTTGAAGTGAATAATGTAGGAAACAGTAATAAACTCATTGATTTGAAAGCTTGTCTCGTGAGTTAATCCTGCATTCATCCAGAACCTATACCTAAACTAGCAAAATTTGGTAGTAGAATTAACAGCCTTTGGAATTTCAAAAGCTGTTTTCAGTTTTTGGTTTATGTTGTTGTCTTTTCCGAAAATGTCAAACTGTCAGGGAATCATCACTGTAATAATAATTAATCGTAAATGGTCTTGGGGAAAAACTGTGTCTAGACTTCTGTTGAGCTTCTTTTTTGTGTGTGTGTGTGAGGAAGATCAGCCCTGAGCTAACATCTGCCAATCCTCCTCTTTTTTTGCTGCGGAAGACTGGCCCTGGGCTAACATCTGTGCCCATCTTCCTCTACTTTATATGGCACGCTGCCACAGCATGGCTTGCCAAGCGGTGCGTCGGTGTGCGCCCGGGATCTGAACCGGCGAACCCCGGGCCGCCACAGTGGAGCGCGCGCACTTAACCGCTTGCGCCACCAGTGTGGCCCACTGTTGAGCTTCTTTTTGACAATAAGAGGAAAGGATGAAAAGATCAGCAATGTGGTGAAGAAGTTTATAACTTCTCCTTCCTTCAATGGAATGAATTTTAAGTGTTTGGTCCTAATTTTTAGCTAGTTGGTAGATGCTCATTGAGGTGTTCAACATATCAATTGGCTTAGTCTTTAGAAGGCACAATGAAATTGAGTTTTATTTTTTAACCACAAGTGAAAACAATTGGAGGTGCTTTGTTGGTTCTTCAAAATCTTATTGTTATATTCCTGGTTCTTGGCAGATACTATCCACAGTACTTCATGTTCCTCTGGGTTTACTCTAGATTTAATGAACTCCATATACTGGAAGCACTAAAAGCTGATTTTCTTTAATTTTAGACTACAGTTAACATAATGGATTTTTCCTCGAATTTTTTCTCACTACCATACTTAAAATTTACTAAAGGACCAAAACATCCAAATTATAAAACTAGTTAAGTGTATCATTCATGAGAAAATGTGTTAAATGTGTGTCTTGTAAAGTACTGGCTGCTTCTAATTAGAAACTATGGTCTTACAGACAGACTTCGTGTATCTGAAAGCTTTTTAAATTTACTTATTGCTTTACCGTAATTTTTATTTAAAATTAGATGATTCAGTCTGAACTAGTCCTGTGAGTTCACCAAAGGAACAGTGAATTTTGAGGTGGGCTCCTAAACTGTTCAACATAGAGCAGATCTGTGATTTCAGTGATACCAGACCTTTTTGTCAATTCATCACTGACACTTATTCAACCAAAAGAAAATCACATTTTGCTAAAGCTTCTTGCTTGTGTCTTTTTTAGACATGGCATTCCAGTTTACTTGCATATAATTCAGCTCTTAAAGACCAGTCTTCTAAGGCTTTAGCCAGAATTTACCTCCTGAAGCTGTTTTTAAAATGGCTTCCTAAAAGGATTTGCTAGGTTTCAGAACTGAGTAGGCAGTTAATGATTCAATATGCCCCCTCATCTCCTCCTACTTCTTAAATTGAAAGCTACTTCATAGCATCTAGGTGCCCTGAGTCATCATGGCTAAACTCTATAAAGAATTGTCACATGGAAAAACTCACCATGAAATAAAATTGTCAGAAAACAATCTGAGTCAGAGATCATTCATTGATCACAATGATACAACCTAGAGGTTGTGGGCTTCATTTAAATCTTTGAATGTACTTACATGTAAGTCTTTAGAACTTATAAATTTTGAGGACTTGTTTATTTCCAGTTAAATTTTTAATTGATTTGATTTTTATTTTCTATTACATGAAAAAGATTTTATATTTTTTTATTGAATAAATGTATCAGAGAGGAGAAGCAGTATGAGTCAGGATAAAAAACACTATGCCAGAAGTCAAGAGACCTTGAGTTCTGGTCCATTTATTTAGTATGTGCCTCATATATTTCACTTAACCTCTCTGGGCCTTAGTTTCCTTATCTTCACAAGAAGGTCAGCAACTCTGTGATAGCCCTCTTTGGAACCAACCCATGGCAGGTATAGCTAATAGCTGACCCCAAACCAGCTTCAGACTACTTTTTGATACAGCATTGTCAGCAGTTATATGGTTGGCATTCTAGATGAAATCTATCTGTCATCTTAACCTTATAAGGTCTCTTCCCACTCCACGTTTCTTTGACTTGGAATGATTTGCCTGTAGAAGTTCTCTCTCTTCTTTCTGAGTCTTTGCTCTCTCTTCAGAAGGACATGGCCACCCACTTTCCAAAAAATTGGCCATGAAAACCCTGTGGATAACAGTGGAACATTGTCCGATACAGTGCCAGAAGGTGACAGGATGGCGCAAAAAGACCAGGCAGGGTTCCGCTCTGCTGTACACAGGGTCATGAGGAGTCGGAATCGACTCCAGGGCACTAACAACAACAAATTGTCTCTTCACATTGAGCATTCAAGGTTGAAACTTACTGTGTAAATTTAAGATTTCTTTCTAGTCAGGGGTAGCATGTTTATGTTTCATATAATACTGTAGACCGAATGTTTGTGTCCCCCCGAAATTCATATGTTGAAACCTAATCGCCAATATGATGGTATTGGAGGAAGGGCCTTTGGGAGATGATTAGGTCATGAGAGCAGAGCCCTCGTGAATGAGATTAGTGATCTTATAAAAGACCACAGAGATCCCTCGCTCTGTCTGTCGTATGAGGACACAGCAGAAAGATGGCCGTCCGTGAACCAGGAAGCAGGCCCTCATCTAACACCAAATCTGCCAATGCCTTGATCTTGGACTTCGCAGTCTCCAAAAGTGTGAGAAATAAATCTCTGTTGTTCATAAGCCATCCAGTCTTATAGCAGCCTGGATGGACTAAGACATGTTGTGATGTTAAAAACAAATGATTGGAGAAAATTCATGAGGACACTTAAAATTTCAAAGGGAGTGAAAACAAATCAAAATGGTCAGTGATAACTTGATTTAAACTCATTTCAACTCCTAAATGTTTCTATGGCAAAACCTTTAGGTTAGAGAAGTTCAAAGTGATGTCTATTTGGTGGGCCCATAATGAAGCAGAATGAGTACTAGACTGAGAGACAAGAGGCCTGAGTCTAGCTCCGCAAACTAGTTTTAACCTGTTTAGTGTCTTTGTCTATGTAAAGGTATCAGATCAATGCTTCTTAAACATTAATGTATTATGTGAATTATCTCGGAGTCATATTAAGATGCATATTCTGATTCAGTAAGTCTGGGTGGGCCTTGAGATTCTGCATTTTTAACAAGCTCCCAGATGTGCTACTGCTGTGTGCCGTGGACTACTCTTTACTTTATAAAAGTATGTAATGGTGTGAGGCTCCTTCTGGCTGGGTCTTTAAATCTTAACTCCACTTCTTTCTCTCCAGCTCTTTCACAAGTTTCATTAAACTTGTTCTTTTTGAAGCCTGTTTTTCCTAGACTCATTCCCTGTTTTCTCAGTCTGACACCTCCTTTCATTTTGCTGTTTTTCCCTTTCCAAAACCAACTTCGTAGGTGGTCGTTCAAGTTAGAGGTAAGGTAGTATAGTAGAAAGAGGCATTGATTTGAAGAAAACTGGATTCAGATTAGCAGATCTCCCGCTGATTAGCAGCTCTGCTGCCTTGGGTCGTTGCCTCAGTTTACTTAACCTCTCAGAGCTTTGAGTACTTTCCTAGTAGGGCTGAATAGAAATAATGTATAAAGCCCTCAGCACAGTGTCAGGCGTGATGTAGCTGCTCAGAATTGGAAGCTGTTTTCATTATTCTTATTGGCATCCTGATTCGGTTTTGTAGAGGAGAAAAAAGAGAGGGAAACATCTGTCCTCAGCCCAGGACCTCCCTCCTGTGTGCTACATTTAAATTTTCAACTGCCTACTAGACATATTAATCCAAATTCTTCAGACTTAGCATAGTCAAACAGATCTCTCTATTTTTCTTTCCATATCTGTTCTGCCTCCTTCAGTCCTGGTGGAAGTTAATGTTTCACTCTCTACACGCCCCAGCCAGGAGCCTGTCGGTTCTGCCTTCGTTTCTCAAGTATGGCTTTTCTCTGTCCTCAGTTCCACCATCTTAGGTAAACTCTTCAACCTCTTGCACCTGGGCTGTTTTTATCTGATCTCGCTGGTTCTAGGCTCATGTTTCTCACATCCTCCTCCTCTTCACGCATCCTCCATACTGCTTTCAAAGTTATTTTCCTAAAAATTCTTTTTTTTAAACCAATGTTTCTTGAATGCCTACCACATAGAAGGCACTGTGCAGGCATTGAGTATACGGTGAGAACAAAATTGAGACAGTTCCTTCCTAACGAAAATCACAGACTGGGGAGGGAGAGAGATACTAACAACAAGTACGTACAGAACAAGGTGCTATGAGAGAGAATAACAGAAGGGAACCTGTGTTATGTTGGGTGGTCAGAGAAAGCTTTCTAAGGGATTAACACTTAAGCTGCTATCTCAAGAATGAGAAGGAGCCAGCTAGGCAAAGAGCCGGACAGTATTGTTCCAGCCTGAGGGTATGGCATGACCAAAGACCCTGAGGTGAGGAGTTGAGTATGTTTTAGAAATGAAGTGATAGGACGTGGTGATGGACAGGATATGGAGGATGACAGAGAAGTAGTTATTAAGGACTTCCAGGTTTCTAGGATGAGCAATTCTGGGTTAATAGTGCTGCCATTTACTGAAGCAGAAACATTAGGGATAGGACAGGTTGGAGCAGAAGGTAGAATCATGAGTTTAGTTTGTCAAGTTTGAGAATCTGAAAAAACTAAATATAGTTATATCAATCCCCTCTCTGGTTACTCATTTCTTGTAAGATCTGTTCCAAATTCTGTCTTGGCTTATAAAGTCCTTAAATAGTTGACCCTAACCTACCTCTCTAGCTTCTCCCTCAGTGTCCCTTCATTACTTTGCTTAAGCCATAACAAAATTCTTACTTTTCTCAAAACAGTTTTGAACTTTTGCATATTTTATTCCCTTTGCCTGGAATAAACATCTCTGGCTGAGGCCTTTTCATCCTTCAAAGCCCATCTTGAATATTATTCTTCTGTAGAATCTTCTCTAACTTCTCCATGTTTGGGTTAGGGTCTCAGGCCTTTTTTACTGTCATTTGGTTAATGAGACCTTTTTACTGTCATTTGGTTAATAAACTCTGTTATAGCACTTATCACATTGTATTAGAATTGCCTTTTAACGTATCTAGACACATTTCACTAAACCATGAGCTACATGGGTGCAGAGGTCTAAGCTTATTGTTTTTGTGTTCCCAGGATCTAACTAACGTACAGGGCACATAGGAGCTGCTCAGAAAATGACTGAGTGGATATTGTTCTTACATAAGCAGTCTAACCCTACCCCCTGCACTGAGATGAGTGTTCTTGGCTTCCATGGGGTGCAGACACTACTTTTACCATTTTATGTTGACATTAAATTGTTTTACACAAGTTTCGTAAGGACAGGAACCGAGTCTTGGTTTCCCTTGTCTCCCTAGTGCCTAATACAGTACTTAACCTGCAATCAGGAAAATTCCATTAAACCATAGTTTCATTGTGGAATAACTCCCCAGTAGAGCCCTCGGTGGGTAGTGGGCATTATGGTGGCTGGAGGTAGGAAGAAGGGAGATCCAATATAAGTATCAACATATCTCAAATGCTTGCTTAATATTCTTGATAAAAAGATATAGAAGTATGCTCAAAATAAAATAAAATCCCATTATTCCTTTGAAATAGCTGTGGAGATCATTTATCATCTCCATATTGCTAAATCCAGTGACACTTTTTTAGTATTCATCTTACCTGACCTCTCAGCAGCATTTGACATTGTTGACCACTTCCGACTTTTTGAAACATTCTTCTTCACTTTCAGGACACCATACACTAACACCTTGATGCTGTTGATTTTTTATCTCCTTCAGGAGCTGCTGCTATTCTTTCAGATTCCTAAATTTGTAATTCCTCAAGGCTTGGTCTTAGGCTCTTTTCTTTTACTCTGTACTCTTTCCCTAGGAAATTTCATCTGTGTGTTGAAGATTTCCAGGTTTATATTTCCAGTCCAAGCTCCAGACTTATATATATAATTATTTCTAACTCTCCCCATGGATTTCTCAAAGGTACCTCAAATTTCCATGCTTAAGGTCAAACTCATGGAAGCTTCAAGAGTACCAGACTACAGAAGTTTTTGAAGAGTGATTTATTACCCTTCATGAAAATTATTTGCCGGCATTGTCCCCTTCCCCCCAAAATTCTCTTTAGCAGGAAATAGTTTCCATACTAAAGTAATCATTTTTAAATAATTGGCAATATAAATATTCAAGTAAATAGAATTTAACTGTCAGAAGAACTGTAACAGTAAACCTTTATTGAGCTACTGCTATGTGCTAGGCACTTTGTTTAGTTCTTATAATAACCCTTTGAGGTAGGTAATATTATATTGTTGAAAGGTAATAGACTGTAATATTTATAAGTATAGACTCTTAACCAAGACTTCTCAGGTTCCCATCGCAGATGCCAGCCCTACCACTTATTAGCTGTATGACCTCAGGTAATTTACTGATCTGGGCCTCAGTTTCCTCATCTCTAAAGAGAGATGATATTATTATTTATCTCCTAAGAACATTATTAGGAATTAAAGAATTAATATGTAAAGCTCTTTGAAAAATGAGTACTGGTACTTGCTATGAGAAGCACTGCATTCATGTTAATATTATTAGTTGTTATTATCTTAGGTTTACAGATGAGGAAACTGAGCCTCAGTGAAGTTGGTCCAAGTCTCATAGCTATTAAATGACAGTACCAGGAGTCACCATAGACAGTCTGACTCCAGAACTCCCTTAATCACTCCGTTTTACTTCATCTCAATTAATAATAATTTATCTCATCCTCTTGCACACAGACTCCATATTAGTGGTCTCATATGAGTATTGTAATTTATTCCAGTGCCCACACCTGATGTTTAAACTGTAGAAGATCTAAAATATGCAGATGAAAAAATCACTTCAGTGTGATCTGAGAAGCACAAGAATGTAGCCTTAATTCTTTTTATTCCACGTGCATTGCTTGTTTCTCTCCCTTTCTTGTTAGTCAAGTCACCAAAATCCCTAGAAAGTGGAAGCACTAGTTTTACATTATTCTTAAGTGACTTTAGTTGTTGTGCTTTACTTAATCTGTTAAATCTTCTTTCGCTAAACATTTCAGAATGACTTGAGGGCTCAATAGCATGTCATATCCACATAGTGTGCTTAAAATCAATAATTTTATGATTAACTATTGCTTCTTTTGAAATCATGTAGTGATTTGCCTATTTTTAAAAGTCTGAGTCGTTTCAATTTGCCAAGGAGTTTTCATTTTCATTTTTATTTTATCAGCTGCTTTTTGAATAGAAACTTTAAGTATTTTGATGTCTTTGTATTAGATTCTGAAGTAGTTGAAGCTGCTTAATTTTTTAAGTTTTATTTTATAAGCTCTGACTCTCATTTAGGCCTTTAGTAAAAAAAAAAAAGGTACATCTGGTTATTATTTATAGTTTCTATAGTATAGATGATTGGCTCTCCCTCCATTACTTGTTATTCTTTTTTCTGTTGTTGGTTTTTTATTCTTATTCCTTTGTGGCAAGAAAAAAATTTTTTCCTTTGTATTAAGACAGTATAAAGGCAGAGATCTAAAGTCTTTTGTAGCCTTTGAACTTAGCAGAGAGGGAGTCTTGAGAAGGAGAGTAGACTTGGAAAAACTAGAATCATCCATGAGGAAGAGTCTCTTTTTACCTGTTTTTGGAACTGAATTCTATGACTTAGTGTATTTACTCTTGAGGAAACAAACACACTTAAAATAGTTGTTATATCAGTTAAGACTCTTTCTATGTGACACAAAACTCCACTCAAACTGGCTTAAGGGGGGAAAAGATTTATTGGTTTATGAAACTGGTCCAGGATAGATGTGGCTTCAAGAATGGCTCCACCCAAAGCTCAAATAATGTCATCAAGACTCAATTTCTGTACATTTCTTAGCACTCGGTGTTGGCTTTATTCTCCAGCACCACGTGAGCAAAAGATAACTTCAGTCCCTTCAGCCCCTGAATCCTCAGAGTGTCATGTGTATCTGGAAAGAGTGTCCATCTTTTTCCTGGAAGCCCCAGCAGAAGTCTCACTGCATCTCATTGGCTGGTACTGGTCCACTCCTGTTGTGGGCAGGGGACTGTGAAGCTCATATTATCTGGGACCGAGCCATATGCCTAGCTATCGAGTTTGAGGGCATAGTCAACTCTACCAGTTACACATAAACTATGTATTTCCAGAAAGGAAGGATTATACCACAGGAAGGGTGAATGTTTGCTGGGCAGCAGAAAGTAGAGGTCCGTAACACTTGATAGTACCTTTTCCATTTTAAGAGTTAGCGCTCAACTAGGGAAGATCAGTTTGATTGTTTTTTTTTAAATTTAATATTTAGTGCTAATTTGAAATTTGTATGATTTCACTTCCAAATTACTGTTTTAAGTAATATATAAATGGAAATTGCTAGGACTTTTCACCTCTGAAGAGCTTTGAGAATGTATCAAAGTTTAAAATTTGGTGCTACTTTAACAAATATCATATTATTAATTTTCTATTAGCTGTAGTAATCTAATTTGTTGATAGCTGTTCTTGTGATATAGGGCAGTGTCTTTATGTATTAACATGTTTTTCTAGGTTATCACTTCTTTAATATCTTAAAGGAGACTGGGCTTTTGGACCAAGAAATTCATCAAGAACCGTAAAATCTAAGGTTGTCTCCTAGGCACTCAGGGCCTTGGGGAGAGGAGGAGAGGAGTAAGGGGTGATAAGGGCCACTAACGAAGGCTTTATGTATTGATTTCTATGACTGATTGTAGTCTGAAAATGAAAACTCGATTCTTACTGAAAAGGAAAATGAGATATCCATTGTAGGATTGCTGTTCCTTTTTTGTGGGGTTTGGGGTGAGGAAGATTGTCCCTGAGCTAACATCTGCACCAGTCTTACTCTATTTTGTATGTGGGACGCCGCCATAGCATAGCTTGATGAGTGGTCTGTAGGTCTGCACCCAGCATCGGAACCCTGGGCCACTGAAGCGGAGCACCTGAACTTCACCACCATGCCACCGGGCCGGCCCCTTACTATTCCTATTTAACACCAAAAATATGAAATGAAGTGGAAAATGATATTTACATTTCAGTCTCTAATATAATCATTTAGATAGCTCCTTCTGTTTCTTATGTTACGTTAATATATACATGAATGAGTACATCTATCCCCATAAGGCTTTAACATTCTGTAGTCTTTAGGAAGTTTTAGTTTTTCTCTTTTAAATTTCTTGACACCATCGAAATATTTGTGCTTTATCTACCAAATTAAAATGTAGACTCCATAAGATCTAACTTAAGTCTGTATTTAACATCTTCTTTTCTTTCATTATTAAGGGCTGAAAGTGAGCAAAACAGTTTTTCCTTTGGAGGAGTTTTCAGCTTTAATAGGAGCACAAGGTCATACATAACTGTAGTGCAAAGCTGGATACAAGGATGAGTTTAGGGATAAGGAAAGACTTCCTGATTGGAAAGACATATCAAATGGGTCTTGAAACATTATCAGTAGTTTTTACAGGTAATTAGTGGTAACATTAAAACAATTATTGTTTACTGAGCATTTACGATGTATTCAGTTTCATTTTTGTCAAAAATGTGTGATATATGTGATATAGAGAGGGATAGCCATGTCACTTTAAATTTGGGGAAAATTTGGAAAGAATTTGAATTATGGTGGATCCAAAAGACACATGGTTTAAAACTTAAAAATCAAAAGTAGTGGAGCACATTGGACACATCAAATGGGGAGCTTTCTGTTTCAGCCACTGCGTACTTCTTCCTAGTATAAATATGAGTTGAGAATAATTTCTAACAAGAATTACGTTGTTTCTTGGGAGATAATCAATGATTTGAATAAAAACTTAATAGTACGTATGTTGCCTTAGAAGATGCTAGATTAATCTTGCAACTTTGAGTCACTAAAGAAATTCCTGTGACTGTATATGGATCAGCAGTATTAGCAATTGTAGACTGTATTCTACGTCTTCTAGAATCAGCAATGTATTTATTTGCTGGGTTTTTATATAGGTATTAGTATGTTTTACAAATATAGGACGGTTCATTTGAAGTGGACTTTCCAGGGCAGGCCTGGTGGTGTAGTGAAGTTCTCATGTTCCGCTGTGGTGGCCCGGGATTCGCCGGTTTGGATCCTGTGCACAGACCTACTCACCGCTCATTAAGCCATGCTGAGGCGGCATCCCACACAGAAGAACTAGAAGGACCTACAACTAGGATATACAACTGTGTACTGGGCTTTGTAGAGAAAAAAGAAAAAGAGGAAGATTGGCAACAGATGTTAGGGCCAATCTTCCTCAAAAAAAAAAAAAAAGTAGACTTTTGAAAATACAGTGTGACTTTAAATGAGTGGTCTTAGAAAATTTATAACTAGTCTAAGTATTTATTGAAGAACATTTTCATAATCACAAAAAAGGAAGTAATATATTTTATGAGTTAAGAATTTGTCTTTTTTAAAAAGTATTAGAAGAGTAATTAGATAAAACCTATTTGAATATGATTTCATTGCAGTTTATTGAGTTATTTGAAAAAGACCCCAAATTAGTTTAAACAAATAAGATCTGAATTTATGGTATCCTGAGCCTAGTATTTTTTCATTGAATGTCAGGGGTATACTAAAGTGCCTACATTTATGTTTCTCTACAAAAGATTGTTCTGACAGTAAGTTAAGTCATTTTCACAATTCATTGCTGTCTAAAAATTTCTCTTGACTTCACATTTTGTTCTGAATGTCTTGGTTTCTTTCCTCCACCTACACAATGTTGAAGGCAAGTGAAGCAAGAGTTGCAAAGTAACACAGTGAATTTGAGAACCCTGGCTTTTTATCAAAACAAAATAAACCTTTATTATAAGATTGCTTTTTATTGATACCAAAAAAAAGGGCTTTTGGCAAGTGTTCAATAAATGTGTGAATAACCTAATTGATTTAGCTGGAATGAATAGGAAGCTTTGCTATTTGTGCTTGTAGATACTTGGCTCAGTAAACACAGTGACAGACCAAATACTCTATAGTCAAAGGTAAAAAAAAAAAAAAAGACACCAAACTTATAGATCCAGATATCAGCAATTTTATGTCTATGTCAGAACTTTTGAAGAGGAAGAACAATATGTTAGTTATAATCTTGTCTATTACTATTATGAAAAATAATCATATGTTAGCTTACATAAAACCCAATGCTTTGACAAATGTTAATATGTAAAAATATTAATAGATGAGATCCTTGCTGAGAATTTTAAGCTGTATGAAATGCAAAGATATGTGTAGAAATTTGAACATAACTATCATATACTCTACGATAAAACTCCAGTAAAGGCAGGAGGCATAATTGGGACAAATGATTAAAGATAACAACAGAAGAAAATGAAGACTTAAAAAAAAAAAAAAACTTTTTATAGATGTTACCTTAGTTCAACTCAGTCTGTAACTCTGGTTAAAATGTAAAATTTTAGGAAATTTTTGAGGTCCTGTTAAAAAAAAAATTTTTTTCTTCAGTGGGAGAGGAAAAAAAGAAAGAAATGTTGGTGACAGTTAAAATGTATACAGTACTTTTCAAAAGTAAATATGCACATCAGATAGCTTAGTTTTAAAAGCGTTAGAAGTGTATTGAGTATAACTTTATTTGCTTATAAGATTATTAAATTATTAAAAATAGGAAATCTCAGAAAAATTCTAGGAAAGAAAAGTATTTTTCCTAATTTTAATAGCTCCTTTAAGATAGGAATATTTCTCTTTTAATCTTTGTATCTGTAACTCCTAGCACAGAACCTGATCTGTAGTAGGCACTCCATAACTGTTTACTGAACTAACCTCAATTTTAAAAATTTCAGGATAAGATGGTATTCGTTTTCTGGGTTTTAAAAACTACCCTCCCCCCCACACACACACCTTTGTATCTCAATTTTGATACAAACAGATTCTCAGGTTTGAGTGTGAAGAAGGCCAGTTGATATTTTTCATCTACCCAATATTAGCCTGAGCTGACTTTACTTAAAAGGGAACTGGATTTAACAGCATTCCTTCTTTTCAGATATCTGGAGTATAGAATATAGATTCTAAATGATATGAATGGGAAGAGTCTGTTTTTATCTGAAATGATTGATTGGAAAAAAGTCAATAAACTAAGGTGGGAACTCGTTTGAGAAAAGGATCTTTACCTGTCTAGTGGTCAGTCCTAACAAATGTAGTTAGAGGGAAGCTAAATTCTGACTTTCAAATGTTAACGAGGCAAAAACCTAGATTTTCCAGGTTAGTTCCAGTTTCAGGTACAGTAATCTTTTGACAATGAGGAAAAGAATGATGGTTAACAAAACTGCAGTTGTTGCAGTTAAGCTCTCACTGGAAATGGAGTTGGAGAAAAAAGGTTAAAACAGCATTAAATGAATATATTTTGAACACAACAAAGTTCCAGAAGGCATCCACTTCCAATTCAAGCCATATTCATCAGTGTTAAAAACCTGAGTCACTTACCATTATTTAGGAAACATTGCTGTGATGTCATAATCTACTAAAGCATAGTCTCCCAACAAGTTTATACAGAATCATGCCTGTTTGAAAAATTTTTAAATCAACTCTCAATGGCTTGGAATTTAATGGGTTTTGTGTTTTCATTCTCTCTTGTTTTATTGCGGTTGTTTAATAAATATCAGCAAAAGGGTTATGTAACAGCCTGGGCTTTTGCAAATTAATATGCTTTAAAGGAATGTTTTTTCTAGTCTTGGTAGTCTATCCATTGTTGAAAAAATATAGTATAAAGAGATTTTCTCTATTGTCAAGATACAAGGGAGAATCAGTAATTGTTCTCATACTTTTCATTTATACTGAACTGAATTTTTTTAAGTGAGGTTTTATATTTTGGTGTACAAATATTGAAAGTCATAACTAATGAGTGATTTCTTTAGTTTTCTTCCAACTCACCCCACCCAGCTCCTCATCCCTATTGGTAAACTCATCCTTAGTCAAATTTGTCCTGATTCTCACTACTTAAAAATATGAAAACCATATCAACATCAAACAGATTCCTTTGACCAGTTTTATTCTGGCTAGTTTTAAATAGTTTATTTAATAAGCATCCTTCAGCTTTATATACAGTTGCTTATTTCTTTCACATACTTGCCTTCCAGAAATATGTATGCAACCGATCTCACTCAAAGAGAGAGCCACATTATTGGTCCATTCTTGATCCATTCAACCTGAGAAAAAGGAGAGATACAAACCCATTTCTGCCTGGTGACCCCAAGGGTCTCCACCCTTCCTTAGGGAAAGAGCCTTCCCTCTGGGAGAAATTTAACAATAACATTCACAAATGCTGAGGGAGCCCACACCAGCCTTCTGTATTCATCAATAGAGATTTTCATAGATAAACACTAAAAAATTACCAAGACATTGTGAATTAGTAACTAGAAAAAGGAACCATGCTGTCTGTCTTTTATGGCTTTCTTTGGTTTACATCCATTTCGTCTTAATGCATTTGGCATATATTTTCCTCTCCATCTTCAGATTAGCTTCTCTTACATCAGTTTAATCTATTTGGAAAGATAACTCTTTCTTGGAGATGACTTCCCAAGAATGCCCAAAGTTGGGGCCGGCCCGGTGGTATAGCAGTTAAGTTCACACGTTCCACTTTGGCGGCCCAGGGTTCACCAGTTTGGATCCTGGGTGCGGACCCTCTCACCGCTCATCAGGCCATGCTGAGGCGGTGTCCCACATAGAAGAGCTACAACTCTACAACTGTGATACACAACTATGTACTGGGGCTTTGGGGAGAAAAAAGAAAAAGAGGAATATTGGCAACAGATGTTAACACAGGGCCAGTCTTCCTCCAAAAAAAAAAAAAAATGCCCGAAGTGAACTTTTTGTGTCTACCACAGCCTGTATTTTGGATCAGACTATCCCAGCATTCCACCTGAATTTGGCAAAAACACATTTTACCGTAATGCAGTAATGAACAGACTAAAAATTTAACTTTGACATAATACATTATTTTTATCCTAGACATTGCCAGACATCGTCTGACCCTGGTTTGCCTGATTGTTTTTTGCTGTGTAGAATGGTAGAAAGGACACGGGCCTAAATTCAGATCCCAACTTCTGCCACTTAGTTTCTAAATGGCAAATTATTTAGCCTGATTTCCTCTTCTGTCATAAGACAGTTGTAAAGATTGAGTTTAACAAATGTAAAGTAATTGGTACCTGCTACGTAGTAGATATGCATATTTTTCTTCCCCTTTTTGAAACCTTGCTTAAAGGCTTTTGATTAACTCCAGAGTAAAGTTCAGTGTCTTTACCGTGACTCTTAAGGCCCATGATATCGCCCTTCTTTGTCTTTTAGCTACATCTCATTCAGTTATTAAACATGTATTCGGTGCTCACTGAGCTTATAGAGACATAGTCCTTGATATCCACAGACTTAACTATTTATGGGTCTCCTAACCAAACCCTTCACTCCAGGGAACCTGCTAACTCACCCTTTCCCGAGCACATAGTACAGTTTTTTCCCCTTACCTTTTTTATCTTGATGCATGTTCTTTCACATGAAATGGCGTTTCTCCACTTATCAAAATCTAGTCTGTCTTCCAAGGTCCAACTCAAATACCTCTCCTTCTATGAAGCTTTCCTTGGATCCTCTTCCACCAAAGTGGTAACACTTTACTTTGAAGTCTTACAGTACCTTTGGTCTTTTACTTTAATATGGTACCTGTCCTATACTGATTTGGATTGGGCTGATTGATTTATACCTTTTTTTCATAACTATAAGTAAATAAGTGCTGGTATGGGTAATCATACCTCTTGCATTAGTTTGAATACTCCCAAAGCTTCTGGCATTGCAGTGAATGCTCAGTGATATTTGTTGGATTAGTAATTGCATTGCTAGTGACTCTAGATGCACAAAATTACAAGTAGGGAGACCACAGTTTGAAAACTGCTCAAACATCTAAGTTAATTAAACTTAGGGAAGCCCACAATTTGCTATTGTTAGTAGAAAAATCATTAATAAGCATTTAATAGAAAGTACTAGTCTAGAATATTGGAAGAAAAGTGGCTCTTTATAATCCTGTTGTTGAGAGATATCATCATCTGCTAACCTAGAAATGTTAGTTTTTTAACTATGTTTAGCTATTTAGCCAAATAGGATGGTAAACTAATATTTCTAGCTAATATTTCCCTTTATAATAAACTGGTAAACATAAGTAAAGTGTTTTCCTGAGTTGTGTGAGCCATACTAGTAAATTATGGAACATGAGGAGGGGGCCATGGGAACCCCCAATTTATAGCCTGTTGGTCAGAAGTAAGGGTAGCCTGGGACTTTGAACTGGTATGTGAAGTGGGGCAACCTTGTAGGACTGAGCTCTTTAACTTGTAGGATCTGAGCTGACTCAGGTAGGGAGTGTCAGAATTGAATTGAATTGTTGGACACCCAGTTGGCATTGGAGAATTGATTAATTGAATTGAATTGATGAATTGAAATATCCCTCAGTTTGCGTTCATTGAAGGCAATATAAGATGTCAGCAAAACATAATCCAAAAATCCAGGTCTACAGTTAAAGCTAGATTGAAACAGAATATGAGATTAGAAATTCCAAGCCTAATTGTGAATTTCATAAATTCTGGTACAAAAAGCAGTTGGTTCGGGAAGGTCTTCAGCTCTGTTTTTTAAAACATGTATCTTGTAGAATGTTCAAATGATTATTTCCCTCAGTTTCTCTGGTTCAAGAAGAAGAAAGAGTTAGAATAGCCAGAATTTTTAAACTTATGCAAGTTCTAAAGTTGAATAAGTTCTTCTGATCTTTTGTTCTTCAAAGGGTCAGTATTTGAATTCCAGATGTATGCCAGCATTCAGTGATCTTGAGTCTATGGCAGTTTTTTTTTTAACGTGGTAATGCTTTGTTATTTATTATAACAGCTTTATTAAGATATAGTTTATATACCATAGTGTGCCCACTTGGAGTGTATACTTCAATGGTTTTTAGTATAGTCAGAGAGTCGTGCAACCATCATCACAATCAGTCTTAGAACAATTCATCACCTGAAAAAGAAACCCCATAGCCTTTAGCCATCACCCTCCCCTCGATCCCCCATTCCCCACCCTCCACCCCAACCCCAGGCAACCACTAATCTTACTTTCTATCCCTGGATTTGCCTAGTCTGGACATTTCATATAAATGGAATCACACAATATGTAGTTCTTTGTAACTGGCTTCTTTCACTTAGCATAATGTTTTCAAAGTTTATCCATGTTGTAGCATGTATAAGTACTTTATTCCTTTTTCTTGCCGAATAACATTCCATTTTATGGATATACCATATTTTGTTTATCCATTCTTCAGTTGATAGACACCTGGGTTGTTTCCACTTTTTGGCTATTATGAATACAATGCTACTATGAACATTCATGCACAAGTCTTTGTGTGGACATATGATTTCATTTCTCTTGGGTATATACCTAGGAGTGGAATTTCTGGGTCATATGATAACTTTATGTTTAATCTTTTGAGGAACTGCCAGACAGTTTTCCAAAGTGACTGCACCATTTTACTTTCCTACCAGCAGTGATTGAGGATTCCAACTTTTCCACATCTTTGCCGATATTTGTCATTATCTGTCTTTTTGATTATAGCCATCCTCTTGGATGTGAAGTGGTATCTTATTGTGGTTTTGATTTATGTTTCCCTGATGGCTAATTATGTTGAATATTTTTTCATGTACTTATTGGGCATTTGTTTATCTTCTTTGGAGAAATGTCTATTCAGATCCTTTACCAATTTCTACTTGGATTATTTATATTTTTACTATTTAATTGCAAGAATTCTTTATATATCTATATCTATTCTTTATATATCTATTTATATATCTATACCTAGATATATAGATATTTGATATTTATATATCTAGATATAGATATATTTACATCAGATATGTGATTTGCAGTTTTTTTTCATTCTGTGGGTTATCTATGGCAGTTCTTTTGTTATCTAGATTTCTTTGGTTTGTTTAAGGAGACTTCCAGGTTTGCAAAGCCCACAATGTGGGAGTGTGAATAGCCAATTCAAGGAGGCATGGCCCGTCTTGTGAACAAAAAGAAACAAATCTCCCTGGTATGCCTATCATCAAACTTTTATTTGTCTAATTTTCAGCTTTCTCTTTATGGTATAAAATTATGACAACACAGCAAAGAATAGAGCTCAAGGGAAATACTTGACCATCTGATGTGATAATACTCACATAATACAAGGTATGAGTTAACTTGTTGGCTGACTACTCTGTTCTTTAGTGCTTATGATATTGCCTCCAAAACTAATGAAACAAAGTCTAACATAGAAGTCAAAAGATCTGTTAGTTAGCTCCACTACTTAGCTCTATGACTTTATCAAATAACTTACTCTCTCTGGAGATAGATTTTTCTCATCTATATAATGAGGGAATCAGAAGGAAAATTGAGCAAGTTGAATAGGATATTCTTTAAGGTTCTTTCCAGCTTTAAAATGTAATTATATGCTACAGTAATACCAGTGACTTTTTTCTTCTTCCTGCCCCTAACAAGGAAGAATTATGCCTTGTTGAAAAATCTTAGGCCCCAATGTACCTTTTCCTCAAAAGGATTGGAGTTAGATGGATTTGGCAAGTAAAAAATTGGGCACATGTATGTATTCAGTAAAGACTTATTGTTGAATAGCCAATGCCATCTATGTGAAATTCCTTATGGGTTAAAGGAAGATGAACTAAGCTAAGCGTCACCAATGAGGTGGAACTAAAGAATGAAGTAATTTACACACCTGCTGTGGGTGTGGCTAGAGGTAAAGGGACTGTGAGGAATGAGTCCTTGATTGCATCCTTGGAAGTATGCAGAGATCATTAGAGAATAAGCAAGCTCTCAGAGGTCAGTTGTGTCCAAAGGTGAAATCAAAACCTAGACTACAACTAATAAGAAGAAAAATAGGGCCATAAGAAAAGAAGCATCTGAAAAGGCCTAGAAATTGTGAGGTAAGTGCATTTTGTTTTGTTTAGTTTTTTCTGGAATGATTTTTAAAAATTTTCAGGATACTGAAACTGTCATTGGTCCCTGAGCTCAACTGAGATAATTGCCGTAAGTTCAGACATAGTAGATGAAGACAAGGAAGTTTAAGACACCTGTAAGCCAAGCCAGATATGGAAGAAGAGTGTTAGGGAAAGATCATTGAGATTCAGGTCCATTTGCCAAAGTTTGGTAACTTTGATTCCCACCAGCCAAGAAAGCTACTTAAAATTTTGTTTTTGTATTTGACTGGCCTCCATGATGTTATTAATCAGGCATCATTGTAAATAAAGCACATGTGAAAAGCAAAAAGAAAGAAAGTTAAAAAAAAAAAAAGTACATAGTCAGAATCCAGATTGGGAAAGAAAAGCTTAGAAATTTAATTCTAGCCCTTCTCTCCGTTATAAAGATGGGTCTTTGTCCCATTATAAAAATAGCTCATCATACTCACTTAGAAAATATGGAAGTTTTGTCGTCAGTGTCTTCTTAGAGCTCTTTAAGAAAAATATATTCCCTCAGGAGATTATTTGGTATAAACACAGCTTGAAATACGTAAGGAATTTTGTGTGTGTGTGTGTGAGGAAGATTAGCCCTGACCTAACATCCGTTGCCAGTCTTCCTCTACTTTATATGTGGGACTCCTGCCACAGCATGGCTTGATAACGGGTGCGTAGGTCCGCACCCGGAATCCGAACCTGCGAACCTTGGGCCGCCAAAGCAGAGCACACCAGCTTAACCACTATGCCACCGGACCAGACCCATAAGGAATTTTTATACTCTTAATGCTCTATTTTTAATCATTAAGGTAGTTCATGATGATGGCATATGAGCTATTGATATCTCAGTTGCCTTAGGAGTTGAGCAAAAGATACACTTCCAAAATTAAGAGAAGTCGATATGTTGGTCTAAAGAATGGCAGGTCCTTAGGTTTTGTTGTGAAGTCAAGTTTAAGGCATAGTCAGTCACGACTACATTCTGTTTAGTGTGAGTATTGGACTTGTCATGTTGGGCTTCTTGAGCAATTTCATCAGCCTAGACTCACATGACAAGGCAGGATCACCAAACAGCAAAATCTTAGAACATGCCTAGATCATTTTTACAGATATATTTCCTGGACTGGACATGTGTATACACTGGACAAAAGCAGAATACCTGAGCACATTTACTTAACAGTAACCTTAGTGGGCCTGCTGCCAGCAGAATGAGCAAAAGAAACATTATGCAAATTTACTAAAGAACATCTTCAAGGGATATGACACAGTTATGGAATGCTGGGAAGCAACAGAAGTAAACTCGCAGCTATTAAGATAGAGGGGGGTTCATTTCGTGCCAAGATATTAGGTGACAAGGTATTAGACTTAGGGCCACTAAAAGTATTTTTATATAAGAGAATATCAGCCCCTAGATTCAAGTTGAACAACAGTTTAATGGGTGGAGAGTATAGATCGTTTGTATATGTAACTTAATGAAAAGATATGAACCAGCATTTACTCTTGTGACTTAATGTAGCATGATTAAAAACATCTTTTAAACAAAATAAGCCAGACAAAGAAAGACAAACACTGCATGATTTCACTCATATGTGGAAGATAAAGCAAACACATGGATGAAGAGAACAGATTAGTGGTTACCGAGGGAAAGGGGGTTGGGAGTGGCAAAAGGGGTAAAGGGGCACATATATATATGGTGACTGATAAATAATAATGTACACCTGAAATTTCACAATGTTATAAACTATTATGACCTCAATATAATTAAAAAAAAGAAAAATATTAAATATAGTTAAGCACAAAGCAGGTTCACCTTTGGCTGTGTAGAGGAATAGACTAGTTCCATGCGCAACCCTTCACCATATGAAAAAACATTTCTTTTCATAAGAAAAGGTATGGGGGACTATGGAGTAGCAGGCAGTAACTCCTCAAATGAAGCTTACAAGCAGGACAATCTCAGAGCAGCTAAAGTCAGTAAGTAGGGTGCCTTCAGTAGCTACTTGATGGAGCTTGTACAGTCCCAACTCACCTCTGGGTACTGCGATCGTTTCTCCATTCATGAGCACCAGATGAATATAATTTATTTTATTTTAAAGTATAAAGCTGGAAATAAACAAGCATGATCAATTGAAAATATGACTGAATGTTCACCTATTCTTATGCGTAGGATAATACAGTGTTTTATATAATCAGACAAAAAACTGATTCATTTGATAGTGCCAAAAGGGCCCTCTTTCTTTACATATGAATTGTATTTCTTCTGTTTTTTCAAATGGAGTGTTTCTTAACAGATTGAGAATTATACTAAATCTGTTAAAATAGGCTATTACACATCATGAAAAGGTAGTTCAGTATCTTAGTTATACTTCTGACATTTATAGAGCATTTATCTAGTTAATTCGTTCAGACTTTTAAGAAATAGCATACTCCCTTTTGAAGTACCTTGTTCCATAACTTGAAATTAAGCCTGTGTTAAAAACTGTTCTGTGCTTCCCTCTTACTTCTGTTTCTTCCCTTTTGGGCCACAGACTTCCTTAGGGAGGAGGTGAGGGAGAAGTGAATTCTCACTTCAGCCAATAGAATCTAGAATTATATAGTGTTTACCTATTTTGCGTAACACAGGCCCACCCACACACGTTATGAGGTGCTTCAGTGAAAGAACACTGAGCAGACAGCTATTCGGTGTGTGATTCCAAGCGTAAGTGGGAGATGCTTTAATACTATCTGGAATTTATCCTCTGGCGAGAAGATTGTTTATCTAGCTTGTGATAGCGATGGAATAAAGAGGTAGGTGTTCTGTGGCTTAATTTTAAGTGTCACATTGTCAGTGCTTCAGGGTAAAGGTAGGGTTGTAAAAGGAATGCTTTGAGTTATAATTAATCAAATTGTTTATATTTAATTTTTTCACATTCAGCTTTAGAAGTGTGTTATGTATGAATTACATTTCCATCCATCTTAGGGAAAGGGTGGAATAAATCTCAAGCTCCAAGGCTTTTGTGTTTTTAGAGAGGCTTCACACTGTAACTCTCATCTCCCATCAGTCTTAAAGCATAAGAAAAATAACTACAGGTATTTATTGCCTGTTGACTGTTGGGCAACAGAAAACTGAAAACTCTTTATTTGTAATATTTTTCCAATCCAAGCTGCAATATTTAGTTTTTTACATGCTTTAGAACTTAATGTTGTCCACTGTTTTCTTTTGAATTATTAAATTTGAGAATTATGTTGTTCTCTGAAGGAAATTGTTTGGTAGCCAGAATGATGATGCTGTCATTGTACTTTGGTTAGCTGTTGACAGCTTATTCAGACTCTAGTTTTTTGACCATAAATCTTCTCCTGAGGTCCTCTCAAAGAGATCTAGGCCTTTGAGATAACTACAATTTACTATTTAAATATTTTCACAAGGTAGAGAAAAATTATAAAGAATTTTATTTTAATATTGAGAGTCTTGCTCTATAAGGATGTTAAGTAATGTTATTCTTCCTCTGATATGGTAGAAAGAGATTTAATAATTTTAGATCTGATGATTGAGGGGGGCAGGGGCGGCTTTTCTGCTAAAAAATGAACAGTTGTAAGTTCCCAGCAATGTTCTTTTCTGAAGCATTTTATTGTCATTAAAAGTAAAGGTATAATTAAGATTTTTTTCTTTTTATAGGAAATTCATGAAAAACTGAATCTATTTGCTAGAGTACTGACATGCTGCCCAGTAATGTGTGTTCATTTTTTACCATATTTTCTAATCTATTTGTGAGGAGGAAGTATTCACTTTGTGTATGTATAACCTGGAAGTTAAGAGAAAAGTTGCAAATCAGGAAAAATTTATCATAATAATACATATTTGTAATGTGATAATATACCAATAATCAGAGTGGAGAGAGGAAATTTGTACAAACAATCCAGCTATATGTATATATGGTTTTCCTAATGAAAAGAGTTAAATAGGAATACCATACTGACTGATTTAAAATATTCACTCTGCTAAAAAATAGATGTTCTTAGACTCCCACACACAATGTCTCTAAATTACTGCTATAAAAATTTATGGGGAAAACATTATGATTTGGTCAAAGAAAGATCAGCTGCTGCTTTTGAGAACTTTTCATGAACCAAAGAGAAAACTAAAACTTATAAGATGAAACTTTTGTTCATTAGTGAGATTAGTAATAGTTGTCATCTTTTAATAAGGATTTCTCTCTTTAGGCTTTACTGTTAGAAACAATACTGGAGATTCATTCATAATTTGAATTTTGAACTACATTATTCTTTTCCCATTGCTTTTTAATAGAGCCTATAATGGAATTTTGAAACTATAAAAGAATTAAAGTTAATTTCTGTGTAACAGCAGGGAATACATACACGAAATCTTATTTGATTTAAATGTATTGCTTTTTCACTTACTGAGAATCAAACATTTATATAGCATTCAACCTTGAAACTAATTGCAGTGATTTTTGAGGCCTTTGATTATATTTCAGGGCCTGTTATATATTACAAGCAGTAGAAAACTGGAGCTTTCTACCTGGTATCAAAGTTATCTACAAAGAACAGATTATAAACATTTGTTTAAATACTAAGAAATAAAGATGAATCTCTGAGAAAATAATTAAGTCTTAAGTGATGGGGCAGCATGACCATAAATTAACCAAGTATTATTAAGACCTACTTTGTATGCCTAACTAAATACATATTACATATTTAACAAATACTTGATTTTTTTTTTTTATATTACATTAGGTCCTTGCAAATAACTGGTTTAACTCTCACAGTTTGAATAATTTTAAGAGACCCAAAAGTCTAAGACTTGTGTATCTAGTGAGTGAACCAAGCAGATGGCCCAACATCCAAATCTCAGTGCAGCTTTGTTGTTCTCATTCAGTCCTGGTGACAAATCCTATGAGATGTGGAAAATATTGTCACCATTTTATAGGATGAGAAAATCGTGTGCTACAGAACAGGTTTTGTGGATTTGAGAATTCATGAAGGACCTGGATATTGCCCTCATGACTGGCAAAGGCCAGAGTTCTCAGGGTTGGCCGTAGGCACTAGTCGTAGCTTAGTCTTCACAAGTATCTCTTCTAGTTTGAAGAACACTATCATAATAAAATAATTAGTGAATAATTCAAGAAAGTATTTGACTTTCTGGCTTTCCAAGGTTTTTTTTTAATGAAATGTATCAAAGTTACCCAGGGCTGCTGCTTCCTAACTCTTCTTTCTTCCTCTCAGCTCCCCTTTGTGTTCCCTTTCATAAACTCTTTAAGACCAGAATTCATGGGTGTAGATGCACAGAACTCAAATAAATTCAAATACTGTTAAAGATTTCACTGTGCAGCGTTAATTTAGAAGCTGTGATGTAATTGCATATACAAAGTGTTTTCTGATAAAACCACCTAGAGCATTCAATACTAAAATTGCCCTTATACATCATAACTTTTTTTTCTTTTTAAAGAAAAACCCACGAAGCATGGTTCTGCAAATTCTGGTCAGTGTGTAGATGGATCACTGGTGCAGGTATCGCTCAGTCCAGTGAGTGGCCACACTTGTGTAGTAACAACTTTGCTGACCAGAGGAGCTGTAGATGGGCAGTTTCACGTCAGAGAAAGAACATAAGACCTGGCAGGCACTGTGATTTGACAGGACAAGCACAACTTGGAAATCCTGCACCTTTAGGTTCTGAGAAGGCTGAAAGGAGGCAAACTTTGAATCTTTAATTCATTCTTCAATGCCTTTTATTAAATATAAAGGGCTTGTTTGTTTTCTATTTTTATTGTCTTTTTTGTTGTTGTTTTTTACTTTTTATTTTGAAACTTTAGCATTAGAGAAAAATTGGAAAAATAATGCAGTGAGTTAGCATATACCCTTTACTCCACTTCCTCTACTGTTAACAGTCTATATAACCAGTGTATATTTATCAAAACCCAGAAATTAAAGTTGGTGCAATACTACAGTATTAACTAAACTGCAGACCATATTCAAATTTAACCAGTCCTTTTTCTGTTCCAGGATCCAATTCATGATCCTATATTCCATGTAGTTGTTACATCTCCTTAATCTCCCCTAATCTAGGAGTTTCTCAACCTTCCTTGCATGACTTTGGCACTTTTATTGAGTAGTGATGGTTATTTTGTATAATATCTGTCAATTTGGGTTGATCTGATGTTTTCTCTTGATTAGATTGAGGTTATGTATTTTTTGCCAACATACTACAGAAATGATGTGTCCTCAGTGCATCATAATCAGGGGATCCATGACATCAAAATGTCTTATTACAGATAATGTTAACCTCAATCAGTTGGTTAAGATCTTCCAGGTTTCTCCCACCATAAAGTTACTATTTTCCGCCATATGATTAATAAATATCTTGGGGGAGATACTTTGAGACTATTGTTCTTGCCTTTTTTTAAATGCATGTATAACTTGGTCAGTGGTTTAGTAAAAATGAAGACTAGAGAAAACTCAGATTATTCTATTTCCAGGAGTAATTTAACTGTCCAGAATAATCATTACACAATACTTTTTTTGGAAGGGCCTTTCAGCTACATAAGATTATTATGGTTTACTCCCAGAATATAAAAAGATGACCATGGACTCAGTCTTCCATTTTTTTATTTCACAGGTTGGCACCTAGATTTAAAGTGGTTGGGAAACATCTATTTTATTCATTTTTTCCAAGTTTAAATTTTATCCAAGGGACTTGTCCACTCAGCTTTAAACAATTGATTGAATTACTGAGAAAATTTAAATAGTTAGTCAATATTATAGAAGTTTATTCACATGTTAGGGCAGTAGTATTTATGTAAACTCTCACTCTTTAATACTTTATAATAGGAGAAGAGTTGGAGGATTGTCTTGTTTGTTGTTTAATTTAGTTTCCCAATGTAGTTCTCTCCACCTCGCCCCCCATGTACTTTTTTTTAAACTCAACTGTTTCTACATTTGAGTTGTAATGTTAGTTTTCTTATCTATAAAGTACCTCATGAGGTTGTTCTAGGGATTAAATCAGTTAATACATATAAAATGCTTAGAACAGTGCTTGGCACAGAGACAGAACCAAGGAAGTGTTAGCCACTATGGAAAAAGGGTAACCTAAGCATGAATTGACTGCCAGTGTTGGATGCTGACTTTAGAAAATGATAGAATTTCCCATGAATATACTTCTATCTGATGTTTTTGTTCCGAATAGCAATGTAATCCCACTGAATTTGCTGCTTCCTGCAGAAAAGAATTTTGTTTGGGACTTGAGTGGTTAAACCTAGGGTAATTTCTAGTCTTATTATCATTTTAGGAACTTTGGTAATCTAAAAGAGTTGAATACAGGCCAAGCATGGGCAGGGACAGTAAAAATGTTTGAGTCTTTAGTTGTGTATTTTAAAATACATTTTCTAGATGTGGGCCATTAAGTGACCATTTTGGGGTTGGTGGCGAGGTTGTATTTAAACTCTCTTCCCCAATTAGGAATACTGCCCTGCAGTTTTCTCTTGGCTGTCACTTTTCAGGGAGTACATGAAGCCTTCTATCCCTAGGCATCTGGATTCACCTCTAATACATGGTTTTCTTCCTGATGATAGCAGGAATTTGCCTTAGTGTAACACCCTGCTTTCCGCTTGGCTTCCTTTCTCCCCTCCCCATTTTTTAAACAAGTATGCAAAGTCCACTTCATTTACTGAAGATTTTGTTGTTGGCCACTACCAGGAAACAGGGTTGACAAATACATTGAGCATTGAGGAAGTGACAGAGCTTCAAATAATCTCATAAAACACTAGTCATAGTTGCGTAGTTGTCGCTAGTCTATGCTTGAATATAACTTGTTTAGAGTTTATTTTTACACAGGTATATTTTCTAGTCTCTCTCCTAAATAGTCCTATAATAGGATCTCTCATTCTTATTTAGGAATCAGCCCCACCCAGCTTTGTCTGATGCGTGATTAGTGGTATCAGAAAACCTGGACTACTTAACTTCTAGGAGCCTCAGTTTCCCCATTTATAAAATGGGGATAAATGATTATACTTGATATAGTTGTGATAGAAATTAAATGCGTTAATGTATGTCGAGTTAGTATATGGATTTCAGTTCTAGCTCTGCCAGATACTACCTTTTGGCTTGAACCGGTCACTGGCCTTTCTTACTGACACACTCAGTTCCCTTATTTGGAAAATGGAGTTAATAAGACTTTCTTACCACATTCACAGGGCTTTTGTGAGGGTCAAATAAAATAATCTTGTGTGAAAGCACTTTGCTAATTAACATTCTATGCAAGCACAAAATAGACCTTAATCCAAGGTTGATTCAAATTGACACCTCTTTTTTTTTTTTTTTTTTTTTGTGAGGAAGATCAGCCCTGAGCTAACATCCATGCTAATCCTCCTCTTTTTGCTGAGGAAGACCGGCTCTGAGCTAACATCTATTGCCAATCCTCCTTTTTTTTTTCCCTTTTTCTCCCCAAAGCCCCACTAGATAGTTGTATGTCATAGCTGCACATCCTTCTAGTTGCTGTATGTGGGACGTGGCCTCAGCATGGCCGGAGAAGCAGTGCGTTGGTGCGCACCTGGGATCCGAACCCAGGCCACCAGTAGCAGAGCGTGCGCACTTAACCGCTAAGCCACGGGGCCGGCCCCTGACACCTCTTTTGATTTAAAAGGATTCCCCCATGCTTTCCAAAGTGTGCTTTTAATTTTTCTAGGTATGGGTCCCCTTGGTCAAGAAGATCTTTCTTTATCTGGCTTCCACAGATTAGCCTTTCTCTAAACATCAGGCTACCCAGCACTGGCCTTATAGCTACTTCTATGGCCACCCCAGCTCCAGTCTCTCCTTCAACCACTTGAGAGAGGTTGCTACAATATTACAATATTTTAAATGCACAGAAATACCAATAATTAATCACCATCAAGGTAAGATGATAGTTCTCCCTTTCTCACTCCCAGCCATTGCCTTCACTAACACAAGGCTTAGTGATAATAACCCTTTAAGACATCAGTATGATGATGTTAGTAAGCAGACATTTGTTAAATACTTTACTATGTGCCAAGCACTATGCCAAAAATAGAGGAAATTCTCCTCCTAAAAACAAATTGTCATCCCCAATTTGAGATTAGAGCAGTGTTTCTCATAGGGTGAGGGTGGGAAGGGGGTTAGGGGGTGGGAAGGTGAGACATTTTTGATCATCACAACTAGAGGTGCTACTGGCATCTAGGGGGGGTGTTAAGGCCAAGAGTGCTGCGGAGCCTCCTACAATACACTGGCCACCCACCCCGCAATGTCAAAATGTCAGTAGTGCCAAGGTTGAGAAACCCTAGTTTAGAGGAACAAATACTGTCCCTGGGAAAGATGTTCATTGCTTTCTCATCGGTCTGAAATATGTTATCCCTGTGGGTGATAGAATATCAGCATGTCATTTGGCTACCCTCAAGGGGAGGCTGGGAGTTTGCCCAGGGGGTGCTCTCTATCTTGGGAAGGGGAACATGGACTTCACTTCCTCCACTGCCTTATTGAGAAGCTAAAAGTCACTGACAAAGTAGTAACCTCATACTGCTACTGCTGCACCATTGTTTCTCCTATCCCTTCTCTCCTTTTCTGGAAAAATGCTGCTTATTAATCCTGCTGATGATGAAAGAAGGAAGAAGATGATTAAATTTTCACTCTTATCAAGAAACTGCTATAAATGGACCTCCCTTCAGTCATCAGCTAGCTAACTTGGTTTCATAAAATGGCTCTACCACAAATATACCAAAACAGTTTTTTCTGTTTGAGTCATCCTTTTGAAATCAACCACAGGGAAGCTCTAGTGTAGATGGAAATCTGTTTTATCAGAGATAATATATGCAGTCCACATTATATTTTTCACCATAAAGAAGCATCATAACATTTTCATGTTTTAAAACATTTTCCCTTTTTTTCTCAGCACCCCTTTGTGCCTACTCACTTGCTTGCCAAAATAGAAGTGTTCAAAAGGTTATGTAAACATCTATGAAGATCTGTTTTGTCCCTTGCTTGGTATTTGTTTTGCTTCTTTTTATTTTTCAGGGCAGGAATTTTGTACTTGTGTTTAGTAGGTAGTAAGCAAAAGGCTGTGTGCAATGTAAATAATAAAAGAAAAAATGTGTTATGTTGAGGGAGAAATTTGGACAAAGATTGATTTCCCAGTTTTCCTTCTTTAGGTGAAACTAACAATTATGTATTATAGAAAGTCCTTTGGGAAGACTTGATATGAAAACAATTGTACTTCATTGACCTTTAAAGAATAAATGATTAGAATGTTGTGTCAGTCAAATTAATGAGACTATTTCTAAGAAATATATATTTTATGGCTGATTTTTCATGTTTTCCCAGCCCACACAGAAAATAACACTATTCTAGAATATATTTCTTTAAGAAAATTTGTTTAACTTGGGAAGGTCCCTGCTGATGAGAACAACATGCTTAATTTTCAAGTATCAAGCAGAGCTTCAAAGTAATAGATATTATAGAAAACAGCTTTATTATCCTAGCAGATTTTCTCTAGAATTAATGGTGCTGTTTCATGTTCTTTGTGCTAGATCACATTGGGGTAGGGCTGAATATGTGGAGTCAGACCAGCTAACTTAATTGAATACCAACAAGTGGGGCCAGTAATTGAGGCATTCAAATATACTTTAGGTACATACCCATTTCACGTTCTCAAGTGCATGACTTCAGGAATTGATTTTGAAGAATTCTATATCTTATTCAGATTTTAAAATATAGAGAATAGAGAGAGAAATTGAGCATGAGAGCACTATCTAGCTAACTGGGCTTTTGTGAAAGATTCTAACCTATTGTAAAGATCATGAATCTTTGTTCAGAACACATCAAGATTCCAACAATCACCTATCATACATGTATTAGAATTGCAATGAAAGGTTTCAGGAGAAGTAGCTATCATGGCACACTTTATTCATAGTTTAAGAATGCCAGTTATATATCTATTGATGATATGCCATTTTAAATTTAAGAAAACTGTTTATCTTGCATCATTTAAATGTATAAATAACCAATACTACTAAAGGGTTTTATTATATGGTTTTAGATTATTAAATACAGAAATAGAAGCTAAGTTTGAGTGTGTTTCTGTGATTGTAACTTTGATATCAGTGATAAAACATCCCAAGATCAGGCCTTCTAAGGGACCTACGTAGAGTAAGAATAAGTATAATTGGAAATATATTGTTTTTCTTGGCTAATTTGGCCAGGGGCTCTAGAAAGTATAGAATGGTGGGTAGGTGCCAACGCTTCTCTAATTCCTTGTCAAAGCTAAAAATTGTTGCTTTTGCTATAGAGGCAATAGGACTAAATGTATAGGGCTATATGCACATTACTTATAAATTCTTATGTTAGGACCAGATGGTCTCTTACATTTTTTTCCAGCTCTAAAATTCTCTTCATTCTGCTTTAGTTCCTTGATTTTTAAAGATGAGGAAATAGACAGCTTTGTTCAAAGAGAGCTAGAACTAGAACATGGACTGATACTTGCTAACCATGCTATATACTAGTGTCAGCCAAATATGGGCATTCACATATCACTTTCAGATTTTTGCCATATCTGTGTACTTACTAATACTATTTGACTTACTTCTTTAAATAAGTTTTTTTAAAGGAAATTTTTTGCTACTATAAATGGAAAACTGTCACTGCCTAAAAATAGAAAGTAGCTCTAAATAGGAATCCAAATCAAGACAAAGCAATGTTATTAAAATTTAATTTAAAATTTAAATTTAATTAATTCTTGCTATTAAGTTTTTAATTCTTGCTATTCTTGGTCAGAAATGTGTCAAAGCAATGTTTTCACGTTTGATGGCAGTACCTTAATTGTCTAATAAGAAAAGCACAGTTAAAGCCTCTAATTAAGCTTCTGCTTAGCTTTTTAAAATGGGATGCTTCCTTAGAGGAGAAATGAGAGGCCATAGATACATATTTATATATTACAGTATGATTTAATGTAGATCAGAAGATCTTGTTACATGGAACCAAAATTGTTCTTTGGTTAATTTAATTTTTCTTAAAATTCTTAAATTTTTACATTGGAAGTTTTAGCTTCACGTCTGTTTCTTTTTCTAATTGGGATATTTGATCAGTATAGTTTATTTTACTTAAGTAAAGCATTTCTGCACAAGCCTAATGTCTCACAATTATCGTGACATACCTATATATTGGTTTCTGTAACCTTTGAACAATCTGATGAATTAAAATCTGGTCATCAAAAGCAAATTTCATCTGGGGAGATGAGAGGATTTTATAGTGTATTTGAATGTAGGAAATGTTTTTCTTAAAATAGTTCTTAAGCATGTTTCATTTCTTTAAAATAATTTAATAAGCTTTTTTTTAAATTTACCAACAATAAAAGTTAGTGTGTTTGTCTCAATTGCTGGTCTAAATGTGTATGTCAGTTACAAGGGAGAAAAAGGGGTCAAAATGGCTAAGCCTTCTCCCTTTACTTGTTTTGATTCGTTGGGCTACAAATCTTGTGTTACCTTCTCTCGAAAAGTGCCTCTATACAGGCTGTATTTCATTGTACTGTAGAAAAAGACAAGTAGGATTTTTCGTTCTGGAGTTTCCTATGAAACCTACTGGTGAAAGTGTAAAACCAGGAGACTTTTATGGATTAGCTAGTAAGAGTTTTGTTATGAAACCTTTGTAACGGGTCTAACAGGAAGACCAGGGAGAGACTAGATGTAGGAAATACCTGGTCCCATTAAACTGCTGATGAATAGACATCATAGTATTGTGGGGATTGTTTATTGTAGTGATTTTTCTGGCTTATCAGAAGTGTTAGTCTTTTGTTTTTCATGCTTGTGTCAAATTTATATCTTGTAATTAAACTTTTTATTTTGAGATAACTGTTGATTCACATGCAATTGTAAGAAATAATACAGAGAGAGATCCAGCCTGCCCTTTACTCAGTTTCCCCCAGTGGTAATATCCTGCAAAACTGCTGTAAAATATCACAACCAGAATATTGACATTGATAAAGATACAGAACATTTTCATCACCACAGGGGTCCTTCCTGTTGTCATTTTAAAACCACACCTACTTCCCTCCTACTCCGATCCCCTCGTTAACCCCTGGCAACCACTAATCTGTTTTCCATTTCTATAATATGTCATTTCAGGAATGTTATAGAAATGGAACCATTTATGTAACCTTTTGAGGTTAGCTTTTTCTACTCAGTATAATTCTTTGGAGATTCATCCATGTTGTTTCATGCATGTACCAGCAATTTGTTCCTTCTTCTTGCTGAGGGCTCTGCCACAGTGTGGATGTACCACAGTTGAATCATTCACTCAGTCAAGACATCTGGGTCGTTTCTAGTGTGGGGCTATTACAAATAAAGCTGCTATAAGCATTTGTGTACAGGTTTTATATGAACATAAGTCTTCATTTCTCTAGGATAAATGCCCAGGAGTGCAATATGTAATTGTCTTAAATATTTCCTTCACGTGCATTTGGAACCACATCAGATAGTGTTATAATTTTCACTTTGACCTTCAGACATAATGTAGAACATTCAAGAAAAAGAAAGTGTATTGTGTTTATCTGTATTTTTACTTGCTGTGTTCTTTCTTCCTTTCCGATGTTCCAAGATTCTTTTCTTTTATCATTTCTTTTCTGCTTAGAGAATTTCCTCTAGCCATTCTATCAGTAGATCGGATGGTGACAAATTTTCTTAATTTTCCTTCTTCTGAGAATGTCTTATTCCCCTCCATTTTTGCTGGGTATAGGATTCTGGGTTGACAGTTCTTTTTTTTCAGTGAAAAAAAAAAATGCCACTTCCTTCTGGCTTCTGTAGTTTCTGGTAAGAAGTCCACTATCATTCTAATTGCTTTTCCTTTCAAAGGTAAGGTATACTTTCTCTCTGACTGCTTTCAAGATATTTTCTTTGCATTTAGTTTTCAGAAGTTTAATTATGATGTGTCTGGCATGGGTTTCTTCAGGTTTATCCTGTGTGGGATTTGTTCAGCTTCTTGAGTCTGTGCTCTTGTTGCTCTTTCCAAATTTGGTTAAGTTTTCAGCCACTATTTGTTTGAGTACTTTTTCAGCTCTGCTTTCTCTCTCCACTCTTTCTGGGTTCTAGTGATACAAATGTTAGCTCTCTTACTGTAGTGCCCTAGGTCCATGCCACGAGGCTCTGTTCTTCCCCGCCCTACCCCCCACCAGTCCATTTTCTCTCTTTGTTCAGATTGGGTAATTTCTATCTTTCAGTTCACTGATTCTTTACTATGTTCTTTTCATTCTGCTGTTAAGCCCATCCAGTGAGATTTTTATACCTTCTTGTTCTTTGCCAAGACTCTGTTTTCTTTTTCCTCTGTCCCAAACATGTTTGTAATTGCTTGTTGAAGCATTTTTGTTATGGCTGGTTTAAAATCTTTATCAGATAATTCTCTCATTTCTGTCATCTCAGTTTTGGCATCTGTTGATTATCTTTTTGGATTGTTTTAAATCTTTCTAGTTCTTGATAAGATGAGTGGTTTTCTGTTGAAACCTGGACATTTTTGCATTATGTTCTGAGACTCTGGATATTATCTAAACCTTCTGTTCCCACTGGTTTTGATGACACTGTTTTGGCAGGGGGATTGGGGGTGCCTCCTTGTTACTGCCTGGAGGACATAGAAGTCCAGATTCCCTACTCAGCCTCCATTGACATCCAGGGGAAGGAGATCCTTCTTTACTGCCAGGTGAGGGTGGAAGTGCAGGCTCCCCATGTGGTCTCCACTGATACCGCTAGAGTAGAGGTGGGGGCATGTTATCAGCCAGCAGGGTAGAAGTCCTGTTTCCCTTCTTGGCCTGCCTGACACTACCCTGGTTGGGGGGTTGGGCCTCCTCATTATGCCCTCATGAGGTGGAAGTCTAGGTTCCCCACCCGGCTCTTGCTGATGTGGGTGGGGGTGGGGCCACAGTATTTTCTGTGGTGTTTGGCTGCAGTAGAGTAGTTATTGTCAGAAGTTTTCTGTCCTGCTTAGGCTGCCCCTTTCTTGTTCCTTTGACTAGAGAGAGCAAGCTTTTGTTGTTTTTTTTGTTTTTTTTTTTTTTGTCTCTGCCAGTTGGCATTTCCAGGTTGCTGGATTCTTCAGCTCCAAATCTGGGATATCTTAGGCAAAAATTGGGCCCTGAGGTCCCTAAGTGGTCTGCCTTATCTCTGCTTTTCAGATTCTTCTTATGTTTTATATATAATGTCCGGAGTTTTTAGTTGTACTTAGTGGAAATAATAGGGGAAAATACATCTACTCCATCTTCCTGGAAGTGGGAGTCCCCAAATTTACATTTTTAATCTGTTTAGACAGTCGTACCAAATATATAACCATTACTGGGGAAAATGTCACATACTGTGTATATTATGTGATGCTTTGCATAATATTGTGCTCTTGAGGACTGCTAGAAAATAAGATCTTTATTTAAACTGAAATTCATTGTTCACATTATTAATGAAAACTTTTCCCCTCTAGGAAATAATGCAAAAGGTGTCCCAAGGCTCCTGACCAGTGAACAAAGATTTGAGAAAGACAGCCAAGCTCATGTTTTCTCCTGATCAAGAAAATCATCCATCCAAAGCACCAGTAAAATATGGTGAACTCATTGTCTTAGGGTAAGGTTTCTCCATCTGATGACACGTAAAATTTAATAATATATAGTAACTTTGACATCTTGGTTAAAAGTATTTTTTTTAGCATTTGTATCCTACCTATTTCTGAAAAGGATTTAAAGCTGCAGGGTAATATTACCAAATCAAGAAACTCTTTTAATTCTCATTTTTATGCCATCTTGTCAGGTGCTCAAATACCGCATAAACTTTGCCTCACCCTCACCCCCTGAAAGGACAAAGCTTCTTAAGGATGAAATGAAAAATGTATTTGTCTGAAAGTCACATAATCATTTCATTTGTCTTCCCTATGCCATCTTTTAGAAAAATTTGCCTCAGCTGACTTTACCAAAAATCCCCTTCCCCTTTAGGTCATTTCTTCTGGGTTAGCATTTATTTGTTCCTTTGCCCCTCTGAAGCGGTTGTTGTTTTGTGCGTATAGTCCTGTACTTTGTGAAACGAGTTGTACAGGCATAAGGATACATGACTCTGAAGCCCAGGACCTCGCTGCTTGTTTGCTTCAAGAGTCATCTATCCATACAGCTCACACAGACACAATCTAAAGATTAAATAAATTGAAATAATGGAATCATCTATTCTTCAATCTAAACTTGCCATAACTGTCAAAACAGAAGCACAATATTAGTCTAACTAGAGATCTCAGAAACTAGAAATTGCAAAATTTGCAAAAAAGCAGCTCTAAACATTACAGAATCAGGCCGGGACAAGTTCTTGTTTAAGTGAGAATGTATCCGTTATTTCAGATGAGAGAGTAAGAGAAATTGGGGAGGTAATGTGGAGTTATTGAGCTTGACTGGAAGTCAGGAATCCTGGATTCCAGCGCTTATTCCAATACTGCTCACTGTATGACCTTGGGCAAGTCACTTAACCAGTCTGGGCCTTAGTTTCCTCCTCTGTAAAATGACAATTAGATAAGATCATCTAAGGTCCTTTAAGACTTAAAAAATTTTTTTTCCAAACACAGAATTTAGAAGATCGTAAACTTAATATAGTAACTACAATATTACAACTTCAAATCACATAGATTTTAATGTATTAATGACAAACAGTTTTTAACTACCAAAAACTATTGCAAGTTAAATTCCTCTAGCAGGAAATTCGAGTCATTTGAAGACTAGAATTTCAAATTTAGTATATGGTTTAAACTGCCTCTCCTAGCCCAGCAGTTTCTCAGTTAATCCTTAGCAATAGAGTTGTCTCTGTATCTGGCACTTGATGTCTTAAAATGCAAATAATGCTTCTTCCCACCCCTCTAGAAGGAGAAGTGAAGCTGGATACGGTTGTCAGTTTCGTGCTGTTGCTACTTACAAAAGAGCTTTGAGCTACAGGAACACAATGTGGGAATAGAGAGCATATCTCCAGAAGAGAAACAAGTCATGTGACTCTTCTGGACAGTAGTGGGGGGCAGTAGTGAGGGGCAGTGAGGAACCCCACAGTGAGACTAGTGGCCACACAGCCTAGAATAACAAAATTAATGTATTAGCTGAGGGGCACTGCTCTGAACTTTTAGCAAGGTTTGCAAGATTAGCAAGGGCTTTCTCCAGTAGAAATGAGTGTTTTATTTTTTTATAAAGGATCAGTATAATTTCTATAAATGGTAGTCTTTGAGTAAACTCCCTTCTATTCCTTGTCAGCCATTAATGTAGGCCATTTTACAATCACATTCTCCTCCAGCCTCAAAATTGTCCCTGTTCCCTGCTTCATTTTCCCCCAGGTTGACCAACTATATGTAAGAGACCATCAAACCAAAGATTTTTTCTGGGTGTTAGGGATGCTGGGGGTCTGTGAATAAGGAGAGATTATTATTAAGCTACTGCTCATGCCATAATGAAGCAGTAAAGAATGAAAAAAAACATGACAAACACCTGGATTCAAATTCTGCCTTTGCCAGTGTCACTTGTGTGACCTTCAGAAAATAACTTAATTCCTCTGAGGAATAACTTAATTCCTAACCTGTAAAGGTGGAGAGTGATGCCAATCTCAAAGAGTTTTTATGAGGATGGATTAAGTGAGATAATATATGGGATAGAACCCAATAGTGCCTAGTACATAGTAAACACCCAAATGTTCTGTTTTGAACTGTTTTCCTATTAGTTCAGTTGCTTACCTTCAGGACATGTATATATGTTATCATAGAGAAATGGTCATAACGTCTCAACAACAAAAGTATGTTTAACTACTACTTAGCAGGCATCTCAGTTGGACAAGTTTTGCCAACATAATGTGAATGTGTATGTGTACATTTAAGATAGCTGAGACTTAACAAGTCTAAAACATTCTATTTCGAAAGTGCAGCTATTTAAGATGTTTGGTTCACAATTAAAGGAGATTCCATTTTAAACAATTCATACCATACTTTTAAAGATTGTATTAGCACATGCAAACATTCACCTTTAAAAAAAATTGAATGAGTCATAAGGAGTCAGATATGCTATTAATCAGCTCTTGAGTATCTTGAATAAAAGAGGGAAGAAAAATATAGATAACTCAAAGCTATGTATAATCCAGAAGGTACTTTTCTGTGACTTGGAATGTAGCCAAAAAGAATCTTATTTTGTTTCACACTCAGCAGCTGCACTGGGGGTCAGTGATTGCTCAAAGGAATTTGAGATACTTATAATGTGCTAATAGATAAGTAATCGGGAGTTGATATTATAAAGCAAAGTAAAGCATTTGTTTTTAGAATTGTGTGGTTCTTACAAGAGATCACCTAAACTTTTTTTCCCCCATCAGGTATAATGGGTCTCTCCCAAATGGCGATAGAGGAAGGAGGAAAAGTAGGTTTGCTTTATTTAAAAGACCTAAGGCAAATGGGGTGAAGCCCAGCACTGTGCATATTGCTTGTACTCCTCAGGCTGCAAAGGTAAAAAAAAAAAAAAAAAAAAAGCTAAATAAATTAACTTGGAGAAATTGGAAGCCTTGTACATGTTGTGTATATTCTCTAGCATTCCCTTCACATTGTATACCAGAAGTTTCCTTTTTGTTTGGGTGGGAGAAGATACTTTGGAGACATGATGTTTGAAGGGCTGCCATATAGAAAGAAGGGCCTCAGACTTTTGTTTTATGACAAACCAAGATCAGTGGGTGGAAATTAGAAGGAAACATTCCCTTTTCTTATTAAAAAAAGGTGGGAGTGGGGCCAGGGCTTTACCTGGTATTAAGAAGTGTGCGGCTGTCTGCCCTGAGAAGTAGGGAGTTCTCACTGTTACTGGAGGGACCTCACCTGGGCTGGGCAAGGAATGCAGTATTATATAATAATAAGTGTATTCTGGTCCTAGAAGCATGTTTGGATGAGGTCATTTTTTTAACTAAGGGTCTTTATCAAAGATTCTATGGATGTTCTTGTTTTTATTTATTTTTTGTTTGTTTTATGACTCAGCTTTTAGCATAGCTTGAACAAAGTAGACCTCAATAATTATTAAATTGAATCAAAGCTATGAAAGCAAATACTCAATTGTATCTACAATATAACTTCTCAATCTCCTGGCCTATATAATGCTTCTAGCCCCTTTTCCTTTCCCTACCAAAATCTCCAGAAGCCAGGCCACCATTTCAGGACACTTGGGCTTTTCCCAAAGTGATAGACAATTAGGCGGAATTTCAGATCTTTGCATTTCTCATAAATCCCTCTACTTTTAATTTTATAACACAGACTGAATTTGATATGTGATGAGTGAATAAAAATTACAGCGAGTTCCTTGACTTCTGGAAGTACCTGTATCTTTAGCTAAGCAGCCCTAAGATGTGTATTAATATTATACCATCTGAGGTATAGCTTTGTAAGTTAAATAAACGAGAGACAGAGAAATTGGCATATGATGCCTTGTTTTAGGTCACAGCTCCACTCCCTGAAGTTAATTGCATTTTTGGCTTTGAGGGTGGTATCTAAAACAGAGTCCTCACACCTTGACTAGGCCTCCTCTATTATTATTTGAAAGCCAGTGAATGTAGAAAAGGGATGATTTTTTTTAGGTGTATCTTTTAACTCCTTTTCAGAGACGGGATGTGCTAAGCAGTTGGTGGAAGTGAACTGCTTATGGATCCAGTCGTAGGAGCTTCTTTCCAGTATCTCCCCACAGGAGTGCTCTTGGCATTTTGGGGGTGCCAGCTTTCTTTGTGCAGGACTGTCCCATATATTGCAGGATGTTTAATATTCTTGTCTCCACCCACTAAATGCCATTTAAGCCCTCAAATCATTATGACAGCCAAAAAACGCACTACATATTTCTAAATGCCCCTTAGACAGCTAATACTACCTCTAGTTGAGAACCACTGTCATAGGGAAAATATTTCTAATCTCTACCTTTATAATGTCCTACTCTGTACCTCGCATTTTTACTGTCATGCTCCTAATGTTTTTATTGTTAGCTCCTTTTCATCTTTACTAGGCAACAAGAATCTTAGGGATCAAAGATTGACCCTTTCCTCTTTCAGTTTTGGAGGACTGTGGTAGTGAGGTCATGAAGAAAACTCATTGTTTAGTCTGGCAGTCATTTGGGATGAGTGGTTAATCCCTGCCTTCCAGTCCAGTGGGAACTTAACTTGACATAGTTCTTATTCTCAATCTAAGAGTAGGTTTTAAGAGCGAAAAAACAGGGATTACAATCTCCAAGTACACAAAAAACTGTTTTTAAATCTCTTTAGCCATTAAGAATTAACTTCCAAAATACTGAGCAATTATTTGATTGAAAAATCAGTTGCTTAGTGCTGAGTTAAAGCAATTGTAGGTTATAAAACCTATAAAACAATTATATAATGTTGGAATACATGAATGTGTAGGAAAACATGGGAGTCATCTAGACTGCATTCTTGAGGTTGGATACCTCTATGAAGAAAGAAGAGTAGGGAGGGACATGTAAGCAGCCTTGCTTGTATCTGTAGAGTTTAACAACTTTTGAAAAATCAGGAGCAAAAATGGCATTTTTAAGCTTTGATAATGCCGGGTAGTTAGTTTAGATAATGCCCACATGCTTGTTTATTCTCTTCATATATTTGAAAATTTCACAGTCTTAAAGTTGTTGTTTTAAGGCTTTATCTATTACAGGTTAGCTACAAATTGAAAGCAAGTAACATTTTATAATGTCAAAGTTCTAATTAAGAAGCTGTTTTTTCATTTAGCCTCTTTACTATGTACAGTCATTCTTTTGTGTTTTTGTATCTGTTTTCCTTTTACGCAACCTATTTCCACTTCCTTTCTGTAGGTTTTTCCCCCCTCTGATATTATCTTCAACTCATGCACATAGAAAACGCCTGAAAACAAAACTGAAAAGTTCTTTTTAGCAATATTTTTAGTTTGGGATAGGTCAGAAGTACAGTCATAAGCATTATATCCATTTCCTTTGGTAATGTTTAATCATTCTATGAATTTTTATGTATCTTGCCCAGCATGTGGCAAATATTTGTCATCTATAGAGTCACAGAATGGTTAGGAAAGCAGTTAACTCTGCTTATTGGTTAACTGTAACTCTTCGAGTTACTTTAAAAATAAAATTCCTCTTATTCTGCAAAATTTTTATTTTCTCCTTATCAGAGCAGTACTGAGGACTGTTGTCAGTTTCTACATGGGATTTGGTTTTGATTACTTTATAATTTAAAATACTTACAAGGGAGGTCCAGATTTTATAGTATTTTTATACTATGAAATTGTGTTCTTACTCTATAACTGCTTCAAATTATTCTTCTACACCCCAGTCAACTTGAGAAACTACTGTCACAGCTGAGGTTATGTGAGAGTTATTAATCTTTACCAGAAATTTCAAGGGGAAAATATGTCAGATATGTGATTACCTTTCTTTTTTTTAATGAAAAGATTATCTGATTTGATTGACCTGCCAGCTAATTTTTGCTATTAATCTTTTCTTTCTTAGGCAATAAGCAACAAGGACCAGCATAGCATATCATATACCTTATCTCGGGCCCAGACGGTGGTGGTTGAATATACTTATGACAGCAACACTGATATGTTTCAGGTATTATAACATCTGAATTTTTTTTCTTGAAAAACAAAAAAATTAAAAACCTGTCAGTAACTTTTGCTGTCATCAGATTAAGGATTATCATATTTTAATAATGTATTTCATTAAAATATATATTGATTTCTAAACCTCATATATAGAAGTCAGCATAGCATGATTAACAGATAGGCTCCGAAATCAGAATTCCTGATAAACCACCACTTAGGCACTCTGTGCCTCTGTTTTTTTCTTCCTGTGAAGTGCAGATAACAGAACTTCCCTCATATGACTGTTAGGAGGCTTAAAAGTGTTAGTACATGTAAAGTGTTCTGAGCTGTGCCAGGTAGCTGGTAAACACTTAGCCGTTAATAATAACAATAGCTATGATAATAGCTCTGTTAGCTATTGTTATCCAAAAAAGGAACTAAGGAATATTCTGCACACATTTATGACTTTTTTTGCCACTATTTGTCATCTTCCTCTCTAGGCAACAAAATACAGGCAATTTCCAACTGTTCATATCATATATGTGAAATCAAACTTGCTTCTCAGCACATATTTATTTGGTCTAAGCTACTGGTGCAGTACAAGTTTTTTTTCCTCTCATTCTTTGTACTAATCCAGTGCTGATGTTTTGATAAACTGATAGATGATAGAACAGCCAAACCCAAAGATGTAAACAAAATTCATGATATCTTTTCCCTTAATATTGGGTTTGGTAAAGCCCTCAGCTTTTTTAAAACAAACTTAAATAGGACATAAAGTACCTGATAATGTTGTTGTTACAGTTATTATCCCAATTACTTTTCAGTTTTTCTTTATTTTACAAGATTAAATGAATGTGAAAAGGCCTGGAGTAATTACAACAAATAGCAAAATATTTCTTTGAAGTCATTTGCTCCCTCCCAGCACGTTTGATGGAATACAGTCATGTGCTGCATAACATTTCAGTCAATGACGGACTGTGTATATGACAGTGGTCCCGTGAGATTAGTACCATAGAACCTAGGTGTACAATAGGCTATACCATCTAGGTTTGTGTACACACACTCTATGATGTTCACACAACGACAAAATCGCCTAAGGACACATTTCTCAGAATGTATCTTCGTTGTTAAATGACGCTTGACTGTACTGAATTTTTTAGAATAGTCTCTATAGTTAATATTAGAATGTGGATATTTATTTATGTCCTCTTTGCTTTTACCAAAAAATTAAAAGTAAATAACGTCCTTAATGAAGATGAAGTTTTGGATCTTAATGAGAACCTAACACAAGCTTTAGGATGATTTTTCACATTTTATTTTACTGACAACCAGTTCAAATGAATGTGCTTAATTAGCTTTTTTAAAAATCAAGTTGCTGCCTAGATATTTGATCATAGACTGGAATTTTAGTTTCAGAAAGTACCTTGTATTTATTTGTTTATCCCTTATCTTTTGTCAATAAAGTTACTGAAATCTTG
The DNA here is from genome assembly GCF_057802395.1 of Ceratotherium simum simum. NCBI lineage: Eukaryota > Metazoa > Chordata > Mammalia > Perissodactyla > Rhinocerotidae > Ceratotherium > Ceratotherium simum. The sequence continues at coordinate 21,372,595 of NC_141910.1, forward strand.
TGAGTTAAAGATTACAGAATTAGTTGGGGGCAAAATTGGGATTAAACCAGGCATCCTGCATTATGGAATAGTGTCTTCACCCTCTTATGAAGGTCCTTACATAAGTTGTAACACTTTTTGTTTTCTTCTTTTCATATGGGAATAGAGAGTTTTTCCCAATATAGTAAACTGATTATACCCTTTCTACAAGCATTATACCTATGGAAAATCCAAACATTTCTACATTTAAAAAAACCTGAGCTATATCACAAACTACCCTGGTAAATTAGCCAGTCTTTGAGGAACTGGTTTCATAAGCATTCTAAGATTGCCTACCTTCTAAACTGAACAAGAACATTTATTATTCGATCCATCAGATATTCAGATTCCAACTCTGTGCATTGCTTGACACTACGAAGTAAATAAAGGAGACATTACAAGTTGATTACACACATAGGTGCTACACTGATGGTCTAAATGTGAAGTACAGGCTTCTGAATGGGTTGAAGAAGGGTAGTGCCTTTTTATCTGGTCCTTTCTTTATCAAGTTGAGTAGAATTTTGCCAGTCCAACTAGTAGAAAGGCGTTTTGACAAAAGAGGTGGCAAAGAGGTACACAGTGTGGTAGAAGATTGATGAATAAGCTACTTGTCGCTAAAAAATACTTTTTGTGTGAACAGAAATAACAGGAAGTTAGGCTGGATTGGTAGACGGACTCCAGTTGTGAAATCAGTTTCTAATTATTATCAGAAATAAGAAACTAACAAGTTTGGATAGGTTTTTAATGGGGGTGAGAGAGAATGACATGATAAGATCTGTATTTTTAAAGCTAATAGTAGCAATAAGAAAGAAGAGGAATTACTAAAATTTATCCTAACAAACAATTATATTATATCCTAATGACACACATCTGATCACAATCATGTAGATTTTTTTCTCTTTATAGATACTTAAGATTTCTTCCTTCTTACCTGTCATTACCAATATTGCTTTGATATCTTAAATTTTCTCCTTCGAGGCCCAGATCAGATATCAGCTCTTCTGGAACCATCTCTCTTCCCAAATAAGTTCTGCTTCTGAATACCTTGATTCTGAATATCAATCCTCAATCCAATCCCTGGCTTATACCTTTTGGCTCTAAAAGAGCCTTTTATTTTTGGAAATATTTTTAGTTTCAAAGGTCTGAGACCATTTTCTTTGGATATCATTATCTTTTTTTTTTTTTTTTTTTAAGATTTTATTTATTTTATTTTCCCCCCCAAAGCCCCAGTGGATAGTTGTGTGTCGTAGCTGCACATCCTTCTAGTTGCTGTATGTGGGACTCGGCCTCAGGATGAACGGAGAAGTGGTGCCTCGATGCGCACCCGGGATCCGAACCCGGGCCACCAGCATTGCAGCGCGCGCACTTAACCACCAAGCCACAGGGCCGGCCCCTGGATATCATTATCTTAAAAATAAGGAAAAGGGACATCCAGTATTACATTTGTTAACCAACCAATTTCCCCCTAAAACTATCCAAACTAAATAAAGACTTTATACTTGATGACAGGACAAAAACTCTGAAGAGTTTTATCCAAAAGTGTGCTGATAAGGGGAATTTTTGAGGTTCAACTATGCAAAGAATGACTTTTAAGAGTCATCATCTTTGTAGAGAGTCATTATTTTTTCTCGGTACCCACATTCTTCAATTTTATGATATTACTTTATAACAAATACATTAATAAACCGATCATTTTTAAATGTTTACTTCAAAACCCTGTGACACTTGTCAGTTCTGTCACCTGTTCCACTGATTTCCTTTTTTCTTTTCAACTTTCATCTTTCAAAATGAAATTAATTTATTTACTAGCTGGCACCTTTGAAGATATTTTTAATTCATTGACACCTCACCCACTAGAACTCTTACATGGGAACCTTGTCTCTGAAATATGGCCAAGAACCAGCAAGAAAATAAAAAGGCATAGAAAATTAAATCTAAGCATAGAAAATAAATGCCACGTAGGCTGTGCATGCACTGAAATTCCTTTTCTCTGCTCCCTGGAGAATCCCTTAGGCTCTCACCAAGACCCTGTTGAAATACTGTTCTTTGAAGTTTGGTTATTTAATTTGTCAACCCATAGTAGAGTAAGAGTAGCTGGTTAGAGGAGGGGTATGCGGCTAGAGAAAGTATGCCCAACAGCTAGAAATGATGGCTGACAACCTGACAGAAAAGACACAAGAAAATCTATGAAGAATACATAAGACCTCAAAGCAAGGCTATGTAAGCCCTTAACATAAGGATTAGTGTTCTTGTACACCTTTATAGCATGTGAAGACATCACTGCCTTTCAGCTTAATGTAAATGGAATTCATAGTGTAATGTCCTGGAGTCATCATAAAAGATTTACTTATATATTCACTATATTCTGTGAAAGAAGGTAGTAGTAATACATGGTAGACATATTTCCATCCAAAGGAGTTAAAAATAAAATCCACAGCCATCTAGAAATCTCAGCCATCCTAAACTCGTCATTCCCTGAGGGTTTCATATATTCTGGGTCATAAATTCCCACTTAATTCTGTGCTCTTAGTGATTATTACATCAGAGCAAATCTGACAGATTAGTTTTCAGGGGTATAGATGCCCCCAGAGTTAAGTGTGGTAAGTTTAAGGTTTAGAAATTTCAGAAGCTTAATGATTTCACCTTATTGTGCCTTTCTTGAATGGATTTTCCACTGTGTTCCTTTGAATGGGTTTATAGATATTTCTTTTTCCCTTAGATTGGTCGGTCGACTGAAAGTCCCATTGATTTTGTAGTAACTGACACAGTTCCTGGAAGTCAAAGTAATTCTGATACACAGTCAGTGCAAAGCACTATATCAAGATTTGCCTGTAGAATCATATGTGAACGGAATCCACCCTTTACAGCACGGATTTATGCTGCAGGATTTGACTCATCAAAAAACATCTTTCTTGGGGTAAAAAGCTTTTTTCCTAAATGATGCAGTTTTCATAACCACTTCTATTTCCAAATTACAAATAAATGGAAGCTCACTATTCTTATTCCTACTAGGAGAAGGCTGCCAAATGGAAGACATCAGATGGGCAGATGGATGGCTTGACCACTAATGGCGTTCTTGTTATGCATCCGCGCAATGGGTTCACAGAAGACTCCAAGCCTGGAATCTGGAGAGAAATATCAGTGTGTGGAAATGTATTCAGCCTGCGTGAAACCAGATCAGCTCAGCAGAGAGGAAAAATGGTAAGTACTGAGATGTATCTTGTTATTTAGCTACAATAAACACTTAGGGTGATTTGGACTGAATGCATTACATATTCCCCAAAACTCTTAAATCTCTTGCTAACACAGAGTACTACTAAGTCTGACTATCAAACACTGACTATTAAATACTAAACTAGAGGATAATACTTTAATCTTTCTATTAGGACACTAAAAATTTTATTTTTTCATATTATGTTAATGTATTTTAAAACCTAAGCTTTCCTAAATTAAACAGTACTCTGTGTCTTTTCTACTCATATCTGTATATCTTTGACCATGATATTTATTGGAAATAATAGACTTACTTACTAACCAGATGTTTTAATCATAAATTGTCTTTACTATAAGCCTGAAAAGAAATATGTTACTGCTCACTATTTTATCCTTGATTTTCAAATTTACGTTTTCATAACTGTCATTGGAGTTTCTTAAATATTTAGTAACAAACATAGGAAACTCAATTCTTGAGTAAGGAGCACATAAGAAAAAAACTCATGTAAAAATTCTAAACATAGTGATGAATGTATTTTTTGATTCTTGTTTCCTCTAGGTGGAAATGGAAACCAATCAGTTACAAGATGGCTCATTAATTGACCTCTGTGGTGCAACATTGCTGTGGCGTACTGCAGAAGGCCTTTCCCACACTCCTACAGTGAAACATTTAGAAGCTTTAAGACAGGAAATCAATGCAGCACGACCTCAGTGTCCTGTAGGGTTCAACACACTAGCATTTCCTAGTATGAAGAGGAAAGATGTTGTCGATGAAAAACAACCCTGGGTATACCTAAACTGTGGCCATGTGCATGGCTATCATAACTGGGGAAACAAAGAAGAACGTGATGGAAAAGATCGTGAATGTCCTATGTGTAGGTCCGTTGGTCCCTATGTCCCTCTGTGGCTTGGATGTGAAGCTGGATTTTATGTGGACGCTGGCCCTCCAACCCATGCATTTAGCCCATGTGGGCATGTGTGTTCAGAAAAGACAACTGCCTATTGGTCCCAGATCCCACTTCCTCATGGTACTCATACTTTTCATGCAGCCTGTCCCTTCTGTGCACATCAGTTGGCTGGTGAACAAGGCTACATCAGACTTATTTTCCAAGGACCTCTAGACTAATAAACAGTCGTCCTCCAGGACTGTGTTATAAATTTATAAGCTAAGTGAGTTGATTTTCCAACCTGTTGTCCACGTCAGTTTCTCTGCTCTGGTCGTTTGCATTAAGATGAAGAATTTTTTTAAACATTTATAATAAATAGTAGCAATTTCTCAGCAAAAATCTGGGAGACGCAAGCAAAGGAATTTCCAAAAGTACCAGACTTCTGAATTCTGAAAATATATTTTGAGGAGAAAAAGACGTAGTCTGATTTGATGATGCCTTCATTTTAGTGTTTTTGAATCACCCATCCTCAGTGTTGAAAAATTGTTTTGTATAACTGAGGGTACTGTTGGTTCAAACTATGTAAGTTTACAGTTTGTTGCAAACATTGTAAAATACAGCAACATGTATATTAACTTTTTTTCTATTTATCTTTATTATAGAAAATATCTTAGAATGTTCTTGATCGAGTAGCATGGTAACGATGGTGTCACACTCCTGGTGTGAGTGGTAGTTTAGCAAGCATAGCTCAAGGATTTGCAAGGTTAGAAAGAAGGACAAGAGAGCCTCTCTCCCCACCCCCATCTAATTATGGAATTTGGTAAATTAGAATACTTTATAAAACCAAATTCATATTAATTACCATTGTGTAAGAGGTGTTTGTTTTTAACCACATTGAAGATAATCAGGAAAGGTTTTTTTCCTTAATGTTTCTCTTGAGTGTAGTACTATAACAAAAACTTAATGCTAAGAAACATTTTATATGCACCTTTAAATATGCAATTTAATCTAGATTATCTATTTTTCTCCCATGATAACTAATCTGTTTTTAGTATCAGCAACATTTGGCAAGTTTATTTTTTAGATATAAACTGTGGTTCATCTGTTCACTGTTTCTAGAAAAAAATCATTTCCATGAGAAGAAGCGTAAATTAACAAGAAAGGAAAGTGACTTGATTTGCTTTTAGAAAAAGAAATGCTTAATTAATTAACTGTTCTATATTTGGCCTTATCCAGGCTTTAAGAAATCCAGAGAGATATAAAGGGTTGAATGACAATAGTGCCCCCTTTTTTTAACCTAGCAGACCAGACTTAACTGTGGGCTTGAATCCTAAAGAGAGTTGCCACAGTGTGACTCAAGGAAATGTTTGGTTGGCAGATAGCACCAGTGACAGCAGAGTGGAGGGACATATTTGTATGGTCTGTTCATTCTCTAATTCTAATAAAATCTTTTGCTCTCAGAAGCAAGAGAAAGTTTCTTCTTCCTCCCTTCCCCCCACCTTTTTTTTAATGCACCACAAGGAAAGTATAGACAGTTGCACTACATGAAACCCTTTGTGACACTTGTAGAAATCAATACACTTTTAGATTAGACAGAATCCTTTTTTAAATCTCTTGATTTGTTTTCCTTTAGTTCGAAAAGTTGTATAATACTTAATTGACTAGCAGATTTTTATATGTGGTAGCATAGCTTTAATTTATCCTATTACAACGCTGTTCTGAATTTTCTTTTGGTTAAAAAAAAAACAAAACCTGTTGCTTAGAAGCCATGAACTATTTCATTTTACTTAAACTTGTCAAAATTTCCTTGTTTTTAAAAATGATCATTTGGGTTCACTCAGGAAATGCATGTCAGGAAACTTGTGTTATAAGTTTACTAGTTGTGATGTATCAGTAACTGCTGTTAGCCCTTTTTCAAAGAAATATAATTGATTTTGAAGTTTTCTAGATTGTCACATGCTTTGTGACTAATGCAAGGAAACCAAGTCCTGTATTGTATTTGTTCTAGTCATTTCTATTCAGGCTATATATTGTAGTTAATTTTTATTTGCAATTAATTTATTCAAACTAAGTAAATACTTTTCAAAATAGATATTTGAATTTGTCTCTGTGAGTTCGTTTTTGCATAACTGAGAATGAGAAACCAGAAGTGAAAACTTGTGGACAAATCTACCCTACACTCCAAAAATATTCACTTGAAATAGATGAGTTTGCATTTAATGTAACACTTTAAATCTCTAGCTCTCTTGGGAAAGCATCTCTTACTTATTAATAAAGGAACTTTGTTTAGTGGTTGAATAATTGAGGCCTTTTTCTAAGTTAAGCCCTGCTAGAGAGTTGGCTCTTTGTAAGTTGCATACATAGACTGTTTAAGTAGTGCCCGTGAGACCATAAAAGGTTCATGTTCTTCCCAAAGTGTCTGAATCCCTGCCTTCGTGGGGTTTGTATTCTAGTGGGGAAGATAGAAATGAACAGGAAAAAAGATACAGTATGATAGTGAACGCTGCTGAAGGGACACACAAAGCAGAAAGGGGAGAAACAATGTCACGTGTGATGCTCATGTGTGGAGGGTTTGCACTAAAGAGGAGAGGGCAAGGGAAAGCCCCACTGGAAAGCTGGTATCTGGGTAAACATCTGAAGGAGCTGAAGGGAGTAGCTACTTAGGAGAAGAGCATTGAGGCAGAGGGAACAGCAGATGCAAGGGTCCTCAAGTAGAAGTGTGCCAGGAATATTTCTGTAGTAGCAAAGAGGCCAGTGTGGCTGTGGCATGGAAAGGGGAAGAGGAGTAGGTAAAGCAACACAGGTTAAGTGGAGGGCCGCCCGAGACCTGGCTTTTATTCTGAGTGAGATGGGGGCCATTGGAGGATTTGAAGCAGGGGAGTAAAATGATCCCATTTATATTTTAGTAGGATGCAAATAGACTGAAGTGGGAGGAGGGGGACCAGGCAGGAGACCATTGCAGGAATCCTGGAGAGAAATGATGGTGACTTGGTTCAAGTGGTGGCAGTGGAGCTGGTTTGAAAAGTGACCAGAATCTGGATATGTTTAGAAGGCAGAGCTGATGATATCTGCAGGCAGATCAGATATGGGTATGAAAGAAGAAAGAGGAGTCATGGATGACTTGGCTCAATTAGCCGCAGCAGCTGGAAGGGCAGAATTGCCGTCTATTGAAGTGGAGATGATTAGGAGAAGAACAGTTTGGGGGGAGGGTGCACTGGTTGTGGAATCAGGAACTTAGTCTTGGACGTTAGATTGAGACTCCTATTAGATGAGATATTTGCCAAAGGTAAACTGTCTCCACTTTTTTTTTTAACTGCTGTCAAAGTTCTTAACCACTATGATCAGTGTTCTCCATACAGCCTATGCAAGCTTAGAAACAAAAGTATTCCTCCTGACTAATGGTGAACTTCCTTTCATTGAAATAGAGTTGGGACACCTCTCATGTTTCTCTCTTTGCTTTGGCTGCCCTCTGAGGAAATGAAGTTCTGTTTTCAACTGTAGTTAACTTCCTTTAGCCAATGTGTTCTGATATAGTTTTTTGTCCCTCACTCATGTACACCTTTTTCCTTGGCTTTTGCCTTTTTTAAAAAAACGTCCTCAGTTTTATTGTATCTTAATATTTTGCTGCTTCAAATCCTTTCTGGCAGTGGCAGAGCACAAGTTGTGTTTTGTTTTAAAAATTTTTTTTAAACATTCAAATGTTTATGGAAAACAAAGAATTCTTGAACTTATTTTATAAGTCCAGATTTTAATATCCAGCTTCCCTTAAGGAAATATGCCTGTATTTGATAATTTTTGTCAGCAGAAAATTGAGTAAATAAGATCAAAAGAGTTTTCCTAGTTGTAAAGTATCACGTTCAAACATTCTGTTAGAGGATATGATGGGAATGCTGGTTTGTTTAGGTTGACGTTGGATTGTAAATCCAGCTATGTATGTTAAAGTTAAACCACAGCATAAAATAAATTTCTCATGGGCAACATTTGAGTGTTCAAGCACTGTTCTAAATGCACCATTCTAAGTATATTACTATATTATTTAAAACTTAAAACAACCCTATGAGATAGGAATTATTGTCTTCATTTTACTGTCGAAACCAAGCACAGCAATGTCTAGTAACTTGCCCAAGGTTCACATAGCTCATAACTAGAGGAGTAAGGATTTGAACCTTGGAAGTCTTGCTCCATAGCTGTGTACACAGGCACCACATTTTGCTGCTTCCTTTTTTTTTTTTTTTCCTTTGGAATTTGAAGTCTATATATCACAATTTTTAAAAAGTGATTTCAGATGCCTTACAAAAATTATGTAAGGCATAATTTTGCTGATTATACTGATGACACATCAGTAGCAAAAGTTTTTAAAAGAACAAAAGAAAAAGTTTGGTAGTATAACAAAATCAGAGAATCAGAAGTTGCATGAGTACACGAATGGATTTAATGAAGGCCTGTAAATTTGCTAAAGGTGAGTCAAATGAATTTAGTGCAAAGGTGTTTAGGAGATTATTCAATAAGGGGAGCATGATCAGTTACAAGATCCATGCAGCTGCCTGGAAGGTAGCAAGAAATCCACTGCTGTAGGAACTTATAATCATTTCGGGTCCTGCAACCAGAGAAATTCACATCCAGGAAGTAGTGCCGTTCCTTTGTATAAGAGTGAATTCACGCAGTATTTGTCTTTCTGTGACTGGTTTATTTCACTTAGTGTAGTGTCCTCAAGGTTCATCCATGTTGTTGCGTATTGCAGAATTTCCTTCCTTTTTAAGGCTGAATAGTATCCAGTTTATGAATATACCATAGTTTCTTTATCCTTTCAACTTTGGGACATTTAGGTTGTTTCCACATCTTGGCTCTTGTGAATAGTGCTGCAGTGAACATGGGGGTGCTAATATCTCTTCAAAATCCTGATTTCAATTCTTTTGGATAAATACCCAGAAATGGGATTGCTGGATCATGTGGTAGTTCTATATTTAATTTTTTGAGGAACCTCCATACTGTTTTCCTTAGTGACTGCACCATTTTTGCTTTCCTACCAATAGCGTACAAGGGTTCCGATTTCTCTACATCTGGGTTCCGATTTCTCTACATCCTCGCCAATACTTTTTTGATAATAGCCAACCTGACAGGTGTGAACTGGTATTGTGGTTTTGATTTGCATTTCCCTGATGATTAGTGGCATTAAGCATTTTTTCATGTACTTGGCCATTTGTATGTCTTTAGAGAAATGGCTATTCAAGTCCTTAGCCCATTTATTAATCAAGTTATTGGTTTTTTTTTTACTATTGAGTTATAGGAATTTCTTATATATTTTAGAGCTTAATCCCTTGTCAGATACATGGTTTGCAAAATATTTTCTCCCATTTCGTGGGTTGCCTTTTCTTTCTGTTGACTGTTTCCTTTGCTGTGCAGAAGCTTTTTAGTTTAATGTATTCCTACTTGTTAATTTTTGTTTTTGTTGCCTGTGCTTTTGATGTCGTATCTGCTGCTGCCCCACTTTAATGATGCAAGACATTGAAGGCATTCTTTCCCAAGTTGTTAAAGGACTATCATGGTGCCTGGCACATGGTAGATGCTCAAAAACTCTTGCTTAGATAGTTGTGGAAAACTCTTAGAATTCTGAACCGTTAAGCTACCAAAATTGTCTCTGAGTAGCAGCATTAACAGAAACAGTCAAAAGAATGAAGGTTACAGAAGCTATTTATTTGTTCAGAAAATGTGTTTTCATTGGTTGAAAAGACAAAAATGGAAAAGGTACAGATACTGGAAAAAGTGACAATATCTAGGAGGTTGACAGGGCAACAAGGAGAAAACCCATGGATGGTGCCAGAAGAGAAGAAAAAGGATTATTCTGAAGAAAAAAGAATAAATATCAATTATAACCAAAAAGTATGGCATCCAGACATTCAAGTTTTTGAGAGCCTATTATCGTTAAGAAAAGGCACAGAAGGCAGCCAAGATTGAAAGGGAAAACTAAGATCTACCACCCTTATAATTTCCTGAAGTTGTACTATATCATATTACTGTATAATTACTAATAAAAATATAGAATATAAACTAGAAGGGATCTTGGCAATCAAGTTATAGATGAGAAACCAAGGCCTAGTCAGGTAAAGTGGCTACTGATTGATAAATCTGGTACTAGAACCTCGGTCACCTATGTCTATCCTAATATTCTTGATTATCATGAACTTGAGTCACCAAGATTCAGTTATAGTCCCATGTTTTTTTTGTTGAAGCAGAGATAAGTACATTGCACTTTAATAGTTTTTTTGTTTTGTTTTGTTTTGTTTTGTTTGGTGAGGAAGATTAGCCCTGAGCTAACATCTGTTGCCAATCTTCCTCTTTTCGCTGAGGAAGACTGGCCCTGGGCTAACGTCCGGGCCCATTTTCCTCTACTCTATATGTGGGACGCTGCCACAGCATGGCCTGATAAGTGGTGCGTAGGTCCGCACCAGGGATCCGAACCTGCAAACCTCAGGCTGCCGAAGCGGAGCGCGCTGAACTTAACCGCTATGCCACCAGGCCAGCCCCCATAGTTTTTATTTTTAAATTAAAAGTGTCAGCAGAGTCAAAACGTCAACTCTCATTGTCATATAAACAATGGTTACCAAATGTAGGGGATGGTCTGCTTCAGAATTCTTTTAACTAAAAGGCTGCCTCGGGACCTGCCCCGTGGCTTAGCGGTTAAGTGCGAGCGCTCCGCTGCTGGCGGCCCGGGTTCGGATTCCAGGCGCGCACTGACACACTGCTTCTCCGGCCATGCTGAGGCCACGTCCCACGTATAGCAACTAGAAGGATGTGCAACTATGACATACAACTATCTACTGGGGCTTTGGGGGGAAAAAATAAATAAATAAAATTATTTAAAAAAAAAAAAAGGCTGCCTTGTTTGGAAATGAAAGACAGGAGTAGGAAGAGAGAATCAAGACAAGGCTCTTATTTTACTTTTCTATTTATTGTGAAGTTAGCACAGTTGTTTGCATACCACGCCTCTGCAGGAATGCAACACATTGAGATACTCTTCACTTTCACTTGGTTTCTTTGTCAAAAGACCTTTGGAAAATGAGTTTTTTGAAATGGTGATTGTAAGGTCTCATTAAAATGTTAAAATTACTATATTGCCAAGCAACTCTAAATCTTTCTTAATCCACAATATAATTTAATAATAGTTACTGGAACCCAAAGTGCCCATAAAGTTGTCTCAATCTTGCATTGTGAGGGGCAGATCCCTAGGTGGAGACAGGAATTGAATTGGGCTGGGTGTTTAGGGACAAGAGAAGGAATTTCCCACAGAATAGCTGTCAGAGATCTGTAGAAGGTAGGAGCCCCCAAAGCAGGGATGGGCTCAGGTGGCAGCTGAGGAGGGGTAATGTGAGGAGTTCCCCACTGTGGGTCTTGGTAACATGTTAGGATACCTAAAGTAATTACTTCCAAAGTTGAGTTTGCAATAGGATTGGGGGTGGAAGTGGGGTGTTAGAGAATTTATTGTGGCCCCCATCAGAGACACCATAGTAATTATCCAAATGTTCTGGTGTGGAAATTATAGGAACAAATCATAACATTAAGAGGCAGGCAGTTTCTTGGAGCACGCTCTCTGTCACTCTGTTTCCTCTATGTCTCTCTCTCTCTCTCTCACCACCAACCCCCCCACCCAAACAGCTGCTCCCAATTTCAGAATAAGTATAGCTTCTCAAGATGACTTTTTGAAGGAAACAGTGTTCACTTGAGTGTGTAAATTCTAAAAAGTTTGTTAGTGTAATTTCTATCTTAGTCACACTGCATGAATGCAAATGTTAATTATATTTTGTTTGATTTTATCAAGGAACTTATATATATTATATATATATTATTATTATATATTATAAGGAACTTAACTGTGGCAAGAATCCCTGTATCAGGTATACTATGCGAAGTTGGTATCTAGTTGCAGAGGTAACATAATATAACTGTGAAGTGATACTTGTGATGTGATGAAATGAAAATCAAAGATACTGCTCTTGGGATGTGGCCTTTTGCAGAGAAGCACTAAAAGAACATTTATTGCTTTGGTTTATGCATAGGATTTTTAAAGTTTGAAAGTTAACAATCAAGAGTTTGTTTTGGGGCCGGCCCGGTGGCTTAGTGGTTAAGTGCGTGCGCTTGGCTGCTGGTGGCCCGGGTTCAGATCCCGGGCGCGCACCGACGCACCGCTTCTCCGGCCATGCTGAGGCCGCGTCCCACATACAGCAACTAGAAGGATGTGCAACTATGACATACAACTATCTACTGGGGCTTTGGGGGAAAAAAAATAAATAAATAAAAATTATAAAAAAAAAAAAAAAAAGAGTTTGTTTGAAGGTGCTTTTATGGTTTCGTTATTGCTACTGACTTCAAATATGGCCATATTTATTTACCAAAGTGTTTTAATTCCTGTTTAAATACAAAAGGACCATTGAAAATGTCTGGGTGGAATTTCACAAACACAAGGAATTCTTCAGACAAGGAGAGTCCAAGCCTTAATTCAGTCTGGCCTCAGATACTAGGCCTTAGATGTTCCTTTGTCAGAGTAGGTAGCAATGGGGAGTTATTCACTGTAAATAAACTAGAAACTGAGTGAGTGAGGGGAGTTAGAAAATATCAAGATAAGCATTGCCCCTTCGGAGAGGGTCCAGTTATACCGAAACCAGCATTTCCTGTAATTTTGTAACATACTTTTATGTTTAACTCCTTGGCTCTATCCATGATCATGAATCTCATTACTTGATATCTTATGGGAACAACATAATCCAACCCTTTGGCATCAGTGAGTTAATACTCATTCTACCTCATCATAGTTCCTTAGGACTTTGGTGCTATGTGTGGGACTGGGCTTGTAAGAGCAGATGGCCCCAGACTATTAAATTTATGGCCTCTTCAGTTGGGGAGCTCAGTAGCCTCTTTGAAATACAACAAAGTCTGAGAATCTTAAATGAATTATAAGGTTATCTTCAGTCTAAGGACATTTTTAATAATTCATTGGCTAATGGAAAGGATATTCCAAATTATTCATAGTCGAAACACATCTGAAAGGGTATACTTTGGGGGACAGAGTTCAGAGCAATGACCCAACATATCAAATTCCCTCAAAACAAATTCCAAGGAACTGTCTCTATTAGCCTCTTTTGGAATTTAATTATATGTTGACCTGTGACATCAGTTTGAACATCTTTTTGATCTGCAAAATGCTTGGTTTTATTAGGAATTCAAATAGAAGGTTGATCTTAACTTTTTCATACTTTCCTTCATTATGATGAATGAAGCCTGCTTACCCATGAAATATACTACAAAATGGAAAAGACGTGAAAGAACTGATATAACACGTAGTAGTTTAAATTTTTACTCTGAGAATATTACATTAATTTGAGTTTTGTCATTATTGGTGCTCATTGTGGCTGACACTTTGAGTGACCAATTAACCTTCTGGATTCCCAAATACCGTTGGTCTGATTTATAAGTACACCTGTAACCACAGGACCCAGCTTCGCTAGAGAAGATTTACATGCGAACAAGAAGCTCACATCTCATTAAGTGAGAACATTTCCAGAAAATCTATTTTGTGACTTTGTTTCTTTAAAGTTTGTCTTTATGTGAAAAGGTGATAGAAGTCTTTATTTATTTGGAAAACTTGGTATAATTCAGCAAAATGGAATCTAATGCAGTGACTGTCGTTTTCCTGGCTGGCAAGAACACATTGACTTTTAAGGCCCTCTTTCATTTGCTTCTGTTTACATGGTTCATTTCCAGCTAACATAGCATTTCTGAAATGCCAGCACTTGCTTTTTGTTTCCTGGTGTTTTGTCTAAGCAAACTAAACTTACATGGTTGCTAACAAGGTAATGCCATGTTTTTGTGGAATTCCAGGAGATCAGTTCTCTATGTGAGGTTGGAGATAGTAGAATTGGCTTGTTAATAAATCTAAAATTTGATCCCCTCTCTGGACCAATCATTTTCTCATGGAGAAAAACCATTCTATGACCAGCAAACATGTACCAGAGGCTGATATACACTGGAATGACTGGATAAAAGTATAGTGCAATGCATCATGATTAATATGATCAGAAAAACAGCTCAGAGCAAAATTTTTTTTGGTATCTTAAGTCAGCAATGTGATCTGACCTGTATAGCTGGAACTGAAACTATTTCCTGTCTGATTTCATTCTGCTTCTTAAAGACTAAGGGGCCTTTCGCAATAGAGTAAGGGAGGTCTATGCGAGAGAACAGAATACTTGCAGGAGACAAAGGTTTGATCCTTCATAAAACCTGATGAGATTGTAAAAAATAAGAGGATGTCGTATATAGTCAGCCTTCAGTTAAATATTCATTGAATATTTGAGCAGAACTAGATCCTTCATGAAGGATGAAGAGCTATTTTTAATTTTCTAGGAACCTTGAGATCACAAGATAGGGGAGAGGAACTCCACTTTTGAGTGGAGTAGGAAAGTCATGAGAGTCTTGGCTGACAGTTGTGATACACCTTTCTCTCTCTCCCTGCCCTGTGGGACTCCTGGGGAAACCTCAAAGAAGAAAGCCTGTTGACAACTTAAATTGGAAAGTGCGAGCTGATTTTAATTTGATCTTTTTCTCTACGAAAGCATCACAATTTACAGTGCTCTGTTAAACTTAGTGATTTTTTAAAAAAATATTAAATAAAGATGTCTGGAGAGAGGGAGTCTTTCTTTTCACTCACCATGAGAATGGTTGTTCCACTGAATATCTCTTAATTGCCTGACTAGTCAGACATGTTTATAGAATGGGAAAGAGAAGCATGTATTGAATACCAAATACCTACTTTGGGTTCATTTATTCAATAAAAATATATTGAGCATCTATTAAGTGAGAGGCACTGGAGATATAAAGATGAATAAAATAGAAATAGTCCCTACCCTCACAATGATGAAAATCTAGAAGGAAGCAGGTAAATAAGCAATTACAATTTGATGTTTAAGTGGTATGACAGAAATAAAGATCCTTTGAGAGCACATAGGGGCGTTGAACCAGACTTGGAGGTCAGAGAAGGCTCTTTAGATGGAAGAAGTAATATCAATCAGGGACCTGAAGGAAGAGGGAGATAGCCAAGGTTGGGGGAGGGTGGCAGGTGGAGTCAGTGGGAAAAGGACTCCCAGCAGAGGGAGCAGCTTAGTTTGTGCAGAGGCTCAGAGCCAATAGAGAGTAGCACATATTTGAGGAACTGAAATTGAATGTGGCTGAATGGAGAGTAAAAGGAGGGGAGTGCCAAGAGAAGAGGCCAAAGGCACAGGCAGGAGACTCATCAGACAGGACTTTTGTAAGAAAAGCCAAGGTGTTGAACTTTATGCTAATGGCCATAGGGAATCAGGGAATGACGAGATCAGATCTGCACTTTTGAAAGATCACTCTGGCTGGACTGTGGAGAATGGTGTGCAAGACTAGCAGCAGAGAAAGGATGTAGTTTGAGATCACTATAAGTCATCCATGATGCTGTTCTGTTGGCACTTGAATGTATGAGTCTGAAGCCCCAAGATGAGATCCACCTTGGAGATATGGATTTGGGGATCATCAGCCTGAGGTCCTACAAATGAATGAGATCTCCCAGGAAGCTGTGACGAAGACAGATAGGAACATTAATATTTAAGAAGTTGAGTGGAAGAAAAAAAACCCATAACAAAGATTGAGAAAGAACTGTCAGAGGAGAAAAGAAAACCAGAAGAGATCAATGACATGGAAGCCAAGGGAAGACAATGCATTAAGGAGAGGTGATCTACAGTGTCACATTACTGAAGGGCAAAGTTAAGTTGAGGACTGAGAAATATCCATTGGATTTAGCTATAAGGAAAGTGTTGGTGACCTGGACAACAGCATTGTTGTGCTGTGATAGGAGCAGAAGCCATACTCTGGAGGTTTGAGATCCTGAGGGATGAAGAAGTAGAGACCCAGAAAAGTCAAGTAGTTTGGCTATGGAAGGGAGGAGATGGAGAGGGAGAAGAAACAGAGAGAAGGGAGGGAAGTGAGTAGAGAGGGAAGAGGAGAGGAGGGGAGGGGAGGGAAGGGAAAGGGAAGGGAAGGACGAAAACTGGACAGGGATGCAAGGTTGAAGGAAAGTTTTTGTGTGTGTTTATTTTGCAGATTAGAGCTACTTGAGGATGTTTGAAAGCTGAAAGGAAGGAGCCAGTGGAGTAGGGGAGGAAGATAATGGATAGAGGGTAGTGTCTAGTAGGATGGAGGAGATTGGATCTATAGCACAAGGGAGGAAGTAGCCTTAGACAAGCTAAATTTAGTGTAACTGGAGGGAAAAAAAAAACAGTGGGCATGGATTTGAGTAATTTTGGAGGTGGGCAATTGAGGGCAGAAGTTCCTTTTTTTTTTTTTTTTTTGTGAGGGAGATCAGCCCAGAGCTAACATCCATGCTAATCCTCCTCTTTTTGCTGAGGAAGACCGGCTCTGAGCTAACATCTATTGCCAATCCTGCTCCTTTTTTTCTTCCCCAAAGCCCCAGTAGATAGTTGTATGTCACAGTTGCACATCCTTCTAGTTGCTGTATGTGAGACACAGCCTCAGCATGGTCAGAGAAGCGGTGCGTTGGTGCACACCCGGGATCTGAACCCGGGCCACCAGTAGTGGAGCGCGCACACTTAACCGCTAAGCCACCGGGCCGGCCCTAGGGCAGAAGTTCTTATCTAATGGTTTCTTATATTTTCCCTCTGAAATAAGCAGAGGTCAATTGCTGAGAGAAAAATGAGAGAAGAAAGAGTGAAAAGTTTGAGAGGCATGAAGGAGGTTTGAAGTGGCTACTGGAGAGAATTGGAGACACTGCTGGGCAGCACTGAGGGCCCAGACAAGGTTGGAGAAGGTACTAGATATTGGCATTGATCTGCTTAGTCACATAATTTGAACATCAGCATTTAGAATCCCCAGTATTGGTGTGGGGAAGCAGTTAAATTTATCCAATATTGTTATATAGTTATATTTGGTTGCAAGTGACTGAAGAGCCCAAATAACAGTTGCTTAAACATGAAAGAAGTTGATTGCTCTCTTACATAAAAATCCAGGCAGACTAATAAGGCCAGAATAGAGCACCAAGGTGCCAGGAATCAAGGTTCTTTGTATCTCCCTGCTTTGCTATCCTTAGAATTTGGCTTCCATGTCATGGTCCAGTACAGTTTCACCAGCTCCATCCACTTTGTTTGTATTCTAGTCAGCAGGAAGAAGGAAGAACCAGGAGAAGGGCATATGCCATTGCTTAAATCCATTGACCATAGCTTAGTCCCATGGCACATCTAGCTGCAAGGGAGGCTGACAAATATAATCTTTATTATAGATGACCATGTGTTTAGTTACAGTCTAGATTAAAATTTTGCGCCCAGACCTTGGGAGGTACTAAGAGTCACTGCCACAATAAGGTTTATCTGGGTAGGTACAATAGAATGGGGCTAGGAAGTAAATGTTATTCTCAAGTGGGACTTAAGTAAAGACAGAAGCGAGCCAATAAAGATTAGGAAGGAGCTAAGTGATCTAGTCATTTTTGTTCAGGTATCTATCTGGCTTGTGTACTTCAGGGGAAAGTGAACCCCCAGCTTCAGGGGTGTGTGTGCCCTGATGGTCCAAGCAAGTATTTCTTAGCAGGGGCACTATTGACATTTGAGGCAGACCAATTCTTCACTGTACAGAACTGTCCTGTGCATTCCAAGACATTAGAAGCTCCTAGCTCCCACTCACTAAATGCCAGTGGCACCTCTAGTCATAACAACATTTCTAAATACTCCTAAGGAGGCATTACTTCTCACAGTTGAGAACCACTGGTCTAAATTAATCATGGTAGTCCCATCTCCCTTTGCACTGTGATTGGCTCAAGGGTGGACAATTGAGAGCTGAGTGAATTAGCACACAACAATCTCCTAGTCACCATGATTGGTTCGTGCTGTTCCAATTAATGGAAGTCAAGATTTTTGTTTGATGGTTATAGACTCACTCTCTCTCAGTCCCTCTGGACATAAGGAGGAAGCACATGGGCCCAATTGCTGCTGACATACAGCCTAGAACCACTAGGGGTGCCAGTTCCAGAATGAAGCTGACATTGAGGGTGGCAGAGTGGAGAGACAGAAAGAAACAGAGTCCTTGGTACCTCTGAACTCCAACCAACCCCAAGGCCCTTGCCACTGCTGAATTTTCAGTTACTTGAGTCAATAAATGCCCTTAATGTTTAAACCAGTTAGACTTGAGCTGCCTGTTACTTGCAAATGAACACATTAATAAAAGAGGAAAGCAAAGGAAGGTTGGGTCAAGAGAGTGAAAGTATAAGGAAGTATATAAATGAGAGTGAAGGATGTGATAGATGAATGGAGGGGCTTATGTCTTGGGTAGAAGCCAAGGAAAACAGGGAGAAAAGATGTGCTGAGTTTGGCTGGATGCAAGATTTTACAAAAATTAGTCTCTGTTTTCTTGGATTGAGGGTTAGGGGCGATCAGAACAGTTCTAGTGTTGTGCTAGGATAACCCAATGAGGTTTGTATTAACTCCAATGTGTAGAAGAAGAAACTCAAGACTCACCCAAGGACCCAAAGCTAGTAG
This sequence comes from Ceratotherium simum simum, assembly GCF_057802395.1. Taxonomy (NCBI): domain Eukaryota; kingdom Metazoa; phylum Chordata; class Mammalia; order Perissodactyla; family Rhinocerotidae; genus Ceratotherium; species Ceratotherium simum. The sequence continues at coordinate 21,391,268 of NC_141910.1, forward strand.
CTGGCAGAGGTAAGTCCTAGTGAGTCTGACTCCATTGCCCAAGTTCTTTCCACTACTTCCCAATTGCTACTTCATGCCATAGGGGTGGACATAACCAGAGTGGGGACAAATACCCCTCATCAATCCTTTCCACGCCTCAATCCAGGGCAGCAGGCAAGACTGACTGGGTCCATAGGATTGTTTTCCCCTATAGAAGGGATGGCCTACGTATAAGACCTATAAGATGTGTGGTACAAAGCATAGATGGTCGTGGTCATGGGCTAGCTGGAGAAGCAAGACAGCTTACAAAACCCAACATCACCACAAATGAAAGGAATAAACACAGAGTGCACTGAGGAGGAGAGGTGGTTCAAAGATTCCTGGTGAGATGAAAAGTGTTTAATGTTAATTGCCAAGCATTGAATATCAGATTCTGTGCATCTGCATTCTTTTTCATTACAAAAACTTTTATTTTTCCAATTTTAATTTGTTTTTTGAATAGTTAATGCTTACACGTGGTATAAATGCAAAAGGTACCAAAGGTATACAGTGAAAAATATGTCTTTCTTGGCCGGACCCATGGCTTAGCGGTTAAGTGAGCGCGCTCCGCTGCTGGCGGCCCAGGTTCGGATCCCCGGCACACACCAATGCACTGCTTCTCCGGCCATGCAGAGGCCGCGTCCCACATATAGCAACTAGAAGGACTGCAGCTATGACATACAACTATCTACTGGGGCTTTGGGGGAAAAAAAATAAATAAATAAAATGAAAAAAAATATATGTCTTTCTCTCTCCTCTGTCCTCCAGTTATACTCTCTGGAGGCAACCAATGTTGACAGAATGAATCCCTGTGCTCCCCTCTCCTCCCGCCTCCTCTCTCCATTATAGGCTTAGGTGCGTCAAGCTGAGCTCTCTTCATTCAGTAACGATACAGACCTTCCTAATGTAGCAGCCTTGACGTACGCACCAAAAAATCATATATACAAAATCGGGGCCTGCCCCGTGGCATAGCAGTTAAGTGCGCGTGCTCTGCTGCTGGTGGCCCGGGTTCGGATTCCAGGCACACACCGATGCACCGCTAGTTAGGCCATGCTGTAGCCGCGTCCCATATAAAGTGGAGGAAGATGGGCACGGATATTAGCCCAGGGCTAGTCTTCCTCAGCAAAAAGAGGAGGATTGGCATGGATGTTAGCTCAGGGCTGATCTTCCTCACACACACACATACACAAATATATATATATAAACTCTATTGTCTATAATGACTTCTTGCTAAAAGAAGCCCCATTCCTGATGTAGGTGGAAAACACTTGATCTTGCTGGTTAAAGATATCTCAGTCTCTTTAGGTTTAAAACAGTCTCCCTTGGGAAATCACTCAGTCTTTCAGGATTTCTCCTTCATCCCGGGGTTCTCCCTTCCCCTTTCCTTTTCCCAAAATGTCACCCAAGTGGAGGGGAAGCCACAGGGGAGGTACAGGGAAAGTCTGCCAACCTCCAGGCATTCCCAGCCTCCCTTGGTGAGGAAATTGTTCTCTCTGGCTTTGGGGCCTACATTGATACAAGCTGTTGACAGCCACAGTCCCTGCCATGGCCCTCAGTGGTAAAGGCCACATGCCTTGTACCTTCTTGGCCCAAGGCCAGGCCTCTTCCAGCCCTTTCATCCTGTCAGCCTTCGTCATTCTCCCACTGGATCTCCTACAGACCACGCACAGGCCCCTGGGAACGGAAGCACTGTCTCAAGGCCTCTCATTCCCTAACCATAGTATTTCCACTGCTCTGCAGTTGGCCTAGTTCCAAATGGAAAGCAGAGTACACACTTCCTCTGCTTGAGGACTCCTCTACCACTCATCTGGGACAACTCTGTTCTTATACCCTCTGAATCTCCTAACTTCCTGCCTGCCACTTAAACTTTTATCTTCCTTTATAGTCATGAGAAAATAGCTCTGACATCATATCCTCTGTTGTTCCTGGCACTATCTATGATCTGTTCAGGAGCAGTCCTCCAAGCTCTGTCTTATGGGTGTATACACATATATTTTTTTCTTTCAACAAAGTCTGGCTTTTGCTAATCAAAAGCACTTGATTTCAAACTATTGTCTTGCTATGAATTTTTTTAAATTCTATTTTGAAATTCAAAGTTAAATTATGACTTACCCATTCTTGGCTGGGGTTTTTCCTCCCTGTGACCCAAAGCATGCCATTGACTCAATGGGTGGTGGAACCAGGGGGATGACGGTTTACTATGAAGGCAAATATGTTGGTTGAATATCTCACAAATGTTATCTCCGTTACATCAATATAAGGTTTTCAGTGCAGGATGAGGGGAAGCCAATGTCAGTGTGGTAAATGTTACTACGTTTTCACCTTGTGACATGGGTATACCCACTTCATGTGAAAACTTCATGGTCCTCAAAGTGAACATATTTAAAACTGAACTATTGATTCTACCACTATACACCCAATTAGTCAGGTGCAAACCAAAGTCATTATGGATTCCTCTCTTTTCTTCACACCCCACATTTAATCTGTCTGCTCTTCAGGACCACTAAAGGGAAGGGGAGACTTCTTCTAATTTTCACAGAAGCACTATATAGGCCAGCAGTGGCCTCATTGCTGAAACCCTAGGCCAAGCCACCAGCATCTGTCACCAGACTTCTTCCATTGTCTCCTCCCTGATCTCCCCACTTCTATGTTTGACCTTCTATGATCCTTTCTCCACAAAGCAGACAGACTCATCGTCTTAAAATATAAATTAAATCATATCACTTCCAAGCTTCTCTGCTTTAAATCCTCCAGTAGCTTCCCATCATTCCTTGACCATCGTTCTTTCCCATCTCTGCCTCCCTCTTCAACCCCATCTCCTCATTTCCTTCCAAGACTCTTACTCTGCTCCAGCCGTACGTGCATCTTTCTGCCCTCAAATACACCAGGCTCACTTCTATCCCCAGGTCCTTTGCACTTACTATTTCTTTGCTTGGAGAGCTCTTCCCTAGATTTTCACACTGCTGTCTCTTTCTCAGCCTTCAGGTCTCAATTCAGATGTCACCAAGTAGCCACACCACTCACCAGGTACCATCTGCCATATTACCCTATTTTATCTTCTTCATAGCCCTTAGTTCCTGAAATTGTTTTGTTTATTTGTTTGTTTACATGTTTATTACCTGTCTCCCCCTCATTTGGAATGCAACCACCTTTGACAGAGTCTGTATTTTTTGCATTAAACAGTGCCTGGCACATAATAAATACTCAGTAAATATTTGTGGACTGAAACCAACTAATTCCAACCAGAGGGGAAAAGGAGGAAGACAATATTTTTTTAACTCTACAAGTACTAGTGGATTCTTTTTTATTAGTTTACCATTTAGAAGAAATCATCCAATTCTACTAGATGCTATGTAAGGGAATCATGAGATTAATGTGGCTTTCTAGTGAGAAACTTGGCTGCAAGATAGAACTAGCATCTATATTTATGCCATAGAAAAGCAGCTTTTTCAAATGATCAATTCAGACCAAAGTATAAATTGTTAACCTTATTTACCAGGCACAAAATTTGAATGATTGCATGTGTGTTGGTGTGTGCTTAAACTGCTGTAGATCACCTGCTATTTTAGGGTCCCTTGATTGCTAAAAGTTGTTTACTTGATTTCTTTCATTTTAAGTGTGGCTGAAGAGGCAGGGCTGATCAGAGATAAAATGTAAAAAAAGAGGCGATTTTAATGATTTTTCAGGCACACTATAAAACAATTATCAACAATCTTCAGATATTTCTTATACTTTCAAAACTGAAAACTAAGCTCTCCTTGATATATGCTAAAAAATTTGAATAACTGATACAGTGGAAAATCCTGAACAGCTACACAAACACTGAAGCAAGGACTTTAAAACTCTGCTCTGGGTGACATGTTGTAGAACAAAGATGCAGGAAAATTAGGCCTTATCTTGGTCAGAATAGATGAGGTCAAACATCCTTCTTCATTCCAGGTGTCATAGAGTCTGAAATTTCTACCATTAGAGCTTCATTTTTTATCCTGGAGTTCTCTTTTAAAATGCATATATTCTTGGAAATATATTAGACAAATTCATGAAGCTATTGAAACTAATTAGATCCATGTTCCTCCCAGTGGGAGAGATTACCAGTAAGAGGACCCTGAAAGAGAAAGAGAGAGATGCATCACGGCAGACTGGAAGCACCAAATCTGGCTTTTCTGAACCTAGACTGGACCCAATATACTAGGTAGTTGTTGAACTACTTTGGATAATAATATTGTGGGGCAAATGATTTAAGAGTGAATTTTGTGATATGAGATTTTCCTTAATCTGAGAAAATGGATTTTTTAAACTCTAAGGGTTGCTATGCAATATGAATTTTGATGGATTTTTTCCAGTTTGGGTCCCAACAGGAAACAGATGGTACACTTAAATTAAGACAATTTAAGGAGAGTTTCCTTTCAAAGAGACTATTTACAAGGGGTTTGAGGGGTGTAATGGAAACCCAAGGGATAGTCTAGGAACTAGGGGTTAGAAGCAGCAGAATGGCTGACACACTTAGGCCCTAAGGGAGTGACTGTCAGAACCTGGAAGGGGAGTGTGTTATTTGGCGAGACCACCATATGAGGAGCAATGACATTTATGCAGCCGGAGGCAGCCTCACTGGGAAAAAGCCAAGGGCTAAATACCTTGACCTCACTCTTCTCCCTTCCTCTGGTCTTCTGCCAGGGCTCCTTATTGGCCAAACCCAACTGGAAGCCAAAGGAGAAGGGAATACATCCATACCAGGTCAATCTCCCTGGGTAGAGAGGAAGGTAGAAAAGGGTGGAGAGTAGATCTCAGGAGCAAATGGAAGATATCCAGCATAATGATACTTCATTCACTTGACAGGAAGTTCTGAGGAAGAGCCACCCAACATCCCTTCCCCTTTCCACTGCAAGCTTTCAGAGTGAAGCCATTTGCGGCTGGAGGAGAGGAAAGGATGTGTCCTTAAAATCAATGTGGAGTTTTAGACTGGACATGCCAATTTCTGCATCAAGTCTGTGTCTATAACTGATATTTGACACTCTATGAGCTCAGAGTGACCAGAAAATTTAAAGGCCTGCCAGAATTTTTATCTTGGTGCAGAGGAAGATGACCCCTGCACATTATATATATGTAAAGAAACAATGGGGACAAAAATAAATAAATAAACAAAGTTGCATTTTGATCATGTCAAAGAATTGTGCTTATTCAACATACACCTACATAATCTTTTCCAACTTTCTCACTTACAGGTAATGAAACTGAATTCCAGAGAGCTTGAACACATGCCCTGATTCAGCAAGCCATTTCACACCTAAATCCAAACTAGAAGTATGAATTGAGACATCTATAGGATATGCAGCTATAGGCATGCAAAAGCAATTAGCACTAGGACAAATTCCAAACAAGGTCAAAGACATTGACTGGCTATTTTTGCTCTGTACATTGGCTGCAGACATCACCCTTAGGTTGTGTATGGTGAGTGGGGAAGTCTCAATGGCCAGGCCAAGCTTCCTTGGTACAGTGACGTGTACCTCTGCTCTGAGGTTGGGACCTTTGCTTTGTGATTCAGAAACTCAATTTCATCTGTTCACCGAAGAACAATCAAGTCCTGATGAATTGGTGTATTTGCCAAACTCACAACAGATTTACTGGTAAATCAAAATGTCCATTGAATTACCCTGAGAAATGTTATTGTCAAAAAGACAAGACTGATGTCAGCTGGTCAAGATTCTATGCCTGAACTGTTTGGAGAAAGAATATAGACAAATCAGACATTTACTTTCATTCTCAAGAAAATCATTCAAAGTGTAAATCCATTTGATAGTGGGTCAAAGGCATAAACTTCACACACAAATGACAACATATAATATTAATAAATTGCTTTACTGACTATATGCCCTGCATTTTTACAAATTCATGGGTGCTTTTGATGTGTATATACCACAATGTGGTAAAACCTTGGTATCATAAAACTTTGATTAGCCAGAACTTAACTAGAACGCTTAATTTAAAAGAATTTCTTTTGATACATGTTCTAGTTATCAATTTATTTCTTTTCAGCTCCAAATCCACCCTTCATTGCCCTGCTTTGTGATGCTATAGCTGGACCCTGTCAAAATTTCTCCTTTGCAGCTACCATGATGCTTTGTCAGTAAAGAGTGCTGGAGGGCCACTGCAGGAGGAAAGGGTATCTTTATTCTGATGTGGTTTTCCTGTTCCTGTGGTGCATGACAGCCAGCGGGTGCTGGAATCCCAACCACACTCAACCACCTAGTGAGTCTCACAGGTATCCCAGTAGGTGATTTTGTTTTGCAACTCCAACTTGCAGCACCTGAGTGAATTTCTCTATCCTTCAATGGGTGACAGCTATACCCTCTCCAGTGAGGTCAGAATCTCAGCTTTGAGGGGAAAAGGGCATTTCCAAATTTGTTCCTTCCTTGGCTACTCAGCCTTACCACCTAGGGCAAGCATTCTTAGTAGGGGTGAAAATTGGTCCTTGGGGAGGTGAAATAATCTTAGGTATTACAATGGTTTGTAGTCCTCCAGAGGGCCACAGTACATAAACAGATATACAGTGTATCTGTAGCATTAAAATTTCATGGAAGGGAGGCAATAGGGGAAAAAATGTAGAAAAATTCTCCTTAGGAGACCAATAATAAAAAAAAAAAAAGTTGAGTAACACTGCCCTTTAAGTAGTAGCTGCTCCCCACATCCACTATTCCTGTATTCTTTAGAGTTCTCTTTATTCCTTATTAGTTAATCTCAATTTTAGCTAATATACTTTATATTAAACTTTCCCTGTTCAAATTACTATGTGGTTTCTGTCTTCTGACTGGATCTTGACTGATACAATGCACTTGACTTCTTTGAAAGAAAGGCAAATAATAATTGAAAATATACTAACATCAGAGGCTGAGTTAAAAAAAAAATTCCAGGACATTTCCTAGAACCTGTAGAGATCAATCTCCAGCTACTTAACATCTTGAACAGTGGGGATATACGTTCAGGATGATGATCTTGGGACCATGACAGATGCTGAATGACCAAAGACAGGTTGTTAGCCTAAACTTAGTAAAGCAAAAGATTGGTAAAAATTGGGGTTGAAACAATGCAGGTTTTCTGGATAGCCTTAAACTAGTCAATGCATACTATAGATACTGAACACATTTCTCATTTACAGCTATTTTAAGTGCCAAACTTTGAGATAATAATGATGATTATAATGATAATAATAATTAACATTTTTGGGGCACTTAACTATGTGCCAGCACTGTTCCAAGCTCTGTCATTCTGACAAGAAGGCTGAGAATGGATAGGAAAAAGCCAGGAGTACAAGCAAGGAGGCCAGTTTGGAGACTACTGCAGAAGTCCAGGCATAAGATGATGGTGGCTTGGACTAGGGTGATAGAAGGGAGATAGAGGGCATGCTGTTGACTTACTGATACCCAGATCAGAAAGGGCTCTCCAGCCTCTCTAGCCACCAAACAATCGGAACAATCATTCGATTCACTACCAGAGAAACAGGACTAGAGATAGAAATAGAATTTTTTATTTATTTGTTAAGTTCCTACTATGTGGCCAGTACTGTGTTACCCAATGTTAGGGGTACTCGATAATAATAACCACACATTTTTTTAGTACCTTATGACCTCTTATAAGGCTATAAAATGATAACGCTAATAGAAGAACATGTAGAATATATTTGAGACTTTGAGATGGGGAAGAACTTTGTAAATCAGACCCAAAAAGCATGACAAAATTTTGACAGATTTGACCACACCAAAATTAAGGATTTCTATTCAATGAAGGTAATCATAGACTAACTTATGCAGACAGAGGACAGAGTGAATTAAAATATTTAGAAGATATTTCAAATCAACAAAGAATTAAAACCTAGCGTATATAAGGAGCTCCAGCAAATCAAATAAAGCACCCAATAGAAACTGTTAAAGAAAAAAATATTCAATATTACTTGTTAAAGATAGTAAGGCAGACTTTATTCAGGACCATCACAATAGGTATAGGGACCACCGCAATGGGATTTTTACAATAGCGGAGATTGGGATCAACTCCAAATACAGCATGAGCAAGTGGGGATTTATGGCCAAGGAGGAGGGTAGGGGTCAGTGGATGGAAAATTACTAAGAGGAACCATCAGGCGTAAGAAGGATTCTTGCTAAACCGACCTAACAGGATTCTTGCTGAAGTTAGGCCAGGGTGATCAAACATCACCTGAGGGATGGTGGAGGATGAAGAACCTGATCAGATATTGAGGGTGCGGGGTTCTGGTTAAACTGACTTAGCAGGGTTCTTGCTAAAACTGGATTTTACGAGGAAGTGCACAGATGGGCCTAGGAGAAGATTCAGGAGCCTAACTAAAGTTTGGTCAAGCAAAGAATCTTTCTCAAAACATTGACAAAAAGTATGAATAGCCAGTTCTCAGAAGTGGAAACCCAAACGACTAAGAAGGGTTGAAGAGAAGTTCAGTGTTACTAGTAAACAGAGAAACGCATATTAAGACTATTTGAGATAGCGCCTTACACCTAATAGATTTGTAAAACTTAGAAAGTTGGACAATGATTTGGCAGCCCTGGCAAAGATGTAGGGAAACAAGAACTCTCACGTGTTGCTGGTATGACTGTAATTAGATACCTGTATTCTAGAGAGCACTTTGGCAGTATTTAATTATGTGTGTGTATGTGTGTGTGCATGCACACACATATGCAGGCGATGACTCAGGAATCCCTCTCCATGTAGTCACCTAAGGAGACATGTATGAAGATGTTTATGACAGGGTTGTTTGTGGTATAACAGAGTGAGAGGCAGTCGGGTATCCATCACTAGAGCAATGGAAGTGTTAAAAGTATCAGATGCATAATATGGAACCTTAGGCAGCAGTTCAAAGAAATCATTTAATATGTATAGAGGAACATAGAAAGAACTTAAAAACAGCACTGTGTAAAAAAGCAAGAAGCAGAATAAGAACCATTGAACAATACAGAATTAAAACACATACATTCGTAAAACATTATATGAAAAACTCGGGGATACGTGCATATCCAAGCACATAGTAAATAAATATATTAGAGTGGCTGCCGATGCTGGAGATGAAAGGGGAAAACAAGAAAATAAAACAAGAAAATAATAAAGTAAAATAAAACAAGAAAAGGCCTCACATGGATGATCACATGCCAGATTTTTCACATGCTAGGTTTGAGACGCCTGTTAGATATCTATGTGGATATACCAAGTAGGCAGCTAGATGTCAATCTGGAGTTTAGGAAAAAGGTCAGGGCTAGAGATATAATTGTGGGATATATCGGTGTATAAATGGCACTTAGCACCAAGGAACTTTATGGGCTGAACCAGAGAGAGAATGTATAGGGGAAGAAAAGAGACCTAGAGGCACTCAACCCTTAGATGTCAACCAGAGGAGGAGGCACCAGTAAAGAGACTGTGACAAAGTGTCCAGGGAGGAAAACCAGGAGGAGGTAGTCACTAAAAGCGACCAAGGTGGGTGAAGTGAGGTGGGTGATTAACTCAAGTCTTTGCACTTAAAGTCCAAAAGAAAAAAGAAGATCTAAATCCTGTCTTCCTTGAAGTGTTTTCATTCCACAAATGAGATGCAATGCCTGGTTTTTGAGAGAATCCATGTAAACAGCTGTATGAGTAGCTCATCCATCTAGCCAGTCCTTCCAGGTCTCTGGAGACACTTGAGCAAAGCACATATCCATGAAAAGCCAGAGGGTGGGAATAAAATAGAGTGGAGCACACACTTGCAAACTGAACTCTATAAACCAAAGCCTAAATGCAGCCTTATTTATGAAACTAGAAGTGCTGTGTGAAACCAAGAATGAACATGTCGCGGTGTCAGATCAGTGACTCTAGCTTGGTTATTTCCATCAAGCAAAAAGAAAAATTATTTGAAATATTATCTAACTATGAAAAGCAGAATACGGGAGACAAATAGGTAGCTCCAAGTCATCTGCAAAGACAATTTAGTTGGCAAAGGTGGATTTGCATCATCAGGCAAAAAAAAAAAATGCGTATACCTATGTGTGTGTGTATATAAATTTTTTTAAAAAGTGAACTGATCTCAGGTTTCTGTTTGCTTCAAATTGCCTTCAATCAAACAGGACACACAAAGGAGCCTGGTATGATTCCAGGACTCTTCCTTTTTAAGCCTGCCAGGTTTGTCCTCTTACAGGGAATGAGAGAGAACAAGGCTGAATATTTCTCTCTGTTTCTGAGAAGGGCTTGTCTCACCCGAGTCCTTGCAGGGCGAGACACCACCTGTGGAATGAATCTGTTGCCCTTTTTCAGTTCATTCTTTCTCATCTCCAACTGCCTGCCTAGAGAGATGATTGCTGGGAATTCACGTGTCTTTTGTTTTTCCTTAGCTTTAAGACTCTAGCCAACTCACTTAAATTACACTCTAAAGTTAGCAGGCACTGCTTTTAAATGGAAGCCTGAGAGGTGGGGATGTGAGGGAATGAGGGGTGAATTCTTGGTTCTTTGGTACTACATTATCACTTGATCCCTCCTCTGAGTTGTTATCTTTTGTACTTAAAAATACCTTTATTTGGCCATTAAAGTGAGTGATCCTGTAAACTGCATTCAATCAGGATACTTCGATATTTGAAAACATTTTTGGCTACCAATTCATTTGGTTCTCATTTCATAGTGGACTTGCCTATAGCTTTAACTAAAGGGATCTTTTCAAACTTCAGTGTAGATGTTTGTCTAGATAAGTATTGTCAGTATAGGTGTTGTCAAGAAATCCTTTAGCAGCACACCAAATTTAATTAAAGAAAATTAACTTTAAAATGTATATAAACTTAAAAGAATATAATTTTTTAAAATATATAAAGACATACTACTAAAGTAAAAATATCACAAAGACATAAATTTTATAGGAGAAAAGAACCTTAGCAATTACTGAACCAGTTCTCAATCTCTTCGTGTTTTTTCTGACTCCATTGCAACATACTCAGTAACAGCTCTCCTACATAGTGAGACTCACCTGGGAAAGACAAACACCTATACTGAAGTTTGAAAAGATCCCTTTTCTCTTGCCCCAGACCAAGTTTCTTACTTTTTAGAGAACATTTGGTGCTAAGTGATGATAAAATTAATAGTGTGATTCACAGACTCTCTGTTGTATTGGCTAGACTGTGCTTCAACTTGAAGTGGATGACATAAGGCAGCAGTCTATAGGGCCATGGACACAAAACAACTGAGTCCTCATCTGCAGAGAAGCAGTGAGTACCTGCACATTGTTTAGTGCCCTGTTTAACCTTATAATTAAATTCTACACTTCCTTTGCTATTGATTAAAGTATATAGTACTCAATTAAAAGTTTTTATTGGCTATTAGATTTAAAATGTGATGTATTATCAAAAGCCTAAAATATAATCAATTAACAATTTTTATGAAGCAGCATCTGGCTTTGATTTCTAAAATTTTATCACATATATTCATGTAAAAGTTACAAATACAGCTGAACATAAAGAGAAAACAATTTTTCATAATCTCAACACCTAGAGAAAACAGCATTTTCCAATGTATACTTCTAGTCTTAAACAAGAATATTTTACTTCAAAATTTTCACCCAAATAGACTTGTTTCTACAAAGGTGAGCTTCTGAGAAACCAACTTCCTTTGTGCAAACAGCAGATTCTGCTTTGCAGGGAAGGAAGTGGCTCACATCCTGGCTAACAGGGGATCATTGTTACTCTCTCGGAATTGGCATAAAGCCTTCTTCAGCCAGAAAGACAATTATGTGACAGAGAATTCCAGAGTTGGGCCTGTCTTAGGAGAAAGGGGCTTAAAAGCAAATTTTACTCACATACAGAGTGTGCTAGTCAATTTCCATGTCTTCTCCCTAATTATTACAACCCAGAAAATTGTGTGTTTGAATCCAAGCTGTTCCTTACAAGCCAGGTAACGATGGATAAATTGCTAACTCTCACTCTGTCACAGTTTCCTCATCTGTTAAATAGGGACAATAATGCTACTGATCTTACTGGGTTCTTGCAAAGACCAATGAGTTATTACAACAGAGCCCTTAGCGCCCGGCCTGCAGTAAGGTTTCAACAAATGTCAGCAACATTATTGTTATAGTCATGGACTGCCATGAGGATTATATGAAATACTCTATTTGAACTCCTTCCACACTTAGGTATTATTATTACAATACCTAGTATTACAGGGAGGGTTTGTTCTTCACCACCCCCCTTTTCACTTGGCATGGCTCCCTGGTTTTTCCCTCTAGACCAGTGCTATTCAGTAGAATTTTCCATGATCATAAAAATAATGAATAATCTGTGCTGTCCAATATGGTAGCCACTAGCCAAATGTGGCTACTGAGCTCTTGAAATGTGGCTAGTGCAACTGAGGAACTGAATTTTTAGTTTTAATTGTATTTACTTTTAATTAATTTAAATAGTCAAAGTTAGTCCCTTGATTTGTCTGCTCCTACCCGTCTCATCACCCAATTGCCTTTAGGCTCAAAGCAAATTGATCTGTAGGGACTTTAGTAAATGTCTCCTCATTCACACTCAAGTTTTGAATAATATTGTTTTTTACATAGTACCTTCTAGATAAAATATAATCCTACCATTAAGAAAGTAGAAACAAACTGGATATATTTCCTATGTCAGGCTTCTCTGCCCAGTCTGGCTTTCCACTAAGAATTTTGCAAACTTGAATGAGAAGAACTTAATGACCTTTTCAAAACATTTAGCCGATTAGTTTAAAAGGCTGCTTTACAGGTCTAGAACGAAAAGGGGGCACTTCTGCTATCAAATGCCCTCCCTTACAGTATACAGCGGGGGATTCCCGATCTGCTCCAATTCTGTGTCTTTGGGTCAGTTTTGTACCTCTCTGTAAACTCTTGCTCAGAGCCCCCTTCTGAGCTTCAGGCTGATGCGTTCACCCACAACACCTGTTAGTGTTGAGTCTGAACTTGACCAGGTTCCCTGAAGGAAGCCACTCAGTAACTCAGAGCCAGTGGCTACAGGGCTGGGTCCTGGAAGTGAGCCCACACCCTCTTTTCCAGGTTCTAGGATCCCTGCTCTTCTTCCCTCTGTTAGACAGCCAATCTTAACTTCAGGTCCTAGATAAATCACCTAACACTTTTATCAAAGAAAAGCTATAAAACCAAAAACAATTTTGCATTAGGTAAGATTGGCTCTTCCTTCTCTCCCGGGGAAAGGCTGCCACCTGCTGTAAAACATTAGCATTGGGCTTTTCCAAGGTCACTGAGCAAAAACTTCCTGCATACAAAATTAATGTACGCACAACCTCACCTGACTTCACATCTGTGCGTCAGGAGTGTAAAGAGGAGGGCAAACCAGGAGGCATTTCTCTTAATTTTTTGATGTAGGGCAGAAAAACAAACTCAACCATATGAATGATGCCCAGAAGGAATTGGCATCACCCTAATTCTAAATATAAGAGCATCCTTTCTTCACCACTCACTGTTTCTTCACCACTTCACCACAGTGCTGTTTTTCAAATTAGCTCATAGTAACCATCATAAAACCTCTGCTATTAAAAGGCTTATTAATTCCTTGATCCTTCTATGTAGTTCTGTGTCTCTTTATCTATTCTTCACAGCCCCGGCAAGTCTTTGGTAGGTGAAAGGATGAGAGGAGAATAAAAATTAACAGTTTTCAGGCCAGCACCCCTGAGCCTTGCACTCTGACTTTCTGCAAAACTCCCAAACTCCTTCCCCCACTTCTCCACTCCCCACTCCCACCCTGACGCCACTCATCACCCACCAGCTGTTGTAGTGTACCTACACACACACACGCAACTTTTAGAAGTAAGTTTTGCTCTCCATTATGTTCCCAGCAAAAAGTCTCAACACTCCCACCTCCTCTGCCTAAATTATGCCTTTATATCTGGAAACTTATCAAACTTAAAGAATTACTTAGGAATTCCAACATTGAGTAAACTCAAATATAAACAAGCTGACATTTACAACTAAAAAAAATCCAATATCTAAAATGTTTGCAATATAAGGAAAATAGAACCAAGAACCAATAACTTCTAAACAAAAATAGCTGCAAGAAGCATACTTGACTGCCTGGATTTAGCTTTGTATAGTCCATGGTGTTGACACAGCTGAGACAGATGTAAAACATCTGCATAATATTTGCCAACCTCTTCCAGAAACTGTTATTTTTCTCACTGTAAATCATTGGAGCGCTCTAAATTACCACCCCAACATCTCCTGCCTGCATTTACAGGCAGGAAAAAGCAGGCTATGGAGGAAGGAAAGGACAGAAATGTTTTCGTTGATGTAAGAGAAAGCTTAAAAAAATTGCATCAATAGCCAAAGAAATGAACCCTTACAGTATCTGATGCTGCCACACATTTGTGTGTGTATGGTTTTTCAAATACATTTTTTAAGGCAACATTTTATTTACTGTAATATTATAACAATACTAAATGTTTTAAATTCTACCTCCCTAGCTTTTATTTCATTTTTCTGCTTCTACAGTTTTTTTATCTGTATTGCTTTCACACACAGGTTTGTAATCTACAAAGCATTTTTAATGTCTTGAACTATTCCACTGAGTTGTTATATCAAAATTTACATAATTATTCCCCAGTTGTTGGAGATTTAGTTTCTAAGCTTTTCAATTTAGTTAATACTGAAATAAGTATCATTATGTAAAATGCTTTTTTCCTTTTTCTAAGTTAATTCATCATCCATTAGAGTGAGGGGCATGTAGTAAATGCTTAGCAAATATTTGTTGTATAAGTAAATTATTTATAATAAATTATCAGGAATGAGAATATAGAGTCAGATATTGAAACAATTCTGGTGTAGGGGCCAGCCCAGTGGTGTAGTGGTTAAGTTTGTGCTCTCCGCTTTGGCAGCTCGGGGTTCGGGGGTTCAGATCCTGGGCGCGGACCTACACACTGCTCATCAAGCCATGCTGTGGCAGCATCCCATATACAAAATAGAGGAAGATGGGAGTCGACGTTAGCTCAGAGCGAAGCTTCCTCGGCAAAAAGAGGAAGACTGGCAGTGGATGTTAGCCCAGGGCTGATCTTCCTCACCAAAAAAACAAAAAAGACAATTCTGGTGGAAACAAACTTAATGTCTATTGATATAGATTACTAAATACCTTTCCAAAAGAATTTTACTTATTTGCAATGTGATCAGATAAGTTGTTCAGCACATCATTTCCATTGATATATCTTTTTAAATCTTGTTAATAAGAAGAGCTCAAGTCGTGACAATGATACTGCTGAAATAAAAGACGTGGAGAGTCTGAATCAATATGCAGAGTGTGGGTCACATTTTTAATTGTTTTTAAAGTCTATACTTTAGTTTAATTTTTCACTTAAGTCCCCGTTCTAACTTGCAGGGAAGAATATGTAATGGGATCAGTTAACCTCCCAGGTTTGAACATCTTAGGCAATTTGGATTTATTGGCTTTAACCCAAAGGGCTACAGTGGGACAGAAGTTGTTATAAGGTGAAGTGTGGGCTGGAGAGGAAGGACAAGAGGCCGTACAACTTGACTACTCAGACCGTGGTCCCCAAACCAGCTGCATCACCTGAGATGTTAGAAACGCCATCACTTGTTAGAAATGCAGAAGCCCAGGCCTACTGAATCTGTATCTGCATTTTAACAAGTTCCAGGTGACTGTTATGCACATTAAGTTGGAGAAGCAGTGCTCTTGACAGTGAAAATTGCTCTGCCAGTTGTCTATGGGCTTTAGCAGAAAAGAGAGCCCACTGTGAATAATAAGAACGTGAATCTAAAGACAGCAAAGAGCCTTCTGTAATTTTAATTTGGGTGGTTCTTTGAAAACATTCTTGACAGTATAGACTGGCTTTTAATGAAATCAAATATATTATGGAGAGCTTTAAATATAAGCTTATTTAGTGTCTCACAGCAACTCAGACTCCTCCGTTTTTCAAGTACAGATTTTATTTAAATCATCCTAGCAGATAATGGATTATCTGATTTCTAAAATCCTCTAGAGATGATTTTTCAGCACTCTTTCCTAAAATTCCTTCTGCCACCAATGAAAATAACTTGCTTCTCTATGAGATTTAAGTTCCTTGAAAGCAAGGAAGTTTGTTTACTGATATTGGAGATTGTCATAGTTATCTCTTTGATCCACTTGCATCAGAATCATCTATCCTTGTGTGCCTATTTAAAAATGCAAAGATTTGGGCCTTAATTCAGTCCTCTGAATCAGAATCTCTGGGTTTGGGGCTTAAGAATCTGCATTTTAAATAAGCTGACCAGTTGATTCTAACGTACAATGAAGTTTGAGAACCAACCTCTTTCAAGTTTTAGCAGAAAACTGAACACATGAGCAGTGGTCATTAACCTTGGATGAACAATGGAATCACCTAGAAAACTTTAAAGAAACACTGATGTCTGGGTCCCACTCCCAAAGATTTTTATTTAATTGGCCTGGGGTACAGAGTCTGGGCATTGAGAACCACTGACTAGGTGCTTTAATAAATACTTATCTCATTGTACTTGTTATCCACTTTGTGTGGAAAGAGAAGTGGCCGGAGGTTACTCTTACATACTCATAAACAGAGTCATGAGCACTGGCAAAAGGCATGGCTAACTGGTCAGCGTGTGGAGGAAAGAAGATTGGAAGGTCAGGGATGAGAAGGTCTGGGGTAGGATGGCCATATGGGAGTGGGTAGAAAGTGGGTATGAAGACTGCATATTAACACCCATCGGAGAACATCTACCATAGAAGAGGCCCTAAACAATCAGGAGACAAAATGACTCAGCTGGTTGACTTCAGTCAGCCTCCATCATCAGCCTCTAGTGCTGATATAATAGACATATAAACAGAGTAGCCACAGTGGCAGGGTGGAGGCTCTGCAAGGGCCTAAAAGCATGGGTTCTCTGTGGGGTCAGCTGAAGCACTAGTTGAAACTGCATCACAGCACAACTTCTCCCTCTGTCCAACCTTGCCTATGCCCTTTCCCTTCCACAGGTATTGATCCCAAGAACACCTCCTAAAAAACTTCCTGCATGATAATCTCCTTCTCAGAGTCTATTTCCCAGGGAACTCAACCTCCAACAACTGACAATGCCAAGTGTTGATGACGATGTGGAACAATTGTAATTCTCATACACTGCCGTGGGAGTGTAACTTGGTACAAATATTTTAGAAAACTGAAAGAATCTACCAAAACTGAACATAAGCATACCTTATCATCCAGTAATGCTACTCCTAGGTATATACAGAAGAGAAATGCAGACATACGTACAGCAAAAGACTAGCATAAGAATGATCATAGCAGCACTATTTGCAATAGCCAAAAATTGGAAACACCCAAATATCCACCAATAGAATGGTTAAAAACCTATGGAATCTTCATAAAATGAAATACTCTAGAGTCATGAGAACGAACTACTGCTATACGTGACATGGATGAATCGTATAAGCACAATGTTGAATAAAGTAAGCCAGACACCAAACAATATGCTACCATTTATATATGTAGAGTTTGTAATATAATTCTCTATACATAAAGTTCAAAAACAGGCAAAACTAGTTGAAGGTGATAGTGGTTAACTTTGGGGGTAGGGTAGTGATGAGTTTCAGAACACACTACCCCACAATGTGGCACCTTGGCATACTGAACATTTTAAGCTGAAGGAATTTCAGAAAACAGCAGAGCAAGAAGGTCACTCTGACCTTCTGCCCACTACTCCCCCACCCCTACCCTTCTCCTCTGAAACAGGTCATAACATTCTCATGTGAGAGATATCCTCCCTATACCTGGAGGAATGGAGCATCCTTATCTTGGAAGACAAAGGAATGCCAAGAAAAATCCTAACAAACAGGCCTTGCTAATTTTCCCCCAATTTACTACAATTACCTTATAATTCTTAACCTATCATATTCCTCTATGACTGTCCACTCTTCATCAACCCTAACAAAAATACACAAGTCTATTTCTCTGGGTCTTCATTTCCTTATGAAGG